>NC_140184.1:57984429-57994429 GCF_963971535.1 Notolepis coatsorum | reverse complement strand
ATTGTGACCGGACCTTATGCTAATTGTATCATTTGTATGTGTACAGATTTTACGGTTTGAATGGAGATTGGACAAGCTTCATTAAATCAGTTCAAGAAATCTACTTGTGTAATGCGTCGTGCCTGGAGGATGTCACAGAAAGTGTTATCCAATGTAGCCAGCCTTTTAAAAACAGAGTCCACTATCTTTTGTTTACTGTACATCCACCATCTTTGGTACGAACAAGACCCTTTTCGCATTAAGGCGAGACACTGCAGGTGAATAGTCAAATATACTTTTTTTGTTGATTTTGAGATTTTGTTATATTTTGCTTCCTAAACATGTCTTCTATGAAACTAGTGACAATAAAACGTCAATAACACACATTTAGTTGTTTATTTTACATCATTTTGCCTTATTGCATCCATAAATGTGCACATATTTAATGGGGAAGTGCCTCATTTGCATATATAAACATAAATTTCAGAAAACTTGCAATATATTTTTTCTTAGTTTATATGTACATAACAAATTGGGAAAGTTTCATAGTGATATCTATTCAAATATTTTTTGCCTATTAGGGGGTACTACACTGTACTACACTGTTTGTAGCCTGTGTGTAGTTCTGTTCAGTTCAATAACATCATTATTATTATTATTCAGTTATCAGGCATGTGTTTAGGTTGTCTATTACTAATGGTTTGATTAGGTATTGTGTTTGTAAATATCTGTTTAAAAAAAAATGGCTTTATCCAATGTTCAGATTTCTGTCCTGGAATTATATGCAAATTAGTGCATATTTAAGTAGATTGTGCCTCATTTGCATATTTAAACATACAATTTCAGAAAACTTGTAATACAAAAAAGTCTTGTCCTAATATAAGTAATCAACTGGGGAAGTTTCATTGTGATATCTATTAGTTAATTTTTTTACCCTATTCACCTGCAGTGTCTCCCCTTAATGCTGGTTTAATCCCAGCATACACCCTGCTTCACCACGTCCCTACTTGCTCTGTGGAATCTCATCTCTGTTCCGCCATGTCTCACTAAAGCCTCACAGGGGAGTTCTCCCGTGGACTGGCACTTCAAACAGCCGGCAAGATAAAGCCGAAGACATGACGATCGAACGCAGCACAAGCTATTTAGGGCCTATCTACAGGAGTCACTGAAGTCCCGGTTAATCAGATAAAGCGATGTAACACACACACACACACACACACACACACACACACACACACACACTGCACACACACACACACACACACACACACACACACACACACACACGCACGCACGCACGCACGCACGCACGCACGCACGCACGCACGCACGCACGCACGCACGCACGCACGCACACACACACACACACACACAGTGCTGGATGATACAGTGTACCATCGCCACTCACAGCTATCTGTTTAGAGTATCTGACCGAGGTTCATGAAATAAAATCAAGCAAAGCATATATTATTGAAAACAGTGCTCTCTCTCTCTCTCTCTCTCTCTCTCTCTCTCTCTCTCTCTCTCTCTCTCTCTCTCTCTCTCTCTCTCTCTCTCTCTCTCGCTCTCGCTCTCGCTCTCTCTGGCTCTCTCTCGCTCTCTCTCTCTCACCTTCAGAATCCTGTGATAAACAGAAGAAAGTTTGTTTGTTAACCTCAAGATGTTCCTCCTGAACTGTTAAAAATACTGTTATCCCACTCCCCTCCGACGATAGAAACATGTGCAAGGCATTAACGACGTGCTGATTGGCCCAGAAGTTTATAATTGTGAGAATGTTAGGGTTGGAATAATGGCGGACAATGAGAGTTACGTGACTGGCATACACATGTGAATGTATGCCATCCCTCTATTTCTGTCTCTGTCTCTCTCTGTATTTCTCTCAGTCTTTCTCTCTCTCTTTCCCTTTCTTTCTCTCTCTCTCTCTCTCTCTCTCTCTCTCTCTCTCTCTCTCTCTCTCTCTCTCTCTCTCTCTCTCTCTCTCTCTCTCTCTCTCTCTCTCTCTCTCTCTCTCTCTCTCTCTTTTTTTTGCGAGCCCCCCCAATCCCATATATTGCATATATTTAGCATTTAGCATTTTAGCATTTCGTTTCTTTAGATTAAATATTAGATTCGATTTCGATTATTAGATTATATATTGTAACCATATTTATTGTAGGGCAAAATAACTGAGAGGGCATACATTCCCTCATCTCGCACCTTGTTGCCCATATATTGTATATTGTTTACACTGCCTTTTTATTCTATTTTTATTTTTACTTCTCCACTGTACTATAATTATGTGACCTGTATGTCAATTCTACTACCTGTACATTCCCTCCCCCCTCCCCCAAGCTGCTATGATGCCTGGATTTCCCCAAGGGGATCAATAAAGGAATATCTTATATTATCTTATCATCTTGTGAGCCCTTTGTGGGGGTCCCAACCCCCAGGTTGAGAACCACTGCTCTTGTCTGTGCTCCCCAATAAAGCAGACATATAAAACAAATTATTGATGGCCTGATTATGACACAAGACAGAGACATGCAAAACATGAGAATCGCTTGTATGTGGGCTGCATAAGACATTTAACGATTGATTTAGCGAACCACTTTAAATAATCAGGCAGAATTGGGAAATAAACTCATGAGACTAGTATTCACCCGGAGGTTAGTACAAATGGTACATTTTACCCATTCACTCACACATTCACACACCAACGTCGGAAGCAACCATGCAAGGTGCCAACCTGCTCATTGGGAGCAATTAGGGGTTAAGTGTCTTGCTCAATTTGGTTGAGCTTATAGGACTAGATATTACAATCCCTTAGATAATCAGCACTTTTTTTAATGGGGTAGTGGTAAAAGCTTCACTGGGGTCTTCAGGTGGGCACCCTCCTTCATTGGTGTTTCGTTGACAGGCCCACGACACCTCCGAAGGGCTCAACGGCAACACCTGGCGTCCCAGGTGTGCCCCCCTCTGCTTTTACCCCTCGATGGTCATTTTGCAGCCCAATTGGGGTCCTTTCTCTTAATCCATAGCCATCTGCTGCTTCGTTCGGCAGCCTCTGACAGTGTTTTGACAGCTTGTCGGAATGCCTGTCCTCGCACTCCCATCCCCTTAAGAAGCTTGGTTGTGGACATGGCAACAAATCCTCTAGAACCAACCTCCACCGGAAGCACCTGGGCACGCCAGCCGCGTTGTTCTGCCTCGGCTGCTATGTCGGAGTACTTCAGTCGTTTGCGTTCATATGCTTCACCAACTGCAGCCTCCCATGGTACAGTTAGTTCCACAATGAATACAGACTTCTGGGAGGTTGACCACAAGACCAGGTCCGGCCTGAGGTTAGTTGTAATTATCTCAGGCGGAAAGATTAGTTTCTGGTCCAAGTCAACCTGCATTCTCCAATCCCGGGCAGTGTCCAGGAGGGTTGCCTCCACTCTTGCAGATGGCTTTGCTGGGAGCTGTCCTGCTCTTACAAAAGAAGTGGTGTTTGAGTGTCTAGGCTCACTGCTTCCTCAACCTCCCTCCACCTTGGAGGACAGTCATCCAGCTGGTGTTCTGGTTGAGGAATTGGTGGCATGTCTGGTGGTAGTTCCCTCTGTTCATATCTTTTGCTGTCTGTGTGAGTTGTTTTCAGATGGTCCTCAAACTCCCTCTTTGGCACCTTAAGTGACCCGCTCTTTTCCTTTGTGAAGAGTCCTTTCACAAATCTGAAGGAATCCTTGTAGAAGGATGATCTCGCTCTTTCCTTCCTCTTGCGTCGAGTCCTGAGGTTTTCAGCTCTCCGCAGTCTTCCCAGGCGTCCCTTCAGGTCTGTTTGCAGGAGGTCGATGCCCACTCTTTCCTCCAATGAGGCTCTCTTCCATTGCTTCCTCAAGTCCCTTCTCTCTTTGACAAGGCGCTGGATTTCTTGCTGCCTTCTGGACTTGGGAGGGGTTGTTGGTGTCATGTCCTTCTTTCCTGTCTCTTTTGTTCCGAACCTTTCTGCTCCATAGAAGTAGATCAGATCTCCCATTTTATCCAGTTTCTTTTCCACTGTTCCTTTGATTCCGTCCAGGATTTTTTGCATCGATTGTCACCCACTCTTTCTTGCTGCTGGACTTTGGTCACTTCACATGAGGTCTCTGGCCTTGCATGTTCTTCTCCAAATAAGGTTGCAAGTGACTTGGTTCCAAGTTCTCTGATGTGCTTGAAATACTTTCAGCCACTGGGGTAAATCCTGCCGCTGAGCTTCACTCGCCTGACTTGACCTTTCTCTCAGAAGATAATGGTCAATGCGAGGTCCCGGCCTCACTTTCTTCAAGCACTTCATCCAGCCTTGATGTATTCGTAGGCCTCTGATGGATGTTACCTTGGACCAGCCACAGCTACATACTCTGTGCTCCCGTCCTTCAGTTGATGTGCCGATTATCTGGTTCGTTGTCATCTTCATTCCAGGGTCAGTTACCGGGTGGTCAGCCGATGAGTCATCTTCCGCCCCCGCTCTCGCAGACTCTAGGGGTGTTTTTCTCTTTAGACTTTTCGTAGCAATGAGGGGTGGCTTTTGTGCACTTAATTAAGCGACGGAGCCTGCCTCAAGGACACATCGACATGCTGGCCGGGAGGAGCGGGAATCAAACCGGGAACTTCCGGATTGCCAGACGGCTGCTCTACCCCACACATCCGTGAATCTCCAGGCTCCTCTTTTGCGCATGGAATACAGATATAATAAGTTACGGTCTTCTTGTTCAGCCTGTTAAAATATGTAAATAAAGTAGTCTACTAATCGACCACAGGAAAAAAGGTACATAATGTCTGATATGGTATCTGTCTCGTGCAGTGGCGGCTCTGCCACTAGGGGCGCACGGGCGCCGCCCCCCCCTTCAGGCCAACAAGAAAAAGTATCTTTTTGTTTTTTGTTTTATAGCCCTATAAATAATATAAACATGTTTAAAATGAATAATATTTACTCATTTTAAGTATGTTTGTGTTTCCAATGCACAATATAACGTTACTATATAAAATAAAAAAAATACTCGTTTTCAGGAACAGGAAGTGACTCACTTTTTAATTTTTTTATTTTTTGTATTTCTCGGCCCGGGCTAGACGCGATAGCGTTCTGAGTGCGCGTCACTGTTCGATCACTGTATCCGTCACAGCCAATCAGTGCGTAACGCGTTGTGCGTTGAAATATGACTATTATGTTGGAATCCGGGCGCGATTTGAAGCGGTCTAGTCAAGCATTTAGAATTTCCGTCTAGAATTTCCATAGCCGCATTTCGCGGAGACGCTCTCTGATTGGCCGACGCGGCGATGCCAGTTTTTTCCTTAGCCACAGTTTGCAACATGTTCGAAGCTGTGTGTTGTGAACTTGTGATTCAGTCTGGAGTCTGGACAGTGGGCAGTGAGTGGAATGGATATACATCGACAACAGTCTGGGGGACAGTCAGTGGACATACACTTTTTGGACCACGTTTCAATTAAACAAAGTGTGTTGTGAAGGATCAGATTAAACCGAATATGTATATTTATTTATATATATATATTTAATTGTATTTGTATATCGTTTGATATCCCCTGTATATTCCTTGTACAATATGCATTGAATATCCCCGTTTCTACTAAACAGCCCATAATAGTTTCATTCTACCATTGGACGAGAACCTGGCGCCAGGTTGCCATACCCCTAGGTCCAAGTTCAATCGTGCCGCCTAACATGTCGAGGCAACCCCCGGTTCCGCGCAGTAATATGTCGGGCGAAATACGAATGGTACTATTTGTTCATAGCGCATATATATATGGCGCCAGTAAAGTAGAACTTTCTTTTAGTCCAGTTCTTTACCCTCCAACAGAGTGACAGACGCAAAAGCCATACTGTCTTGTACCCATTCTGCAATCTGTTAATACAATTTTCATTCAATCAATCACCGTGCAGCATAAAGAATGGATCAGTAATGAATCATGGAAGACCATTGAAGAGAGAAGGAACTTGAAATCCAGAATAAATAACACCAAATCATCCAGGATCAAACAAGTACTACAAAGCCAGTACCGAAATACCAACAAACAGGTGAAAAGGCTAGTAAGGAGGGACAAGAGAGCCTACCTGGAAGAGCTGGCAAGCGCAGCCGAAAAAGCAGCATCCCATAACCAACATGGAACAGTCTACAAAATCACTAACCTGATATGTAGAAGAAAATTCAGAAACACCAAACATATAAAAAGCAAACAAGGACAATTACTCACCACATAAAAAGAACAAGAAGATCGCTGGACAGAACACTTCAGAGAGATTCTCAACAGAGATCCCCCTCTATACCCAATAGAAGCACAAGAAGCCGTAGAATATCTGGACATTAACATCAACTCACCAACAAAAATAGAAATCATCCAAGCCATTCAAACACTCAAAAATTTTAAATCCCCAGGCGCTGAACCTAAACGCAGAACTCTTTAAAGTTGATCCGTAGCTAACTGCAAACATCCTACTCCCACTATACACCAACATCTGGGTGGAAGGGTGATGTTTAAGGTTCCAAAGAAAGGCACACTATCTGATTGTAACAACTGGAGGGGCATCACACTTCTTTCTGTTCCCAGCTAAATATTCTGTAAAATCATTATACACAATTGACAAAGTATTCCGTGATGAACAAGACGGTTTTAGGAAAGGAAAGGGATGCGTCGACCAGATCTTCACTCTCAGGAATATCATTGAGCAGTGCAGCGAATGGCAACGAGGGCTCTACATAAACTTCATCGACTTCCAGAAGGCTTTTGACAGCATCCACCGTGATAGTCTCTGGAAGATCATGAGAAGCTATGGAATCCCCTCCCACATAGTTAATGTCATCAAACTGTTCTACACCGGCTTTTCTTGCACTGTGGGAACAAGCACCACCAGTTTTGAAGTAGGATCCGGAGTCCGCCAAGGATGTGTGATGTCAGCATTACTTTTCAACCTTACAATAGACTGGGTTAGGAGGAGAACCACAGAAGACAAGGCAAGAGGGATTCGTTGGACCCTCCATTCCACCATTGAAGACCTTGACTTTGTGGATGACCTAGCCCTTCTGTCACATACATACACACATCTCCAGGAAAAGACAGACAGACTCCAACACTATGGCCATCAAGTTGGACTGATTGTAAACAACAATAAAACCAAAGTCATGCCCATCAACACCAATACACCAACACATATAACTCTCAACACTACTATACGGTGCAGAATGCTGGAAAACCACAGAAAGCGACATCCATAAATTATCCACTTTCCACACCTCATGCCTGCGCAAAATCCTGCGTATATTCTGGCCCAAGATCATCTCCAACAATAACCTCCTCAACATTACCCAACAAGATGACACTGTATAATTAATAAACAAAGGTGGACCTAGATTGGCCACGTACTCAGAATGGACACCAATGCAATCCCAAGAGTCGCATTACACTGGACCCCAGAAGGCAAAAGAAAGAAAGGGAGGCCTAAAACGACATGGCGTAGGACTATAGAGAAAGAGCTCCAGCAACACCACCAGAGCTGGGGGACCATAGAGAAGATGGCCAAAGACAGATGCAAGTGGAGAAACTTTGTTGCTGCCCTATGCGCCAGTCGGCGTAATGGGGATAATTAAGTAAGTAAGTAAGTAAGTAATGTATGATATGTTATAGCCATAAGTATGTAAACCAATGTCAACTTTTTACGTTTTCTGAAAATGTAGTTTAGTTAGAGTTAGCCTGCCAGGGATTGTGCTTCACCCAAACTATAACCCAAACCTTAAACCTGTTAGCTTAACCATTAAGCAAACTTTAAAACGAACCTTAACCCTAACTAACCACAACCGTTAACCTAACCCTTATTAAAACCAAATTGTATACCCTAACCCAGGGGTGTAGCTCCAGATTCTGGGCCCCATGAAAGAATGTATATCTAGGCCCCCAGTGAATGTGAGCGCGCGTCAGCGCGCGAGCGGAATTTTTTTTGGCCATTTTTTTATTGATGAAAACGCATAATATGGTTTTTACCTATACATTCGGATCAGCAGTTCAGCACCTGCACTGTTGGTGGGTGAGCCTAGTAAAGGATGTCGCATTGCGTTCATCTTCAATGAATGGACCAATGCAATAGTCTACCAAAGCCCCCCCTCTCTCTATATATATCTCACTCACACACAATATTTAAAACAGATGTTAGGTGGTATTTAATTTGTATTTATTTTGATTTAACCTTTAACCTTTGATTTAAATCTATTCAGTGAAGACCATGGCAGTTATTCTAATAAAAAAAATTACATTATCTATCTGTCCCACTTTGTCCCACTTTGTCCCACCAAAATCGTACTGTTGTCCCACTTTCTGGACTTTTTGCATCTGGTCACCCTAGATGCACAGTGTTGCACCTTAAATATTCACAGTGTTGCACCTTAAATATTCACAGACCCCCCCCCAAAAAAACCAGAAGCATAGTCAGAACAGGACACACACATGCATCATAGAGTTGTGTATAAGTGTTGAATCCCAGATTGCCACATTGTTTAACTTTGTTCAGTTCCCAGTGCTCTACCCGCTGACCCAGGTCATACAGTATGAGTATACGACCAAAAACGTATTTAGCAGGATATTTATTAGGCTGAAGACAAAATAAAAATGTTGGCTTCATATGATACTTCCAGATAATAATGTTGGGACACATTACAATCTTCTCCAAGGCCCAGACTTGAAAAAAACACTGCGATAGGCTACCCAAACTTACCCACAGTACAAATATCTACTACTTATTACACTCTATACACCAAGCAGATTTTTGAGTGTTCCCCCCCCCCCCCACACACACACACACAGGAAATAACTGACGAAGACCTCCTCCTGCTACAATAGGGCGGTGCCTCTGGAAAACAATAACAATCAATTGGCGTATAATACAGAGCCAACACGATGACATACAAGCAAAGCAGAGAGGCGGGTATTATCTGAAAATAATAGGGCTTTTCTCTTTGACCAGACTCCATCCCTTGGTGGGGGTCAGAGGTCTTGAGTCCACGGCACACTTCCCCCTGATTGGATTACTCAGCCCTTCAAGCAGATGCGGCGCTTACCTACTACGTTAATAAAAATTTTTTGATAAAGGGGAGGCAAGTCGTAACATGGTAAGTGTACGGAAGGTGTACTTGGATAACCAGAGTGTGGCTAAGATAGTTAAAGCACCTCCCTTACACTGAGAAAACACCCGTGCAACTCGGGTCACCCTGAGCCCAACAGCTAGCCTAAACAACTAAGTAAACCCCCGTCATATATAATTTAACCAACAAATAGACCAAACAACCATTTTTCCCCCTAAGTACGGGCGACAGAAAAGAGAGACATTAAGAGCAACAGACAAAGTACCGCAAGGGAAAGCTGAAAAAGAAGTGAAACAACCCCTTTAAGCCCAAAAAAGCAGAGCTAAACCCTTGTACCTTTTGCATCATGATTGAGCAGTAATCTAAAGCAAAGTGCCCTTTAGTTTTTTACCCCGAAACTAGACGAGCTACTCCGAGGCAGCCTATCTAAGGCTAACCCGTCTCTGTGGCAAAAGAGTGGGAAGAACTCCGAGTAGAGGCTGACAAACCTACCGAGCCTAGTTATAGCTGGTTGCCTAGGAAATGAATAGAAGTTCAGCCCTCAAAACCGCCCCGCCCCGATTGCAGTAAGCACCCTCGGCCCCGGAGCAAACAGAGGAGTTAGTCAAAGAAGGTTCAGCTTCTTTGAACAAAGACACAACTTTTTTAGGAGGCTAAAGACCATAGTTTAACAAGGAGCAATTGTTCTAGTGGGCCTAAAAGCAGCCACCTACGCAAAAAGCGTTAAAGCTTATACAAATAAACTAACCCCCTAATTATGGTACCCCATTCTTATACCCCTAAACCTACTAGGCCACTTCATGCCCACATGAAAGAGACCATGCTTAAATGAGTAATAAGAGGAATGACCCTCTCCCCGCACGCGTGTACGTCGGATCGGACCCACCACCGACACTTAACGGCCCCAGACATAAGAGGGACTTGAGCCTCAACCCCCGATA
>NC_140184.1:57979729-57984229 GCF_963971535.1 Notolepis coatsorum | reverse complement strand
TAAATCCTGCCGCTGAGCTTCACTCGCCTGACTTGACCTTTCTCTCAGAAGATAATGGTCAATGCGAGGTCCCGGCCTCACTTTCTTCAAGCACTTCATCCAGCCTTGATGTATTCGTAGGCCTCTGATGGATGTTACCTTGGACCAGCCACAGCTACATACTCTGTGCTCCCGTCCTTCAGTTGATGTGCCGATTATCTGGTTCGTTGTCATCTTCATTCCAGGGTCAGTTACCGGGTGGTCAGCCGATGAGTCATCTTCCGCCCCCGCTCTCGCAGACTCTAGGGGTGTTTTTCTCTTTAGACTTTTCGTAGCAATGAGGGGTGGCTTTTGTGCACTTAATTAAGCGACGGAGCCTGCCTCAAGGACACATCGACATGCTGGCCGGGAGGAGCGGGAATCAAACCGGGAACTTCCGGATTGCCAGACGGCTGCTCTACCCCACACATCCGTGAATCTCCAGGCTCCTCTTTTGCGCATGGAATACAGATATAATAAGTTACGGTCTTCTTGTTCAGCCTGTTAAAATATGTAAATAAAGTAGTCTACTAATCGACCACAGGAAAAAAGGTACATAATGTCTGATATGGTATCTGTCTCGTGCAGTGGCGGCTCTGCCACTAGGGGCGCACGGGCGCCGCCCCCCCCTTCAGGCCAACAAGAAAAAGTATCTTTTTGTTTTTTGTTTTATAGCCCTATAAATAATATAAACATGTTTAAAATGAATAATATTTACTCATTTTAAGTATGTTTGTGTTTCCAATGCACAATATAACGTTACTATATAAAATAAAAAAAATACTCGTTTTCAGGAACAGGAAGTGACTCACTTTTTAATTTTTTTATTTTTTGTATTTCTCGGCCCGGGCTAGACGCGATAGCGTTCTGAGTGCGCGTCACTGTTCGATCACTGTATCCGTCACAGCCAATCAGTGCGTAACGCGTTGTGCGTTGAAATATGACTATTATGTTGGAATCCGGGCGCGATTTGAAGCGGTCTAGTCAAGCATTTAGAATTTCCGTCTAGAATTTCCATAGCCGCATTTCGCGGAGACGCTCTCTGATTGGCCGACGCGGCGATGCCAGTTTTTTCCTTAGCCACAGTTTGCAACATGTTCGAAGCTGTGTGTTGTGAACTTGTGATTCAGTCTGGAGTCTGGACAGTGGGCAGTGAGTGGAATGGATATACATCGACAACAGTCTGGGGGACAGTCAGTGGACATACACTTTTTGGACCACGTTTCAATTAAACAAAGTGTGTTGTGAAGGATCAGATTAAACCGAATATGTATATTTATTTATATATATATATTTAATTGTATTTGTATATCGTTTGATATCCCCTGTATATTCCTTGTACAATATGCATTGAATATCCCCGTTTCTACTAAACAGCCCATAATAGTTTCATTCTACCATTGGACGAGAACCTGGCGCCAGGTTGCCATACCCCTAGGTCCAAGTTCAATCGTGCCGCCTAACATGTCGAGGCAACCCCCGGTTCCGCGCAGTAATATGTCGGGCGAAATACGAATGGTACTATTTGTTCATAGCGCATATATATATGGCGCCAGTAAAGTAGAACTTTCTTTTAGTCCAGTTCTTTACCCTCCAACAGAGTGACAGACGCAAAAGCCATACTGTCTTGTACCCATTCTGCAATCTGTTAATACAATTTTCATTCAATCAATCACCGTGCAGCATAAAGAATGGATCAGTAATGAATCATGGAAGACCATTGAAGAGAGAAGGAACTTGAAATCCAGAATAAATAACACCAAATCATCCAGGATCAAACAAGTACTACAAAGCCAGTACCGAAATACCAACAAACAGGTGAAAAGGCTAGTAAGGAGGGACAAGAGAGCCTACCTGGAAGAGCTGGCAAGCGCAGCCGAAAAAGCAGCATCCCATAACCAACATGGAACAGTCTACAAAATCACTAACCTGATATGTAGAAGAAAATTCAGAAACACCAAACATATAAAAAGCAAACAAGGACAATTACTCACCACATAAAAAGAACAAGAAGATCGCTGGACAGAACACTTCAGAGAGATTCTCAACAGAGATCCCCCTCTATACCCAATAGAAGCACAAGAAGCCGTAGAATATCTGGACATTAACATCAACTCACCAACAAAAATAGAAATCATCCAAGCCATTCAAACACTCAAAAATTTTAAATCCCCAGGCGCTGAACCTAAACGCAGAACTCTTTAAAGTTGATCCGTAGCTAACTGCAAACATCCTACTCCCACTATACACCAACATCTGGGTGGAAGGGTGATGTTTAAGGTTCCAAAGAAAGGCACACTATCTGATTGTAACAACTGGAGGGGCATCACACTTCTTTCTGTTCCCAGCTAAATATTCTGTAAAATCATTATACACAATTGACAAAGTATTCCGTGATGAACAAGACGGTTTTAGGAAAGGAAAGGGATGCGTCGACCAGATCTTCACTCTCAGGAATATCATTGAGCAGTGCAGCGAATGGCAACGAGGGCTCTACATAAACTTCATCGACTTCCAGAAGGCTTTTGACAGCATCCACCGTGATAGTCTCTGGAAGATCATGAGAAGCTATGGAATCCCCTCCCACATAGTTAATGTCATCAAACTGTTCTACACCGGCTTTTCTTGCACTGTGGGAACAAGCACCACCAGTTTTGAAGTAGGATCCGGAGTCCGCCAAGGATGTGTGATGTCAGCATTACTTTTCAACCTTACAATAGACTGGGTTAGGAGGAGAACCACAGAAGACAAGGCAAGAGGGATTCGTTGGACCCTCCATTCCACCATTGAAGACCTTGACTTTGTGGATGACCTAGCCCTTCTGTCACATACATACACACATCTCCAGGAAAAGACAGACAGACTCCAACACTATGGCCATCAAGTTGGACTGATTGTAAACAACAATAAAACCAAAGTCATGCCCATCAACACCAATACACCAACACATATAACTCTCAACACTACTATACGGTGCAGAATGCTGGAAAACCACAGAAAGCGACATCCATAAATTATCCACTTTCCACACCTCATGCCTGCGCAAAATCCTGCGTATATTCTGGCCCAAGATCATCTCCAACAATAACCTCCTCAACATTACCCAACAAGATGACACTGTATAATTAATAAACAAAGGTGGACCTAGATTGGCCACGTACTCAGAATGGACACCAATGCAATCCCAAGAGTCGCATTACACTGGACCCCAGAAGGCAAAAGAAAGAAAGGGAGGCCTAAAACGACATGGCGTAGGACTATAGAGAAAGAGCTCCAGCAACACCACCAGAGCTGGGGGACCATAGAGAAGATGGCCAAAGACAGATGCAAGTGGAGAAACTTTGTTGCTGCCCTATGCGCCAGTCGGCGTAATGGGGATAATTAAGTAAGTAAGTAAGTAAGTAATGTATGATATGTTATAGCCATAAGTATGTAAACCAATGTCAACTTTTTACGTTTTCTGAAAATGTAGTTTAGTTAGAGTTAGCCTGCCAGGGATTGTGCTTCACCCAAACTATAACCCAAACCTTAAACCTGTTAGCTTAACCATTAAGCAAACTTTAAAACGAACCTTAACCCTAACTAACCACAACCGTTAACCTAACCCTTATTAAAACCAAATTGTATACCCTAACCCAGGGGTGTAGCTCCAGATTCTGGGCCCCATGAAAGAATGTATATCTAGGCCCCCAGTGAATGTGAGCGCGCGTCAGCGCGCGAGCGGAATTTTTTTTGGCCATTTTTTTATTGATGAAAACGCATAATATGGTTTTTACCTATACATTCGGATCAGCAGTTCAGCACCTGCACTGTTGGTGGGTGAGCCTAGTAAAGGATGTCGCATTGCGTTCATCTTCAATGAATGGACCAATGCAATAGTCTACCAAAGCCCCCCCTCTCTCTATATATATCTCACTCACACACAATATTTAAAACAGATGTTAGGTGGTATTTAATTTGTATTTATTTTGATTTAACCTTTAACCTTTGATTTAAATCTATTCAGTGAAGACCATGGCAGTTATTCTAATAAAAAAAATTACATTATCTATCTGTCCCACTTTGTCCCACTTTGTCCCACCAAAATCGTACTGTTGTCCCACTTTCTGGACTTTTTGCATCTGGTCACCCTAGATGCACAGTGTTGCACCTTAAATATTCACAGTGTTGCACCTTAAATATTCACAGACCCCCCCCCAAAAAAACCAGAAGCATAGTCAGAACAGGACACACACATGCATCATAGAGTTGTGTATAAGTGTTGAATCCCAGATTGCCACATTGTTTAACTTTGTTCAGTTCCCAGTGCTCTACCCGCTGACCCAGGTCATACAGTATGAGTATACGACCAAAAACGTATTTAGCAGGATATTTATTAGGCTGAAAGACAAAATAAAAATGTTGGCTTCATATGATACTTCCAGATAATAATGTTGGGACACATTACAATCTTCTCCAAGGCCCAGACTTTGAAAAAACACT
>NC_140184.1:57949729-57974729 GCF_963971535.1 Notolepis coatsorum | reverse complement strand
ATGTTGATTTTCTTGAGTGGGATGAATATGAAAAACACAAGTTATGCTTCAAGAGGGGAACTTTTTTGTAGCAAATCTTATTTGCCAAACTTGGGAGAGAAGGCAGAATAAGCTGTAATCTATATTTATGTCATTTGTATTCATGTAATGATATGAAATGTAATGGAATAATGGAACATTGCAACAGTATTGTTGGTGTCTTAAAAAACCATGAGGGTTAGGCACTTGTGTGCATGACACGGAAATAAAATAATCAATCAATCATACTCATGGCGGCACAGTGGTGCAGTGCACTGCTGCCCACTGCTCACGTTTCAAGTTTCTTAAATAGTTGTCATACAGAAGTACAGAATACTTTTGTACAAAATGCTTCTTACTGTTACGCTCCAGAGACTGTGCTAGACAAGATAGTATGAAATAACATAGTATAGCATGTAAAAGAAGTAAAAAAAAAAGGTCACAGTGTTCAGTATAGACATATATACAATGTTCGATGCAGAATAGAAGTAACTGAGTTACCATACAATATACAATATACTATGCAATGTACTAATATACAATACTATATAGTGCAGAGCAGAAATGGGATGAGGTACAATTTAGGTACAATTTACAGTAAGGTGTACGAGTTGTAGTGCAAATCCTTTACCAATAAATATAAAGTGTAAAGTGTGTTTAGGTGATCTAAAGTGTGGAGAGTGGGTGCTGCAGTGTGTTGTTTGTTTAATTAAGTGAGTGTGTGCGTGTGGGTGTGTGTGCTGTGTGCATTTGATAGTTGTTGCATAGTGTTTATTGTTTGTTGAGCACAGGCCCGGACTGGCCATCGGGAGCACCGGGAGTTTTCCCGGTGGCCTGGCCTGCACAGATAAAAAAAAAATTATATAAAAAAAAAATATTATATATTTTTTTTATTATATATATATATATATATATATATATATATATATATTTTTTTGCCAGGCCATTGTTTCTAGTTGTGGCGGCGGCGCGGCGCGATAGTTTTTAGATAACCAGGTGGGTGGGGAACAACCAGGATTTCACTGTCTGCGACAGAGTTGGAGAACTATCTGACTCTCTCTCCCTCACGCGGACACACACACACAATGGAGACGTGCTGCCGCTTGTGATTGGTGGAGGCGGGACCAGGCGATACAACTGATTGATAGTGGAGGCGGCGAATGGAATGGCAGATGGCACACTCCCAAAAGGAGTTGTTAAATCTGACATTACAAAAAACAATATGTGGTGGTTATGATTGGGGCTGAAGTTGAATAAACAATTTATGAAAGAGAGAGTCAAAATAATTCCAAGATAATTCAAAGATTACACACCTTTGCCACATTGGCTACAAACATAATCACTGCAAAGTTATCAAACAAATAAGAATCTGATCAGACACAAGGGTTAAGTTGTTGTTCCCTTTCTAATTTCCTCAAAAACATCTAGTCTAGTTAATGTGATCAATATTATTTGACAATTGATGCTTTTTGTTGGAAATTTCAGTCAGTGAACTCATACTTTGAGCTAATTTTATAGTTAAAATGATTGAGACAATGCAATCTTCTGTCTTCGTTGTGCATGCATGCGTGTGCTCACCACACGTGATACATGTGTCACTATTCTGGCAGTGGCTACTGTTATTATAGTATTGTAATGAAAGGTCTGTTATTTAATGTTTGTGTAAAGGGCTATTTTAACTGTTGATGGGTAGTGCATCAGTAAAGTGAATATGGTATTGTGCTCTTGACTTGTTTGAATAGGTGGAGAGAGTGGTTAACTGTATTATAATAGTAAATAGAAAAATATGTTGTGCTCTTGCTTTTTTCTTTTTGAAGGTGGAGAGAGTACCATTGCTAGTGCCACAACAGTTTTATTTGAGGTTCATAACAGTACATTGTACTAAGCAATTGTTGGCTCATTAGTTTGTGATTCACATGCACTAAAATTCACCAGAATGCAGGAAATTAAGTCTTTGTAACTAAAATCTTCCGGGTGGGGGACCCCCAGACCCCCCCGCTTAAAAAGTGGCCTGATTGGGGCTATATTTCGCGCTATATCTCCCAGTATGAATTATTTCCCCAGTCCGGCCCTGGTTGAGCAGCCTGATGGCCTGGGGATAGAAGCTTCTTCTGAGTCTTTCTGTGCTCGCCTTAAGACTCCGGTATCGCTTGCCTGACCGCAGCAGTTCAAAGAGGCAGTTGTTCGGGTGGCTGGAGTCCTTGATGATTCTCTTAGCCTTACCCCTGCACCGCTTGTTGTAAATGTTCTGGAGGGTGGGAAGCCCCCCTCCAATTGTGCGTCCTGCTCCAGTATGGGTTCAATACTGCACAGGACCTCTGTAAATCTACTCGCCAAATAAAGAGTTTCCTTTACCTCCTAAGAATATTAATTCAGAAATATGTGGGTTCCCTAAAATAAATCTGAAAACATTAATTGTGCTGTAATATGTTTTCAAACATATTAATTGATGCAATTTACCACTCTGCTCTTTCCGCTCGCTCTCAATAGTGTCTTCTACAAAATAATTCAAAGAGTTCCTTTTACTACCCAGCTTTGGAAATAAACTGGGAAATAACTTTCAATACATTATGTTGAGTGCAGGGTTGAGCACAATGGGTATTGACTCAAGGTAACTCTTGCTGTGCAGGGAGAACACATGTCCTAGCGGGAGGGAAGCTTAGGAGCGCGGAGCCGAGTACCTTCGTTTATGACCACCGACATGGAGCTACGCAGGTCATTCTGCCACGGAGGGTTGTCTGTTGTCGTTAAATCACATTATGCTTATAGAACATTACCTATGCATCTAGTCCTGGTGACAGCAGAATATTGATTTAATTCTTACCACTGGTCAGGACAACACGACAAAAGGAGAAGGTAATAAGAGGAATATGTGTAAAATGATTGGTCAATTACTTTCTTTCAACCGCAGTCATATAGGCTAATTGTTGTCACCTGCAGCAACACATTATAGCAATAACAAATATACAGCAGGGCTGGGAGGTATAAATAACATAAAGGTATTTTCAATCAAATACCACCATGACAATTGTAGTACAAGATGATGCCATAAAATATATGTAGTAATAATAATAATAATAATAATAATAATAATAATAATAATAATAATAATAATAATAATAATAATAATAATAATAATAATAATAATAATAATAATAATAATAATAATAATAATAATAATAATAATAATAATAATAATAATAATAATAATAATAATAATAATAATAATAATAATAATAATAATAATAATAATAATAATAATAATAATAATAATAATAATAATACTAATACTAATAATAATAATACATATTTGTATAGCACCTTTCATACAAGAACTGCAGCCCAAAGTGCTTCACATCAGTCAAGGCATAAAATGAGCATAACATTGGCATAATTATAGACAGGCATAAAATTAGCATATAATTGATATTAAAACCTCCCTGAAAATGTGTTATATATTTCTGTCATTAAAGTCGATGAAAAATAGATTGAACAGATTGTGATATATTTCTGTGTTAAAATGTCCAACCCCAAGAGGGCCTCCTGCATATCCCACCCACCTCCAAGGTCTGAGGCCCCACTTGTATTGAGAATCAATGTAAATTTGTCAATTGTCATATCACATTGTAATTTGTACTGAACAAAGAAAAATACTGTAAAAACTAAGAACATATTCATAATAGCCCTTGTATCAACAAGCAACTTTAATTTAGCTATTCTGGGGTATTGTGGTAGGTGTACAAGGCTCCTCCATTTTTTTTCGACCTACGATTATTTCTGTAGTCTTTCATATTAAAGTCGTAGAGCTACGAGGAAACTCTGAACGCATGTTATCAACTTCTTTAAAATGTTTGCGAGGGTTGTAATTATGTATCATCCCTGGCGAATGAATGAATCTGCTTTTATGTACTCCCTCCCTGTGCACATAACTACTGTGACCTATCAAACAGGGAGCACACCATATGCCCCCTACAGTACATAGAAATACTATATCCCCCCTACAGTACATACTGTAATAAATATCACAGAAGCAGATCAAAGCAGCAGGCTGTCAATGAGGACCTATGAGATTCAGTGCACCCCAAAGTAAGCCAGCAGACAAAGGTGTCATCACGGCTTGATTTCACAGAAACAAAGAAATACACACGCACGCACGCACGCACGCACGCCCGCCCGCTATGCCTTCTTGTCAGATGTCACAGGTCTGTAGGCTGTATCTATGAGCATACCCTACAACAATCCAGTAGAATGAATGGTTATTAAGTTACAAGCCTACAATCAAAATTGTTACTACCCTGCGGTGGGCTATGTTCAGTGGATACGACACAAGAACTCAACCATTTCACATATTACTTGCAAAAGGTACCAATGCTAAAGATAGCTAGTTGGCACATTTCAAGCTGCTATAGTTCAAGCAGAGATAGACCCTACAGTACTTAGGTCAAGCAATTCCTGAAGCGCTTCAATACCAATTGGCCACATATCTCATGTCTGCCTCAAAGTAACTCATCACACTGACTGCTTGACTGCCGAGTGATGCTATGTATGATGCTGCATACATAGCCACGATATGCTTTCACTTTATGAGCTTTCACTTTCACAGAGGCCAGGCGGGAGGGATTGTAGAGGGCATCGCCGGGACCTGATACTTTGATTCAATCAATATATCTGTTTGACAGAGCAAGCTGTGCTCAAACAAGAATGTATTTATTTATTTAAAGGGGAACTATCTTATAAATGGCCTTTTCCCGTGTTTAGCATTGTTTTCTGTGGGCTTATATGAATGGGGTCTATGTCTCTAATTCTCATTTTGGCGCATTCTTCCCATTCTCATCTCACAAATTTGTCCCTCACTGAAGTGAGTCCTCTGAAACTTAGCATACTTTTGACGTCAAAGGTTTCTCATCTGCATAATAACGCCCGCCCCCTCTATGTTTGTTGCCTGCCAGCCACCACACACTCAAACATTATTTATTGCAGTACGCAAGCAAATGCGTGGAATCGAAGTTTAACAGTGAGTTAGCATTGGGTTAGCATTTAAACATGTTATGAGCAAAACGGGCAAGACATGTTGTGCTGTTCCTGACTGCCAAGCAGCGAATATGTCCTTGCATTCATTCCCTGATGATGTCGTGATCCGTCATCAATGGGCCAAGTTTGTGAGCTATGGCGATAGCGACTTGTGGAACTGGAGACTATTAGAAGAGGACAAAACAATCACACTTATGGATGATAACGTGCGTTTTCACCAGACTACATTGGACTCAGCACTTCTGGTAAATCATAAAAATACTATAGTCAAACCGGCCGAGGATATCGTGCTCCACAAGCAATGGGCCAAGTTTGTTTTTGGATTTTTGCAAAGACGAAGGATAATGCTGCTGTGATTTCCTGGCTGTTGCTAAAAAAGGGAGCTAGCCTGTACCAAGTTTTCGGGAATGAAAGAAAGCATCGAATCAGTAAGTACATACAGTACGTCGTAATTAGTTAATTAGCAGTAGGACCTCATTCATTCATCCGTTTGTGTATTACGGTACTCTTCCGTGTGTGTGTACGTGCATTTCATATGGGAGTTGAAGCTGAGCCATTGGCCATTGATTCACTGTCGGTTATATTTATTATGGACAGAAGTTGTCAAATCATTACTCAGCAACTGTCAACTGTCTGCATATGTGTCAATAGTATTTTCAAACAGGCTGGATGTAACGTTAGTTGGTGACTGTCACTCAAAGCGATTTGCGAGTATGGGTGGAACCAGGCCAAAACAGCTTGAAATCAGGAAGTGGAAAAATGCTGCTTTTGAGTACTCGATTAGAAATATAAAACAATGAATTTTCTTTGAGAAAACCTTACAGATGTATTCCATAGACTCACAGGAATTGTATAAAATTGTCCAAATAGTGAAAGAAACAGTAGTTCCCCTTTAAAAGAGAGAGAGAGAGAGAGAGAGAGAGAGAGAGAGAGAGAGAGAGAGAGAGAGAGAGAGAGAGAGAGAGAGAGAGAGAGAGAGAGAGAGAGAGAGAGAGAGAGAGAGAGAGAGAGAGAGAGAGAGAGAGCAAAAGGGCACTTTCTCTCTAGGAGGCAAAACAGCCTTTGAGGTATATGCATGCATGTGTCTGGCATAGAGCAAGCAGCACAGAAGAGGTTGGTCCTCTCAGTTTAAATAGAGCGCTCTGTTAGTGAAGTGTGCCTGTGATTGGTTGAGAATGTGAACAAACGTCAAAAGTTCAGCAGTGGGTAACTTTTCACGAGCAACAAACTCGTCGACTGTTGTAACATCATCTGAGTTTCCCAGGTGGCTTTTGCTCTGTTGAAAATTACTGTGGATAGAGTTAGACCCTGTGTGTACTGTGTGCACTAGCAGAGTCAGCGTTAAAGGATCAATAGGCTGCCTATCTCGACAGTAATCGATAGTACTAAAAAAAAAAACAAGATGTTTGACACCGTAATTTGAATAATCTGTTGTTCCGGTAGGGGCAGGAGCTAAAACAATGACATTGAATCAAACAAATGACCAAGTCAAATGATTGGAGCGAGCGAGCTGTCTATAAATCCCTCTAGTGACACTCTCGCTTGTTATGTGCATAGCGGTTGTGCACGTACACAAAGGCCTGCTGCTGCTGGCGTGGCT
This sequence comes from Notolepis coatsorum, assembly GCF_963971535.1. Taxonomy (NCBI): domain Eukaryota; kingdom Metazoa; phylum Chordata; class Actinopteri; order Aulopiformes; family Paralepididae; genus Notolepis; species Notolepis coatsorum. Next base: position 57,968,080 of record NC_140184.1, on the reverse strand, counting down.
TTGGAGGCATCCTGATGCGTTCTGATTGAGAAGACTTTCAAGTATATTTCAAGTTCTGGCCCAAATCAACGGTCGCCTATTGCTCCTTTAAGGGACTGATCCATGCAGGGGGTTTTGATTCATTACTTTTTCCACCACTGAATCGTAAAAGGTCCGTCACACTTTATTTTGACCTGTAGACTATCTACATCTTATTCGTAGTGTATCAGTTTACTGTGGGTAGTATCAGGGCTGAATGATGTGGGGAAATTAAAACATCATATTTTGATTATTTTAACAGATACTGCAACTGCAATATGATTCACAATATTACAAGGAATGACGGTGTGATTGTTTTGTGGGGTCTGTACTGAACAAAACATTCATTCTATGCTGCTGCTGTTACTCTATGCTCATGCTCTGCTGTGTTGCTCAGTCTATGCTGTTGCTCTGCTGCTGTTGTGTTGCTCTATGCCGTTGCTCTGCTGCTGCTGTGTTGCTCTACACTGTTGCTCTGCTGCTGCTGTGTCAATTCTACGGAACATGTCAAATATTTGGAGATGTTGAGGAAAGCTGACTCTGGAGGGAGCAGTAGTCTATAGGCTACTATTGTTGATGACAAACTGAAGGCTCTTGTGAGCATGTGCTGCTTGAAGCAAAATATACTTGAGGCTTGGTGTGCACCTGTGGTGCGCTTGGTTGCTCTAGGGAAAGTTAATACTTAAAGTAATGCCCCACATAAGAATGCAGATGTGGTTAAGTCAATTATAGTGTGTTATAGCCCACATGAAAAGGTGGTGCGTAATGGGCATGTATACACCGTGCCATGGAGAGCACATGATGCTTGAATCTACAACTGCATTATGAATGTCTATTATTGTTTACTGAGATGGATGATAGCTCTTTAGCTAATGTTAGCTCGTATATCTGAGTAACCTAAGCCTATCTACTTGAAGCTGAAGTGGTCCCTTGATTATCTATGATGTGGCCAAGGAATAATTTCTTAGAGTCCATCTTCAGCTTCCTCTCAGTTGATGAAATGCAGTTGGATTTTGCGCTGCTGCTTTGCTTTCTGGCTTGTCCATCTCCACATCTATGATTATTATAATGATTTAGCACCAGCTTGTTCTCCTCTTCACTGCTAATTGACCACATTAACTCGCTGCAATTTATAAACTGGTGCAAAGCTTATAGAAAGCCTACATTGTAACAAATGCCATTTAAAATGTAACTAATTACAACATTTCAAACAAAATATTTAAGTAAAAATGTAATTACTGATTTTGAAAACTACTAAACAAAGTACAATTACACAAAAAAGTGTATTCAATTACAGTAACATGAGTAAATGTAATTAATTATATACTTTCCACCCTGCCTTTAATTCATGTAATAAATGTTTCAAGAAATCTTCTTCAAACAAGCTTCAGTCATTGTAATGTCATTTCAAGCCGACAAATTTACTGCAAGAAAGAACGTAAAAAATTGCCTTTAGAATATTCCTTATGAGCCTCTCTCCTATATCGCATAGCTCTGCTCAGCATCATATTGCAATACTCTTCATATCCAGTATTGAACTGAATTTGTTTTTCACTTGTACCTTTACATACCATCATCTGTCTGGCCACACCCCCATCCGCTACCTACATAAGCAGGGGTGTGGCCATACCATCAGCTCCTTCTTCAATTTTCACCACGTTGAGTGCCTGTTTACACCACTTTAAGTTTGATGGATTTTTTTAAGAAAGTAGAAGATCAAGGAGCTACATTGACATTATATCTTTGTTTTCTCTCTCACTATTTTCGAGAACATACAGTGATAATGTCTTCGCCACTGGGGTGTCTGGAAGATGATGATCATTCTGACCTCCACCGTTTTTTTTCGTAACAGGGGCTCGCGTCGCTGGTCTAATCCCCAACTGCAGTCCTCCAAGCTGCAGCTGGACAGGTATTACCTTCGGTTCTGCAGCTGGACTGTGCAGGAGGCGACGGCTGTTGTGAGAAGCTAGCTGCCTCTCTGGGTGAGTGATGATTTTGCTACGCGAGCGCCAGTTGTGTTGCTATGGGGGGATTAGCTGCACGATTTACGAAAGCCGCCCCCAGACTAGTATCCTTTTTCTGCCTCTTAGACGGCAGAGAGAGGGTCCTGCATGGTTTGAAGCCCACGGTAGTCAATCTAGTGGGCCGTGACCAAGATCTGTGGTTAAAACCCGGGATCTTTGGACGAGCAGATTGAAAGTTACCCTAAACACGAGGAAAAGTGGGTTGGGTGCTTCGTTATCGGAAGCTCCATGCTCAAGTCGGCTGCAGCCCATGAGGGAATTGTGCCGACACCGCTGTATATCTGTTAATCACCGTTCTGAAAACTGTGTTGACTTCTTTTCTCTTCTCTCTTAGGATGAGGAGGGAGTCAGACGGCGGCTGTCTGAAGTGTTGGTTTTTTGTGTTCTCGTGTGCAGTTTGGTGATAGCCGCTTAGCTTGCGTGCTAGCTGGGTGAGCTAACTGTTAGCCAGTTAGCTGTTAGCTGCGGCGCTGGCTTGTTACGTTCAATAGGCTAGGAACGTTAGCTTGTTGCTACCAGTCGGCCTGAGTTGGCTGTTAGCTTATGCTACACCGTTGAACATTAGCCGTGAGAATAGCAGGCCATAACACTCTGACTACGACGTCATCTTTGACAGAGGATGTAGTCGGCCCTACACCGTGTTGCCCCGCCAGCGAGGACTTTTTGTCAACATGGAGACCAGTGTTTGCAGTACTCTCAGCCTGCGTTCATGGTGTAGGTAAGGGTCCTTCTGGACACTTAACGCCTCTTCCTTCGTTCCCTTCTAAATGTTTTGTAATAACGATGTTTTTTTCCAAAACGTATGTTGCTTCACTACATTGGGGATACGACATGTGTTGTGTGTGAATTGTCTTGTCGCTGGTATAGTTTCTCTCTACCTAGAAAATCGGCGTTGTTTTTTACGTGAGTAAAATGAACTGGTTTGGTTGTGATGAGTACTTGTGTGTTCATGTAACGTTAGATTAACGTGGTTGAGCTCACAACTAGTTGGGTTAATAACCCTGCAAAGCTATGCTTAGTGACATATGATCGAGGGGTGAGTCCTTCCCTCAGCCTGTGATGACAATAAACAGGTAGCGTGTTCACATATTAACAGGGCGGTACGTGTTCAACCTAGTCGTATCAAGGGTAAGGTGGGGAGGGGTGATCCCCCCGGTTACCCTGGGGCTTCCCCCCCTCCTCTCAAACATGTTTTTGTTTACAATATATTGTTTCACTATGTTTGTGGGGATACGGTGTAATCCCTCAGCTTCTGCTGGGGTTGTGCTCCTGCTTGGGAAACGATTTTTTCCTAGGGAAAAGATTGTTTTGGTCGCTATCATGTGGACTTAGCAAGGCCTGTGGCCAGTACTTAAAAGAGGACTTGTGTCTTCTCTCGTTATGAAAAACGGCGTTCCTCTTACGGTAGTGAGAGTGTACTTCTGCCTTTTTTGTTGTGATGGAGGGTTGTGTGTGTCGTTAAGAACCACAACTGGGTTAGGTGTTGGCCTACAGAAGTCACATGTGTAAGCTCTGGTACCGGGGCTCTTAAAGGGGCCCTCTATGGGTCTGTGTTTTTCTTCCTTTGTAAAATTCAGATGGCAGGTTTGCACATGAGTCTATGTGAAGCTGTTAAACGCTTCATGTAGCATGCTATGACTGGTGTCGTGGCTCTACTTTGTCATTACATCGTATCAGGGGTGAGGGGTCATAAGGGGGTGAACTGGTAAAACCTTCCTCCCCTTTTTCTGATTGGTCAGGGGTTAAAACCCCCTGTCCTTCGGGCTTTCTGTCACGTTGCTGGATAAGCGCGTTACAGAGTAGGGGGGGGGGGAGTTTCCTGGTCCCACGCCATATAGTACGTCACTGGGCGCGTTTCTATTGGTAAGGCTTCCGTGGGTTATTCAGGCTCCATGTTATGGACCTCTGTTACAGGGAGTTTCAGAGCCTCCTCCTCAGGGAGTTTCAGAGCCTCCTGTGAGTTCAGACCCTCCCTCCCAGTGAGGGAGCCTCCTCAGAGTTTCAGAGCCTCCTCCTCAGATTGTCAAGGTGAGTAGAGCTTAAAAAGAAGTTCTGCTCTGTTGTATGTGTATTGAGCTTGGTGGGTGATGCAACGCAGTAGAGACGCTTTGTTCTTCTGCTCTGCTCCCTACTGGTAGTGTGTGTATTGGGTCAGAGCCTCCTCCTCAGGGTGTTTCAGAGTCTTCTCCTCAGGGAGTTCAGAGCCTCCTCGGTGAGTTGAGAGTCTCCCTCTCAGTGAGGGAGCCTCCTCAGAGTTTCAGAGCCTCCTCCTCGGAGAGTCCTAGTCCAATTGTTACATAGCTCAATGTTGCAATATGTCTTTTCAATCTATTGCTCACGTGGGAAGTCTCTCTGGGGGTTCCCCGTCCCCTCCTTTATGGAGCAGGTTGACGGGGTAGTGTTTAGGGAGTTCCCTGACTCCTCGCCGGTAATGGTCTGTTGAGTCATGGTTTTCCCCCCGTCATAGGGTACGTCGCTCCCCGTCCCCTCTTTTATGGAGCATGGGGTGTTGTTTTCCCTCAGCCGCGTCGTATGGGACCCATGTCCGTATTTTTCTGTGAAAAAAACGGCTTCTTGTCGTTCTCCCAGGCGGCTTGGAGGAACGGTATCTGGTGTCTTGTTAGACTATCCATTGATGTGTTTTGGGTCTCGACGTGTACATAGTGCTGGCCCTGGGTGCTTCTGATAGGAACCACGCATGGGCTTGCGCGCCTTGGTTGCTCATCATTGAAACAGCGTTTTTATGGGGCAACTGGGATGGAGTTTGTCTCTTCCGAGCGCCAGTTTACTAGGTTTGTCTCGACGAATTCTCGTTCATAACTGGGGGATGTTAACGGAATAGATCAAAGCATAGGTAGAGGGGTCTCACGCCCTTGGGGTGGGCCATCGAGTGCGGTATGAAAGGGACCGTCTGGGTGGCGCCCTCTATAATGTTTTGGATCGACACGCGTACCTACCCCCCTCCTAGGGTTGGGGATGTCAGCGTGATTAGGGCACGGGACTGATTCTGGTCGCGCCGGTCCAGGTCAGTTAACCCGTTGTCCGCCGGGGACGCAGTTCTGCTGTTCTGGTACCCTGAGGGACTTGTGCTTTTTTCAGGGGGAAAAATGCCGGGTCGGCCCGGGTGTTGCAGGGTTTGACGTTATGGAGATGTTCGTGGTTGTGTTACTACGTATTACCCCTCACTGTTGCTTGGTCCAAGTTGTGTTGTACCTTGCGCTGTGCTAAGGGGGCCTGGCCTCCATTCTTTTCGCCCCTCTCTTCTCCTGCTTAAGCATGGCTGGGAGGGGGCTGTTGAGGTGATTCTTATGGAACTCCTCTGGCATCCCTGTGTACGTCCCGGTCCGCCGGGCCCGGTCCAAAATTGTTTCGTCGACCCGTAGGCCTGGGATAACCCCTTTTTGAAAACTGAAACACTTGTACTGCGGTATAGCCAGTGTATACCCGCAGTTGTGTTTTGGAGTTTTTTTCTTGAGGGGTTATAGGAACAACCACTTCATGCTTGAACCAAGGGGGTGGTTGGTTCCCTGGTGTGTTGGTAGCGGAGTCAACTCTCGGGGTAGGCCGCTTGAGTGTGCCCCTGCACATTTCATGACGTCTGCCAATCGTGTCAGCCTTCTCTGCCTCGGCCCCTCTAGAGAGTCTGGGTTTTTTTGTGGAGGCTGTGACATGGTGCACAACAATGCCAGCATACGCCCCTTCCGCCGGGGTGCTGTTTCAGCAGACCCCTTTGGCGCCTGTCTAGTCCGCAGTGCTCCAGGCTCAGGTCGAGTGCCTGTTGCCTGGATTGAGGGATCGACCTCTTTTGGGGGTCGTCTCCCCGGTGCACTGCCTGCTCCCGCTGTGGGTGTAGCCTCTTGAGTGCTTCGAGCTTACAGCCATACCAACCTGAACGCGCCCGATCTCGTTTGATTTCGGAGGCTGTATAGGTTCAGGCCTGGGTTGTACTTGGATGAGTGACTGCCTGAGTATACCAGGTTCAGTGAGCAAGGCGGCATGCTATAGGGGGGAAGGGCCTGCTCTTGGATGGGCCCTGTCCGATTACGCTGGCGATGTGGGGGGGCGGTGTCACTAGTGACCGCCTGGTGAGGTCTTGATGCTGTGGTGTCATTGGCCTCTCCAGGCCCCCCTTTTTCCGGGGGGGTCCAGTCCCTTCTGGGTCTGGGTCCTCCTTCGCGCTCCGCTGCTACGGCCTTGCCACAGGGTTGGGCTTTGCTCTTGACCCCGTGATATTAGGGGTGGTAACGGGGGTTTGTTCCTTTTTCCGTTCATTCCCTAGTGGCATGCGGGTTGTGCGTTTGTGTAGTCATGGGTACGCCCCACGGTCTGCTCACCCTGTGCGTTGAGTTGTTGAAGTCTCCTCTTCGCGCAGTCGGATCTGACTCCCTCCCGTCCTCCGCTAGGGGGGTTCGGGGGGCTCGGGTCCTCAACGGTTCTGATGATTGTGGGGGGCCTCAGCGGGTACATTTGTCAAGCTCAGCTCCTGTGTTGAAATATGACGCTGAGCAGAGCTATGCGATTTATAACGTACGGTTATGTATATAACCATAGTTATATGAGCATAGTGACGCTCAGCGTCGGACTCACTGAGGACCCCTTAATCTTGCCTTGTGGTGAAAGATTGGGAAGGAGCTGATGGAATGGCCACACCCCTGCTTATGTAGGTAGTGGATGGGGTTGTGGCCAGACAGATGATGGTATGTAAAGGTACATGTGAAAATTTATTTCAGTTCAATACTGGATATGAAGAGTATTGCAATATGACGCTGAGCGTCACTATGCTCATATAACTATGGTTATATACATAACCGTACGTTTACCCTTGTTCAAGTGCATATCTGGATGAGATATATTAGAGAGAAAGAAAGAGAGTGAGGCTAATGGTTCCCTCTTTCTTGGCATAGCCTTATCAACCTATGTGTAGCAACCTGAAAATATGCCTATTATTCAGATGTGCTGACTTGCCTTTTATCTCCGCTTTGTGCACAAAGACACGTTGACTAGTTTCCATTGATATTCTCACGAACAATGACGCAGGTGTCTCTTTCTTCTATCGGCTGGAATATGGATTATACGCAGTAACTCTGGACCATATTCATCATCCTTTTCCCTGTGTGACTAGCAGGCGGTACCAGCAGGGGGCGGTGGCAGGCAGAGAGTGTCCGAGAGAGATGGGAAGGAAATAAATGGAGGCGGAAGAGGGGAGACGAGTTCTCTTCGAGTTGGGATGTTGCCGTGAGCGGTCGCAGCAACAACGGGAGGTTAAATAGCCCCGTTAAAGGACCACCGGAGAGCCCTGCCGGAGCGAGCGACGGGTTATCTTAAGAGTATCCGTGATAGTGCGTGAGTAAGAGAGACTGAGCCACAGGACTGACGTCCATAGTTATCGGGTTACAGTAGCAGTGTGACGGTATAATTAGCATGCGGTTAACGGCTATATCGACTCCAGTGCAACCCTAGCGCGAGGCGCTGAAGAAGACCGGTGGTATAGTCAACCACGTTGCGCCACAGTATAATCGTGTAGCAGGTGGGCTGTTTGGGACCCAGAGTGTAGCTTCAGTGTGAGTGAGGGCGAGTTTATAGATGCGCGCCGTCTACAACCGCTCTGCACCGGCTGACTTCAGGCCAATACGGGAGATCGTCCTGACCGGCAGAGGTCGCCAACACCCAGCACACGCTCTCAGCTCACTACTGCCCCTGCTCCAGCCCCGCTTGCTAGCACCCGCGACGAGAGCATTCGACGCCATCTTGCAACCCGGACGGTGGTGGTGCGGCGCGGCCGCCATTGTGGTTGAGTACAATTGAGCATCTACGCTCCGGAGCTATTACACAGTACACAGTGTGGTGCAGCCTGCGGGCGGGGCTAGCGTTGCTAACTACAGTTCTAGGGGTACCCCATTAACAATACATGCCGGCATTAGCATAGGACTTTTGTTAGGTATTTTGTGGGCCCACATTTTGATTTCCTTTGAGTGTGATAACGTGTTTGTGTTTAATAATATTTTCCCATCTAATTAACCCTTTCCCTGTGGGGAGGTTACAGACCTGTTGCATTACAAGTAAAGCCTAGAGAGGTATTATTCTTGCCGTATAATTAAAGCCTGTCAGAGGTATTATACAGGGCGACCCAGACGTGGGTGAGGAGTCAAACACATTGCAGTATATTACCCCTGATACTAACTCAGAGGTGGGTGTAATATACGGGTTTATGAGGTATTGAGTTACAAACGGAATTATAGTGGGACTTCAGTCCATTTGGTCACTATTATTAAATCATTGTAACTGACCAGTATAATTAACATTAAAGAATTAGATGGGAGTTCTGTGTGCGTGTTTATCCATGAGCCGTTTAACAACTCTTTTGGTGTGGGTAACGTTAACATAATTAACCCCTTCCTATTCCACCTTTCCCTTTTCATTGTAAGGTTTCTAGGGTCATTGAGGGAGGGTACTGCTTGCGGGGGGAACCCAGGGTATTTATTTACAATTCAGTCACTAGGTGTGGGAGGGTTTAAGGAGCAATTGGGGGAAGTGGGAGCGTGTTGGGGAGTACTGCTGACCGCCCTGCTGCAGGGGAGGAAGACCAGAGTACCAGACCAGGTTGGTAAATCCTGGGCCCCATCCACTCACACTACCAGCCTCCAGTCGAAGCTCCAGACTCAAAGACGGAGGTGCAGTCAGACAGAGCTCTACTGTGTCTCGCTACCCAGTGATTGTGCCCACCCGTTCCCACGAAGCAGGGATAATCCACCCTGCTACATATGGATAAATGCCCCTATCTTATCACCCCTCTTCATCCCATCTATCTCTATTTGCTGTCATAATGCTGAAGTTTTAACTGAAGAATAATGTTATTCCCCCTTTATTGGCATAATTAGCAAATAGCTAATCGAAACATTGCTTTGTTGCTGCAGCTAGAAGTGTTTTGACCACACAGCATATTTCTCTGTCAGGTCCCACAGGACCTGCGAGAGTTCTGCGGGAATACAGCATCTACAATTTAAACTCACCTCATCAGACTTTCAACAGAGCAGTTTAAACTCACCTCATCAGACTGTCAACAGAGCAGATTCAACAGAATGTATTTTTAATCTATAGGTAGAGGGCCAGTTAAGGTTAGGGTTAAGGTAAGGGATCGGTTTATAAACAACCATTCATGTGAAGATTATGACGAGTTACAGCTTGGCTAACAAGGGACGACCCCCTTCTGACAATCCACTGTTGACTCTCTCTATTACGTACAGAGTCTACAGTGGACTATCAAACTGAAGTGTTACCCAATGTCAGGTAGAGATCCAATTTACTACTTGAACAGTATAGACTTAAGAGTATAGCCAAAATAATTGAGAATTTCTTCTCTACGGTTTTATCATACAAACACCTATAGTTTACGTGGATATGAGCTGATACCAATATCTGTCTGATAAAGAATTCATGGCAAACATTGCTGGATAATGTCAGTGCCACAATATATGTGTCAGGCTTAAGGCACATAAATCTCTCTGCTGGATGGAGAGAGAGAGAGAGAACGAGAGAGAGAGAGAGAGAGAGAGAGAGAGAGAGAGAGAGAGAGAGAGAGAGAGAGAGAGAGAGAGAGAGAGAGAGAGAGAGAGAGAGAGAGAGAGAGAGAGAGAGAGAGAGAGAGAGAGAGAGAGAGAGAGAGAGAGAGAGAGAGAACTGAGCAATATATGCAGCAGGCATCATCCTCACTGGCATGGAGGAAACCACCATCGTAATGTCAGCCTCATCCAAGGACTTCTATTTATTTTAATGTGGGGAGAAGAACGCGGCGCCTGAATCTTTCATTAAACGACGGCTTATTTCATTATTTAGAAGGTGTTATTTTCCGCCTCAGTTCACGGGCGCGGCGCCCACCAGGCAACTGGAAAGCTATATTCAAATGAGGAGGGATTCTGGTGCCATCTGCCCGCTGGCTTCTTTTGCTCCTTCTCTTTCAGAGAGTCAGCAGGAGGCAAGGCAGCTAATTCAATCAGCGTGCGAGATGTCTGGCCCGCCCACCAAGCCCTGACCTCACCACACACACACACACACACACACACACACACACACACACACACACACACACACACACACACACACACACACACACACACACACACACACACACACACACACACACACACACACACACACACACACACACACACACACACACACACACACACACACACACACAGGCCACCTGTAGCATAAACAGGCCCAGATCTGCTGGCCAATCACACAGTACTGCCCCTGTCATTGGTTTGACAGACGCCTTTATGTGGCCTCCTCATATGATCTATCTGCGACGTGGGTGCTGGTCACGCTGAACCATCTATTCAGTGGGATTTCCTGGGAGAAAATACTTTTGATGAGCCGCCCGACAGGCCGTGAATATCTGACACGGGAAAGCGTGCATAATCACGTCATGTAGTTGTGGATTTGTTTCGGGGGGCCTTGTGAATGAATGACTGGTCTGTTCATCTGGGTCTGACAGAGGGTGCTTCATAGACAGAACAGGATGACACGAAGACTCTTATTTTCTTGTATGGCATATTGAGTTGCATTATCCAGTTCATTCATCACTGGCAGTGTCATTGTGTTGCCATTACTGAAGGATCACACACTTCAGCTTTATGAAACCTTTCATTTACTGAGCTATGTTTGGCAATAATGCTGTGTGTCTCCAGGGAACAAACCATTATCAGCCAGCAGTGAAATCCTCTGCAGAACGTCTTCCCAGCCAACATAAACAAGCTTTTAAATTTTTTTATACTTAATTTTCCAAATGACTTAGTAAATAAATCTCTGTAGAGAAATGGGAGCAGCCTTCTGTGCTACGTATTAAGGGATTTGTGTAGCATAGAGCAGTAAGCAGGATATAAAACCAAAGGAAATAAAAGAGGCAGCGTGATCCGCAACAACCAACATCTGTTGATATGGGCACCAGTAAGTGGAATATGACCATAGCGTGTATTTTCATAAAAAAAAAACAAGCAAACAAGTAAGAAAAATAAACACACATGCTATTTTCCTCGGTTCCAGTCCAATTTGATTATCTCCGATGTTTAAAATCTCCCAGTTAATTAGGAGATTTGGCTCCTACCGTCTCTATGTCCCCAGTGAGCAATGTGCTCTCTTGTTACATTGATGCAATTCTTTTTTTATAATAATCCCCCCAATTTGCCAGATGTTATCTTGTGCTATGGATTTATTATTATGCCGTGCTGATGCAGGGATGTCTTCTACACTACACAGCTACATCTCCTCCATCTTCCACATGCCATACAAATGACATGGGACAGACATCTTTAGAACAAGTGAGTGATGAGATCTATTAAGGATGCTGTGGGATTAATGGATGTCTTTCTCATCTACATGCGCTATACAGTACGCCTGCGCTCGTCATGGTGAGGGGAGTTAAAGCGTTAAGAATTCACGCGACATGCGATTACAGGGAGTGCCGTTCAACGTTATTGCTTGATTTCTTGAAAGCTGAAGCAACCTCTGAGTCGACCTCAAAGACAAATATTTTTGAGGGTTGTGTCTTTTGAGGGACTGTTTTTTTGTGAAGTTGTATTGACTCTTCAGTTCAGAAATCCCTCTGCTCTTTATTAAAGGGTCATATTTTAGTCCTTTTCAACAAGTTAGGTCTTTGAGGTCCCCTAAACATGTCTTTTAAACTCAGATTATGCATTCTAGCTGCCTCATACCCCTCTGTTTCAGCCCTGTTCTCAACGGCCTGTTGCTGTGTATGTACTATTGTACTATGTATGTACTGTATGTAAAAAAAAAACGTAAGTCCTCAGGGGTAGGGCCCGACAAGCCTAGTGCTTCTCCCTAGCCCCTTTCGGACAATTGGACAATGCTGCAATAGCAGCTGGTAAAACGTTGGCGATTTATGGAATGACCGTTGTTATGTGTCCTGTTAACAGAACTCACTTCAAGGCGGCAATAATGTGGTCAAGAGGCATGGTTTCTATCTTGTTTCTATCTTGTTTCTATCTTGTGCCTCCCACCCTCCCCTCCCTCATCTTTCTCTGCCGAAGACTTTGCAATCTTCTTTGAGGAAAAAGTGGAGAACATCCGCAGCTCCTTCTCCCAACCCCCACCCATTCCAAATGCTGAATCGAGAACCTCATCCTTCACTCTGTCATCTTTCTCTCCCATTACAGAAGCCGAGACCCTGACACTGGTAACGTCGAACCGTCCGACTACATGCCAGCTGGACCGGCTACCCTCCCCACTCCTCCAGACCATAGCACCAGACATCATCCCATTCCTAACTGCAACCATCAACTCCTCACTCAACTCGGGGGTGGTCCCCACCTCCCTAAAACAAGCCAGAGTCACGCCCCTCATAAAAAAACCATCCCTGAACCCTACCGTCATAGGCAACTACCGTCCTGTCTCTCTTCTCTCCTTCCTTTCTAAAACACTTGAACGTGCTGTATCCAACCAACTTACTGCTTATCTCTTACAGAATGACCTCCTAGACCCTAATCAGTCAGGCTTCAGGACTGGTCACTCCACAGAGACAGCCCTCATTGCGGTCACAGAGGCACTTCACTTAGCAAAAGCGAAAGGCCTCACCTCTGTCCTGATTCTCCTAGATCTATCTGCAGCCTTCGACACAGTCAACCACCAGATCCTCCTCGCGGCCCTCGCAGGAATGGGAGTGGCTGGCTCTGCGCTGACATGGCTGTCATCATACCTCAATGACCGCTCCTACCAAGTGTCATGGAGAGGGACCCTGTCGGCCAACCGCCCCCTGCGGACGGGTGTCCCCCAGGGCTCGGTTTTAGGACCCCTTCTCTTCTCCCTCTACACTAAATCACTGGGTAACATTATCACGTCTCATGGCTTCATTGTTATGCCGACGATACTCAACTCTTCCTCTCCTTCCCTCCCTCAGATATCCACGTCTCTGAGCGGATCTCGGCCTGTCTGTCCGACATCTCCGCCTGGATGACGACCAACCACCTCAAACTGAACCTAAGCAAAACAGAATTGCTCCACCTGCCGGCCAAATCCTCCGCCCTGACCGACCTTTCCATCACAGTCGAGAATGCAGCTGTGACCGCGTCCCCGACCGCCAAGAACCTTGGTGTTGTCCTCGACGACCAGTTGAACTTCTCTGCTCACATCGCAGCGACAACCAGAACCTGCCGATTCCTCCTGAGCAACGTCAGAAGGATCCGCCCCTTCCTGACAAAAGAAGCCACCCAACTCCTCGTCCAATCAACAGTCATCTCCCGCCTCGACTACTGCAACGCACTGCTCGCTGGCCTCCCGGCCACTGCCACTAAGCCTCTTCAACTCATTCAGAACGCAGCGGCCCGCCTGATCTCAAACCTACCGAAGTCGGCCCATGTCACCCCACTTCTTAGGGACCTGCACTGACCTGCACCATTGCTGCACGAATCCGCTTCAAGGCCCTCGACCTAGCATACCGTGCGGCAAAGGGAACCGCTCCCGCCTACCTCCGGTCAATGGTCTCTAACTACACACCCTCAAGACCTCAATTCTTCAGCATTCAATCAATTTCCTATGAACCATACTTTGTATTTACCGTGGTCTTCAATACCTTCCTGGGTTGAATACCCCCCCATCTCCCTCCCTCCCACTGACTGCCTGCCCTCTAGTAACTTGGTTGAATACATACATTTTTTCCCTCCCACTGTATGCACGCCCTCTTCGGGGAACATTGTGGCCACTTTAAAGGTCGGGTCTACCCCACTGACTACCCTGTAGTAGTGCTCAACGGGGATAGGTGTATTGTCCTCCTCGTCACTCTCTTCCCTGGCATAGCCTGTCAGACGTTCTGGGGGTCTGTGTTCCCTTGTGGAATACCTCCCACTGTTTGAGGCACTTGACGTCACCCTCAGGTGCTTCTCGTCATCGCCCTCTGGGGGTTGCTGACTGTCTGTCTGCACAACTGTACTAAGTACACTGGGGTGATGTGTTTCTATTTTTACACACCTTGCTCTGGAGTCCAGCTCTGGCTCCTCTGTCTATGTCCTCGCTCTCACAGGTTGCCTTCGTGACAAACTTGACTAGCATGTGTTTCAGCACTATCCCTCTACCGGGATGATAAACTAGGAGAGCAGGACCTCCTCTGCTGTGTCCTATGAAAAATCCTTTTACATCCTTGGACCTGGGTTTTCCCCTGTCCTGCAGGCACACATAACACTTCCCCTGTCCTGCAGGTACACATAACATACTGATCCAAATCGGTGCATTCTGGCTAGATTACACTTCTTTCCTGTCAGCGCTGTTACAGGCTCTTAGGTAGGTTACTATCTGCTAGCTTACACCTAGCTTAGTGTGGGGGATATGGACGTGACGTCTCGTATTTTATCTTATACCTTCACAATAGTGATTGGAACTTTCTATTTTCGAACTCAGTTTCGTGGTCGGATCTCAAACATCTTATATACCATAAGGAGCTACATCTGCCAGGAATTTTTCCATGGCCTGGAGTATGTCACTCTTTTCTTTGATAAAGTAAACAAACACTGCCCCTGTACACAGTACACGTCTGTAAAAGACTGTACATATCTAAAACCTCCTATGGACTCGTTGCTTACTGGGCCTGCTAGGTCCATGTCAACTAGTACAGGTGATACCCCTACTCTGTCTGTGGGATTTCTGTATCTCGGTTGGGTAAACGTCCCTGTTTTGCACATTGCACAATTTTTGTCAGGTTTACGCTTCTGCCCCTCAATGTGCATACCCTCTGATACTACTTGTAGTTTCAGTAAATCCTCGTAATTACAATGACCCATAATCTCGTGCCATGTCTGAATATCGTGACTGGCCGTCCCGCTATACACATCATCATTATCACACTGGTCGTTGTCATTACACTCTGTTTTCAGATAAAATACTCTCTGGTACATCTTTATGTCAAACCGGGTACCGTCAGGTTCTACAATATATTCTCTGGTACATCTCTATGTCAAACCGGGTACCGTCAGGTTCTACAATATATTCTCTGGTACGTCTCTATGTCAAATCGGGTACCGTCAGGTTCTACAAGAACATTTTTACCTTTATCGAAGAATACCTTGGCGCCGCTTGCAGTAGCAGCTATTACAGAGAATAGTCCTTGTAAGAACGATGGTCCGTATAGAGCGTTCTTTAGCGTCACCGCACGCCAGCGCCCCCCAACTGTCCGTGGGCACACCTGTGCGTCTCCCCTCTCCTGCGCCAATCCGTAGGTGCGTCTCCCGCCCGCTAGCTCCACGCAGTGCTTCTCTGGGTGGAAAGTGTTGTCAAAGTTCTTGAACTGACTCCTGTCGTTGATGGTATGGGACGATGCACCTGTGTCCAGCCCATGATCAGACCCCTTCTCTGGGTCTGCTGCGGCTGGGTCGGTCCGCCGATGTCCGCCGTCTGCGCTCCGAAAGCGCAGTCTTCTTGTCCCGTTATCCTCCTGCCGTCGTCTTGACTCGCCTCACGTCGACCGTCGCCGCCATCGATTCTCTGGGCGTCGTCTCTATTCATCTCACGTCGATATTCGCCGCCGTCGTGTCCGCTGTTGTCACCCTGTCCACAGCCTTTATCTTGTCCGTAGCCGCCATCTTGTCCATGCGCGTATCGCGCGCTCTGGTCGAGTTTCTTTATGCACTGTTACGACCCTGGCTCATGGGTACGCAACCTATGTGTAACCAACACCAAAACCCTGTGCTCTAACTCAAAATGCTACTAAACCAAGGAACTATTAATGTAAATGTAAACTTAAAGTAATAAGGTAAACCAACGGACAAGGACTGAAGAACCTAACAGCTCTCTCTCTAAGCACAGACCCTGCATGTGTGCTTCCCTGGCTGGTTTTAAACCTCCCAGCAGGTAACCAATCAGCACTAATTAACTAATTGGCAGCCCTCACCTACATGCCCCGTGACACAGGAGTGATCAGGCCTCTAGTACATAACATGCACGCTCTGTCTGTGTGTCCCTAGGATTTTGCAGAAGACACACCAGACAGTCTCTGTGCATTCGCCTCTCCGATGGCTCCTATCTCCGCGCCGCCAGCACGCCAGGTCCGACGTGGTCCTGGTTCTCTCTCTTGGCGTTGCTCGGGCCCTCAGCACCCACTCCCCCTCTTGCGTGGCGGCTGGGTGGGTGTCTTCTGAGGCCTCGAAGTTCCTTAACTTAGCTTTGAACTGTCCCAACGTAATGTCTGTTGAACCGTGTGTTATCAGGAGTGTGAACGGCCTGTACAGCTCCAGTAGTCCTCTCACCATCATCGTCACCATTAGCCCGTTGCTCGGTGCTTCTCCGGCACTCCTCAGGCCCGTTAGTGCTATGTAGAGGGCCAGGACTCTGGGTCTTCCTCGCCCGTGAGATTCTCTCTCAGTACCGCCAGGTGCCCCTCCGCCGTCATCTCTCCCGCGGGGTCGCCAGGACCGTCTCCTTCAGTCCCGCCCCGTGCATGCTGCACAGCATGCGCTCTCCCCAGAGCTCACAGTTCTCTGCTTTTCCGTTGGATATCGGCCACCCGTCTTCTCTTTTGCCTTCCATCCTCTTCGTTAATGGTATCCTTAGCTTTTTACTCTGGTCGGCCTAGCGACTAGCCACGCGGTGCTCCCGGCGCTATCCTAGCCTGTAAGTTCAGCTAAGCTTGATACAGTACCTCCACTATTTCGCCCCGGCGTTATCTGGGCCCATAACCTGTTAACAGAACTCACTTCAAGGCGGCAATAATGTGGTCAAGAGGCATGGTTTCTATCTTGTGCCTGAACTGGCATGGCTTCTTTTATTCACACATAAGCAGTAGTTGTACAACACTCTTCTCTCTTTGAGAGACGTTGGAGGAGAGAACGATAGGGGCGGGCACCACCTCTTTTATAGTCGCCCTAAGGTAGAATACCTGAGTGGCTACGCCCAGAGCGCCCTCCAGTTGGGACAGATATATATGCACCAAGGCAATCACTGATGGAGACAATTGTCTACACAGTTACTAGTGTAAACAGTCATATGTATAGTTGGACAGTTACTAACAATCCCATACAGAGTCTCTTATCTCAACATGTCCAAAGCCCGAAATAAAAAATAACTGAACTGAACTGAACTGTGCCTGTGCCTCTCATGCACTAGCAGTGGTCAAACTCTCAGATCAAATATCCAGCAATAGCATAGCAATCTTACCGTTAAAATGTAGTCAGAAACGTAAACTTTATTATATTTTGTAATTTTTTATTTTATTTTTTTTATTTCTTTTTTACAATAGGTCCCCTTTAAACATAATGGAGTCTTTCTTGTGCCAACTTGCTAGATAAATTAAGCAACAAAAGAAAACAAAATAAAATCTGCAGTGTAATTAAAGCTCATTAAAAGCAAAGCGTATAGCCAAGCATTGCTTTGGTTGCGCTTAGCAACAGTCAGTCCCTGGGGTAGTTACATGGACTGGATATACAACCAGGCAGAGATTTATTCAAGCTTTGAGCTCGGCCTTCAACTGTAAAGGCGTCACGTGAGCAGAAGAATCATCTTCTATGTCAACATACGGTACGACTTCAAACTATTAGAGAATATAATGTCGTTGGCTCAGTTTAGACTTCGGTGCCCAGTGATGTTGTGTAAGTGGACCCCTTGTGTGAATCGCACCATGCAGAACCTTCTCTCCTTTGTTTGCACCGCAGCCTCCAAGATACCTCCTCAATAGGGAGGTGTAGTCTGACGTCGCTTTGGACCGCCCGCGAGGTCCACCCGTATAGGGATTTATCATTGGGAAAATGGATTATTGGCTATTGTAACAATTCTGACGCATGGAAATTGAAAAGCTTTCCATTTTTGCACAAAATTAGTTCCCTTCTATCACTAACATTATTGTTTAAGCATTTTTGGTTGAAATAAAATTTGGTGATTTTTTTTATGATTAATTGCAAATATTTTCATGTTGAGCTATAGATTGTGGATGAATACACACAGAAAGGTACACCATGCACATGCTTTATTTGTTTTAAACGAGACTATTTAAAAATGGGCAATGGGGAAATACATTGCGTTGGACAGAGGGTGAAACACGGAAAACCGGCAATGACATAACCACTACACCTCCCTATAAAGGAACATTGTTGCTCAGCTGATAGAGTTGTGCCCTTCCTGATGGCTTGTCGTACAGAACTTGTAAGTCGCTTTGGATAAAAGCGTCAGCTAAATGACTAAATGTAAAATGTAAAATGTAAATGAGTGGACTGGCTCCTTTGGAAAAATAGATAAACAAAAACATTCACTCGTACCGACTATACAGTATTGTCACAATACCAGAATGTTGATAGTCGATGACAATAGCACTGGA
>NC_140184.1:57547229-57944729 GCF_963971535.1 Notolepis coatsorum | reverse complement strand
CAACACACCAGGGAATCAACCACCCTTTTGGTACCACATACGGTGGTTGTTCCTATAAAATCTCAAGAAAAAAGGGTTATCCCAGGCCTACGGTTTCAACGAAATATTATTTCGGACCGGGCCCGGCGGCTCGGGAAGCACAAAGGGTTACCAGAGGAGGTCCAGAAGACCACCCCAACAGCCCCCTTTTCGCCATGCGTGAGAGAGGAGCAAAAGAAAGGAGAACCAGCCCCTTATAATAGTGCCAGGTACAAAGTGTACCCAACAAAGGGTCTCCATAACGCCTAACCCTGTGACACCCAGGCCGACCCGGCATTTTCCCCCCTGAAAAAAGCACAAGTCCCTCAGGGTACCAGAACAGCAGATCTGCATCCCCGGCGGACAACGGGTTAACTGACCTGGACCAGCATGACCAGAACCAGTCCTGTGCCCTAACCACGCCGACATGCCCACTCCAGGAGAGGGGGCAGGAATGCATGTTGATCTAAAACATGAAAAGAGGGCGCCACTCAGACGGTCCTGTTTATACCGCGCTCAGTGGCCCACCCCAAGGGCGTGAGACCCCTCTACCTATGTTCTGATCTATTCCGTTAACATCCCCCAGATATGAACGAGAATCCGTCTAGACCCAGTAACAGGCTCTCGGAAGAGGAAAAAAAAACCATCCCAGTTGCCCTATAAAAACGCTGTTTTAATAACAAGCAACGAAGGCGTATTAGCCTCCTGCATGATTCTTAACAGAAACACCCCGAGCCAGCACTATGTATGCGTCGGGACCCAAAACATATCAATGGACAGTCCAACCAGACCCCATATTGATCCTTCAAGGCGCCTGGGAGAACGACAAGAAGGTTGTCGTGCTTCATATTCTCCACTCTTTTTTATTAAAAAAGAAAGAAACACCGACTGACATGAATCCCACGTGACGCAGCCGAGGGTAAATATTTTTACATCCCGCCACCCTCACTACAGAGGAGAGAGGGAACTCCTCAGCGAGACTTCCCACGTGAGGCATAGATTGAAAAGTCACGGTAACATTGAGTCATGTGACCAACCGACTCAAGTTACACGTATATCGAGCGTAGTAGAACAGTAAGTTCCTATGCTCTGCCCCGACAACTTGACAACAACAGACCCTACATACGGGTCTAAACTCACGGAAGCCGTCGTCCAATAGAAACGTGCCTAGTGACGTTTGCTATGATGGGGGGAAACCCAAGACTCAATCGCCTGTAATAGGTGCAGAGTCTGGGAAACCCTCCCCCCCCCCCCCCTGTGCCAAGCTGCCTAACAGCTTGACACTGACCGAATGAAAAGAGAGTCCCAGAAACCCCCTAACCAATCAGAAGAGGGAAGGAGGGGTTTATCCGGTACCAAGCCAAACCCTCGCATATGACAACAACAACAGCCATATGATACCTTCAGTAGCAATGCCAATGAATAGCGCAAGCTAATCCAATGCACGCTAGCCACAGACATATCTGTGAACAGGGTTTATAGCAAGACCAAGTTGTGTGTGTGTGTGAACCCGACACCCGTATCTATGTTGTAAGACACAGAAAATCTGATCTGAGAGAGAGAGCGGCTGAGCCACGGTACGTTTCATAAGAGCATTACTGCAAACCAACACAATAGTGTTGCAGCTCAATATCACTGTTTAAAGGGGAACTATCTTATAAATGGCCTTTTTGAGTGTTTAGCATTGTTTCCTAGCTATGTGAACTTATATTAATATGATCTATGTCTCAAAATTCTCATATTGGCGCATTCTTCCAATTCTCCTCTCACAATATTCACCCTCACTGAACTGAGTCGTTTGAAAATGTGCCTATATGTGATGTCATATAGTCACTGCTGCATGTTAATGTTCAGGCGAAGACGACGCTCCGCAGTGGTTTAGGAGCCCAGGCTCAAAACAGCTCGAAATCTTGAGGTAGAAAAATGCTGTTTTTGAGGACTTGATTAGAAATACAAAACAATGAATAAAAAAAATATATATATTACAGAGGTGTTCCATAGACTCACAGGAATTGTGTAAAAGTGCCCAAATAGTGAAAGAAATAGTAAAATAGTTCCCCTTTAAGCAACAAAGCACACAACTAACAACAACTATGTGGAGATTCAGGTCGAGGCAGAAAAAAACCTTTTTCAACCGAGTGTAGGCTGCAGGCCTTGCTTAATCTCTAACATGAAAGTAACGTCTAGCCCTCCTATCAAACCCATACTAGTGAAAGATTCACACGTTGCATCCCCATCATATGTTTGGTGAATAAATACACAGTTTGTTAACAAAAAATACAGTACCCCTTTAGGAGGGACTCTTTATTTTTTCAAACAAAAATCATAGAGGGGCGGGGAAGGGAACAGCGTGTGAATCTTTCACTAGTATGGGTTTGATAGGAGGGCTAGACGTTACTTTCATGTTAGAGATTAAGCAAGGCCTGCAGCCTACACTCGGTTGAAAAAGGTTTTTTTCTGCCTCGACCTGAATCTCCACATAGTTGTTGTTAGTTGTGTGCTTTGTTGCTTAAACAGTGATATTGAGCTGCAACACTATTGTGTTGGTTTGCAGTAATGCTCTTATGAAACGTACCGTGGCTCAGCCGCTCTCTCTCTCAGATCAGATTTTCTGTGTCTTACAACATAGATACGGGTGTCGGGTTCACACACACACACAACTTGGTCTTGCTATAAACCCTGTTCACAGATATGTCTGTGGCTAGCGTGCATTGGATTAGCTTGCGCTATTCATTGGCATTGCTACTGAAGGTATCATATGGCTGTTGTTGTTGACCACAGAGGGAAAAAGTCATCATGAAGTTAGCGACGCCTGCCACGAGCCGCTCGGGGCTTCCCACCCCGTGGAGCCCCGGAGGGACGGAAAACAATCGGCGGCTGGTCTCGACGATCCCTACCGTCACCTCCGGGAATAGATGAGCCGGCTGCAGTGGCGGAGGCGCCCTCTCTCCTCCTGGCCTTCTTTGCCGAAGGTCCAGCAGTGGCGGTGGTAGCAGCGGCGGCCACGGTGGAGGAACCTCGACGACGCGGCGGCCGTCTGACTCCACCGGCAACATCGGGCGGGGGGAAATGAGGCTGGAGCACGGAGCGCTCCTCCTGCATCTTTGGTTGAGGTTGAGGTCATCAGCTGCAGTGCCGACCCGAATAGTCCAGCCTCGGAGAGGGGTGCCGTCAGAAGGGGAGTCCTCTTCTTCTCAGGCACGCGCGCCTGCTCCAGCCAAATGTGGCGCTGGATCAGAGTGGCCAGGGCGCGCACTTTCCCAGCGGCTATAGCCTGTGGCTGAATCAGATGCAGGATGGCTCCTGCCGACTGGGCGAGCTGATCATGCTGTAAAACCGTCAGCTCCGTGCCGCCCGTCAATATCCCGGACATGAATCTCGCCAGCTGCGCGATGTTAGAAGTGGCAGCTAGAGATTGTGTTCCGGTGATAAATGACTGGTCGCTCCAAAATGCCAACCGCCTCGCCGACTTCCCTTGGGGAACTGGCTTCCGTAACGGCTCCCACACCACCTCAGGACAAAGGAGTGCCGCCATCGGCCTATCAAGCCGTGGCACGCCCTCCTTCATGCCGTCTACCAAACCCGCCACCCGCGTGACTTGCACGTAGGCGGGAGTAAGGCTCATGATGTGGGAGACCACCTGGCCCTGACGGACGTAGGCCGCCATTGAGGGGAAAAATGGGTAGACAACGTCCACCCCTCTCACCGGGCGACGTTGCCATAGATGACCTATGAGATCGTCAGGGACAGGAACAGGCAGTGGCTGCGGCAGCGGCACGCCGTTTGTGACTGCCGCCGCCGCCATGAGCTCGGGGAACAAAGCACGCAGTCCCCCCTGCATACTTTCCTCCTCTGAGCCCACGTCCCTCACATGCAGCAGACTACTGGTCAAGGAGCCACATTCTGATGTGGCTGATAGCAGGGCATCCCGCCGCCGAGTCGGAGGTTCTAACCCAACATCCGCGGACGAGGAACCCCAAGGAGACATCTCACCCCCCTCCAGTGTTACCTGGACGGGCGGGAGACATGTCTCCACCGGGCCTTCAAACAAGAACCTGTCCGCATCTATCATGTAGTCCTCTGTTTCCATCGGCCATGTAGAGACAGACGCATCCTCATCCGGCTCCAGTAA
This sequence comes from Notolepis coatsorum, assembly GCF_963971535.1. Taxonomy (NCBI): domain Eukaryota; kingdom Metazoa; phylum Chordata; class Actinopteri; order Aulopiformes; family Paralepididae; genus Notolepis; species Notolepis coatsorum. The sequence goes on along the minus strand of NC_140184.1, from coordinate 57,940,579 downwards.
CTCACCAAAACCAGGCCGTTCGCGTCTGCAAGCCACCATCTTGCGACGGGAGCGAGCTGACGCAAAAAGTTTGCGTCTCAAATCCCCCGCAACCAAAGGAGCCGGCCGCCCAACAGCGGACGACTCCCCGGAAGCAGAGGAACCAGAGCCGGAACCAGGCCATCGCACATCGAAATTCGTCACATTATACACGAGAGTGAAATGAAGGTGGCCATGCCCGCCTTGATTGTGCAAAAAATACAAATAATAATAGAATAAAATAGAATATATAATAAAATAGACATGATAAGAAGTACTAAGATAAAATACAATACAATGCTAAGCTTACGAATTAAAAGGTAATGAGTCCTATATACACTAATACAATATACTATACAATATACAGTTATACTTTATGTTGACAGAGTCAGCTGTGGAGCGACAATAATATGTTCATGACGACAAGGTTTCTCTCTTTAGCCTTTGGCGTGGTTTATTATCACATTGCACACATCACATGAGACCTTCTCTTATTGAGAGCGACGGAGGAAGAGACAGAGGGGGAGGTAACATCTCCTTTTATACCTCTTACTTGGCGTCAGCTTCAATGGCTACGCCTATAGCGCCCTCTTGTGGAAACAGTTAGACAGTTACATGCAATCATACTTAGCATCTAACTTCAACACTTTATATAACTAAACTATCCTAGCTATACTAACTATACTATACAAAATGTTTTTTAAAGTGACCTTTTTTGGTGTGTTTAAACTGAGCTGTAGTGTGTGTGTGTGTGTGTGTGTGTGTGTGTGTGTGTATGTGTGTGTGTGTGTGTGTGTGTGTGTGTGTGTGTGTGTGTGTGTGTGTGTGTGTGTGTGTGTGTGTGTGTGTGTGTGTGTGTGTGTGTGTGTGTGTGTGTGTGTGTGTGTGTGTGCCTGTGTGTGGAGAGATCAGTGTTCAGGGGCCTGGGGGAAGAAGCTGAGTCCACATACAAGCACACATGAACACACACATACTACACATCCTCACTTACACTCTCACACACACCCTACATGTGATGGATCACGGCTTATGTGGGTTTTATTTTAGGTTATTACATGGCGTTTTCACATTCGCCGAAATGCTTGCTTGTGATTGGTCAATAGCGCTCGTCAGAGGTCCGTTATGTAAGGGATAATGTATGGCTACGAGGTCATTGTCGCAAAATAATTGACCGACACGGAGTTTAAAATACCGAGGCGCCGCGCCGAGGTGTTTTAAACGTAGTGAAGGTCAATTATTTTGCGACAATGACCGAGTAGGCTATACATTATCCCGCTTATTACATGGCTAACTTACTAACAATATACCTAATTCATTTGACAAATCGCAGTTGTTCTGTGGCTCTGTCAGCCCAAATAAAGTGATTATTATTATCGCGGGCAGCCTTCTGGCTCCGCTGTGTTCTGGCTCCGCTCGTCGCTCCGCCCCCTGTCATTGCCGGCAGCAGAACACTGTCTAATTGCACTGAAACAGTGTGTGTCAGTGGGCTTGATTGCCAACAGCTGCGCACTGCGGTCATTATTGAAAAAACAGCGGTCATTATCGAAAAATAATGACCGCAGTCGGGGGGCTATTGACCAATCACAAGCAAGCATTTCGGCGAATGTGAAAACGCCATGTAATAATACTCGATAACGGACCTCTGCCGAACAATAATGACCGCTGTGCGCAGCTGGACCAATCAAGCCCACTACACAGTACACACACTGTATCAGTGCTGCTCAGCAAATGTACAGCTGCACTCAGTCATGCAATCAGACCACAGACCTGCCGGCTGCCGATAATAATAATCACTTTATTTGGGCTGACAGAGCCACAGAACAACTGCGTCTGCATTTGATCTCGTCTTGTCGATGAATTAGGTATATTGTTACCATGTAATAAGCGGGATAATGTATAGCCTATACTCGGTCATTGTCGCTAAATAATTGACCTTCACTGACGTTTAAAAAACCTCGGCTGCACCTCGGTTTTCTAAACTCTGTGTCGGTCAATTATTTTGCGACAATGACCTCGTAGCTATACATTATCCCTTACTTATTCTAGTGTGCTTTGGATGTATTTTTGGTTTTCTCTAGTGAGCTGTCAATCGCCAGACACCAGTTAATTGCCATGCGGCATGGCAGGCGTGTGGGCTTGATTGCCACCTGATTGGTGTCAGGTGTGCAGTGCCTTTAAGTAGGTTTGGTTGACTGTGTTCGGATGCTTGTCCATTTCATGTTTTCCCTCAATAGTGGAGGAGTGTCTCAAGCTCATGCTTCTAGGGTGTTCTCTGTCTCTAGTGCTATTGTTTTTCTTGTTGTTTTCAACTGCTAGGCAGTGGTTTTTTTTTTTGTTTTGTTATTTTATACTGGTGTTTTGTGTTTCCACAGCTTTTATTTTTATTTATTTTATTCTTGTGTTTTCCCCCACCCTCTCTCATCGCTCAGCGATTCCAGTGGAAACTTTTACACATTGGGTGCCATGCCCCTTCCGGGAAGTGCATAGGATCATGCCACCCATTAACCCCATGTAATCGGTCACCTTGTTTGTAGAGCTAAACCTATATTTTATATTATAGCTATGGATCTAATATCATTGTCAATTGACAGTATGAACCTTCCATTCAATATGCCATAAAGACATGTTTTTTCCATCGATACGTTCCCGTTTTATACCGTGGTTAATAGATGTTATATCTGAATGATCTGCGATAATTCCTGTGAGGCTTTATAAGGCTCAATGCTAATAACGTTAAATCCATTGGCGTTTCGTCCCTACACACGCTACAGTTAAAAATCCAAATACATATGATCGGTATTATGTTCCATCATGAATGCGTGAAAGGGGGGGGGGGGGGGTCGTTTGCAGTGATGGGAATAACGGCGCTATAAGTAACTTCGTTACTAACGGCGTTCGTTTTTTCAGTAACGAGTAATCTAACGGATTACTCTTCCAATCTTAATAACGTCGTTATATAAAAAATGCGGTGCGTTACTATGAATGAACCTGTTTCTTTCATCAGACATATCTCTGCGCCGAGAGGCAATAATATGTTCTTCCTTGTTTAGTGGACAGTGCGCGAGCCAAGCATACATGCTGACGATTGGCTGAGGTTGAATACAATGTCATGGTAAGCCAATCAGAGGTGGAGGTGGGCGGGTGTCTAAAGCATCCAGAGTCTGACACACAGCGCGACAAGACAAGCGATCACTGATCAGTCAGCATGAGACCGCGGTCCGTGTAGTGTACGTTTTGAGCTCAAAAACTAATCCAACGAACAACACAAGCGACTCAGTCAACATGAGACCGCGGGTCCATGAGCGTTTTGTGTTCACTCTTTGCAGCGCAGGGCACTGAGTGGCTCTACTGCAGTGCTGACAGCCTTATCAATAGTGCTGCACTTCCTGGTTTAATAGCACAGGCTTCAGGTGCTCGTCATGCATGTCTTAAATGTCATGATTAGATTAGTTTAGATGATTCGATTAGATTCTTATATCTGTATGTTGTGTATGTCATTGATTGATTGATTGAAAAGTTTATTAACAGATTGCAGAATGGGTACAGTACAGTACAGCTCAATACATACAATTGTTAAGGGGATGCAGACCAGAGAAAGACTTTCATCATAAATGTCATGAATTGAAAATGGGGGACCCTGATGTAAACAAGACGAAACTCTTTCTCTGGTCTGCATCCCCTTAACAATTGTGTGTATTGAGCCGTACTGTATTGTACCCATTCTGAAATCTGTTCATTAAAATGTTCAATCAATCAGTATATATTTGTTATTTATTTTTGGTATAGTGCTTAACAAGCATAATTTAATGTTGCCCAGTTGTGGCCTGTTGAGGGGCAATACATATCAAAAGTTCCAAAACATCTATTCTGTTTGTATTTGTATGATCCACTATATAAACATAGTAATTATAATATCTACATAGCCTACATGGCATTTGATTGGAGGCTAGTCTCACTTTGTCCCACAGCAACATTAAAATAGTTTAGATTTGTGTATGTTGTTTATGTAAAAAAAAATCTTGAAAGTAACGCAATAGTTACTTTCTGAAGTAACTAGTTACTTTTATAATTTGTAACTGAGTAAGTAATTTAGTTACTTTTTGGAAGAAGTAACTAGTAACTGTAACTAGTTACCTTTTTAAAGTAACTTGCCCAACACTGGTCGTTTGTGATTAATTGATTGCCAATAACGGCATTCGTTATTACCACAACATACACTGAACTGGGGTATAGCTATGAAATCCTTGCACGATCAAGCTGAAATTGACGACAAATTGCTCTTACCTTTGGCCGGTTGGATTCCAAAAAGAATTTTCCAATTATTTGATCGCCTTCTGGTAGATCATAAGTCCATTTGGCACACGCCATAACGCTATACAGCATAATAAATCCGGCGTCCCAAAAAGTATTCCATGCGATCTGGTGAAGCCCTCGCTTCAGGCTAACAGAAAAGTCCGCCCTGAGCATTGTCAGTGTGACACCAGGTCTGCAACAGGGGTTACTGCATTCTCGAGACAGCGCCACTACAAGGATCTGGCCGGTACTGCACCTTCAGAGTACCAATATGCCTTTTCCAGCCAAAATACAGCTCTGTGACATAAAATAGGATATTAATATCGAAAAAAAGGAAAAACTAAACAGAAACGAGAATCTTCGTTTCCGGCACTCAACCGCTGGGCCACAGAAACGAGAATTCTCGTGAACGGCAACCAAAGGGTTAAGATTCCCCTTTTTGTGTGTGTCTGTGTGTGTGTCCTACACCCCCCCGAATCCTGACACTACATACATAATACACACAAAAAAAGGTCACTTTAAATAACTACTTTTGCAATATCCTGAACCCATTGTATATTTGTATATTATTTAGTGGTGGGACTCCATTAAAATGTTTATCTAATTAATTTCAGACTTCATAGTTAAGTAATCGAAATTAATCACATTTTAATCGCATATCAATATTTGATGCAAAAGGCAAAATTGTTCAATTCAAATGGATTTTGGTATACGAGTGAATCAATGAATAATATACATTATACATACGTTTAAGCAGCAAAATCCTGTATTAGCTACTACACAGACCAACAGATCAATGAAATTTTTAACAGAGTGCAGCAATTTTTGGAATAATATATAGCAAAGGACCTTTTGTAAACTCAAACACTTTCGAGGTGAAAGTAAAACGCAGTACTTTCAAGTACATTCCAGAACATGATGGGGGACAAAATGGGGGACCCTGATGGAAACAAGACGAAAGTCTTTCTCAGGTCTGCATCCTCTTAACAATTGTATGTATTGAGCTGTACTGTACTGTACCCATTCTGCAATCTGTTAATAAACTTTTCAATCAATCAATCAAAAGAGACCTGTGCTGGATTTGCACAGCAACAGAAATAAATTATCTTGACCTGATGTGTTTTTAGTTTTACCAATTATTTTTTAATATTAGATATTAGCAGTGGTGCAGTGGTGATTTTATCTCTGGTTGCACTATGTTTTAATGACGTGCGCTACACAGTGACGTGATGACCCTTCCTTCTTTTATAGTTTCCTTGTGTGACTAGGGGAACTGTTTTTCCCACAGCACATGCACGACTGCTGCCATGAGCTATGCGTGGCAAACTGTAGTCATGGACACACTCAGCTCAGTCACAAATGATCTGGATGCATGTGCAGGTGTAGCAGACTTTCAAATGGTAGTGCTGCTCAACCAGGGGCGTCATTTTGGTATGGCAAGGTATGGCACTCGCCATACCTTGGCAAATTAAAAATAAAATAAAAAGATATATATATTTTTTTTATAATTACAATTTTTTTTATGTTGATTTAGAATTCGAATGTCAACATTATGAACGAAGCTTCGAACTATTCGGTACAGCCCTAGCATGTTTTGATATTGTCAATTATCTCACTTTTACTAGGTGACTTTTACTACTAACTCAAATATGCCACAAAAAAAAGGAAAATGGACATACAGACGTTTTTTTTTATCAAAGGGCAGCAGAGACAAGTGATACAGGGACACAGGTAAGGTCTTACAATGGCTTAGTGATTATAACAGTGCAGTTCAGCATTCAGTAACCCATACTTTTTGTGAACATGTTTTTGATACTACATTCTGTTGAACACACACCTCAAAACCGTACCTAAGGAAAATTGGCTCAATTGCAAGAAAAAGAATAGACAGTTATGATATTACATTCTGCATAAATTGTATGCAAAATATTGTGGTTCCCTGCTTTAGTCTGTTGACACATTTCTATACAAAAAATGCTTGTGTAGTCCTGTGTCATACCTAAATGTCATATAAGTGAATTGTATAGAAACAACTCACCAAAAGTGACTATTGCGCAACTGATTTGACAAAAAAAATCCACCAAGGGGGGTGTTAATACATAGAGAACAAGGGCGCAAGAAGCAATACATGATTCTCGTTGTTAAGCAACACTAAGTTTGACAAGAGGATGACATCACCATGCAGCGCGATGCAGTACAAGTCGAGACACGCTGCCAGAAGGCCTCAAAACACAAGACACGTTATTGGAGGACAACTGACCACTCACAGGTGATGTATTCCTGGCTGCTCCCAAGTCTCCAGTCTTTGCTGCAGCTATAGGAAAGTGAATGGACTATTAATAGATCACTCCTAGCTTCGTCTGTGTTCATGCAGCTGTGGTCCCGTGAAAAAAGCCTTCTGATATACATTTCTCTCTCATAAGGCCGGGGCCAGGCTATAGCCAAAACTAGCTTAGCATTGCAGATCAGGTCACTCAACGTCACCAGCGTCAGTGCATTCACTGCAACATCCAACGTTCCCATTAATCAACATGCAATAATCAAGGACAAAATGACTGGTAAATGGGAAAGGAGAAGACTGTTAATTTCTGCTATAGGTGTAAATAAATGCATGAGAGGTCTAAAGACGCAGGCGCATCTGATCCCAGCCTAACTCCATGTCCTATGGCCAGTACAACACAAACTGCAGCTCGCTCCTTGTAGCTTAACATCTATGATACTATGTGAATGAATTAATGAATGAATGATTTTATTTTGGTCTTCTTTTACAAAGCAATGTACAGTAGGAGAACATTTATAAAAGAAGAAAATTACCGAAAAGGTGTAGGCTGAAGCCGAGGCTTATAATTGCCTACCCTTTTTACATTCCATTATTTACAAAAAACAAACAAAAAAACATAATTCAGTACATAATTTATCAAAAACAAAAGTTTCATAGTTTTATACAAAACGTATACACATTTGTTTTATATATATATTATTTTTTGTCACGATTTTAATACAGTTATGTTATAATAGAATATAATTAGGATAATAATACGGGATAGTATATTATGGGTTCTTGTTCCCCCCATGTTTAGCCTGTAAATGACCACATCAAATCTGGGTCAGATGAGAATAAATGTTCCCATGTAAATCCTACAAGAGCTACTGCTAAACCATCTCAGAACCTGCTGCCTGTCTTCATTGGGCCAGTTTGATCTGCAGGCGTGTACAACCTCACACCATGTTTTGTCCTGTATGGTCAGATTGAGAAAGTAATATAAACTATTTTCTACCCAATGGTTGTGATTAACCCTGTGAAAATGGCATGTTTGTTTGAATGACCCCCCTGGGTAGGCAGGGCATGTAAGCACACACATGAATAGACACCCGCCTGCACAGTTAACCACGCATGCTAGCATCACAAGACTGTAGGGGCTAGGGTTTAGTGTTCTCAGGAATTCCCAACCAAACTATTTATTGTTTCCTATATAATAGCTATTAATTTAAAAAAAAAGACATCACTCAGGTGTATTATTGATGCTCTCATTGATACTATGTTTGTTTCTGAAGTGTGTGTGTGTGTGTGTGTGTGTGTGTGCGTGTGTGTGTGTGTGTGTGTGTGTGTGTGTGTGTGTGTGTGTGTGTGTGTGTGTGTGTGTGTGTGTGTGTGTGTGTGTGTGTGTGTGTGTGTGTGTGTGTGTGTGTGTGTGTGTGTGTGTGTGTGAGATATGTAGAGAGAGAGGGGGGGCTTTGGTAGACTATTGCATTGGTCCATTCATTGAAGATGAACGCAATGCGACATCCTTTACTAGGCTCACCCACCAACAGTGCAGGTGCTGAACTGCTGATCCGAATGTATAGGTAAAAACCATATTACGCGCGCTCGCATTCACTGGGGGCCTACAAATGCATTCTTTCATGGGGCCCAGAATCTGGAGCTACACACACATAGGAGTGAATTCCTTTCATTGGTGAAGCTGTTGAAAACATAGTGAAGCACACAATCCATCAATACAATACATTTACCACCAGATCTTTAACTGCACTGATAATCTTTCAGGAAGGATGACATATAAATAAATAATAATAATAATAATAATAATAATAATAATAATAATAATAATAATAATAATAATAATAATAATAATAATAATAATAATAATAATAATAATAATAATAATAATAATAATAATAATAAAGCTTTATTATTATATAATTTATTTATAAAAAAATCAATAGCCTATAGCTAATAATAGCTACCACTACTTACAAATACAAATGGGTTACATTGTATTAGAATAATTCACTATGCAGATGAGACAAAACAGGGTAATCAGTCATAAATGGACTACATTTATATACTTTAACAGCTTTTATTCAAGCACTTTACAACTTATGCCTCACATTCACCCATTCACTCACATATTCACACCGACGGGCGACGGCAGAGGCAACCATTCAAGGTGCCAACCTGCTCATTGGGAGCAGTTAGGGGTTAAATGTCTTGCTCAAGGACATTTCGACACGCTGCCGGGAAGAGCCTCATTTGAACCGAGAACCTTCCAATTACCAGACGACCGCTCTACCTCCTGAACCACTGTCGTGCCCCTGTTTGTCTGCCTTGGTTGTTCCAAGATGCACATTTGGCACAATCTCGTAGCATGAATATAGACATGCAAAACACGTTGTTGATCCACACAAAGCTAAATGTCCTAAATTTATTTGTGCAACATAAAGCCCTGCTTTTTCGTCAGAGTTTAAAAATAGACTTTCATTAACACATTGAGTGCCACACCCCTTTGACCATATATGGCCGCTGAAGTCAATGGGAGGTCGGGGAAATTTGCGAAGGCTTAAACTATATCTTAACCCTTATGTGGTGTTAGGGTCTCCAGCGACCCGTTTCAAGGTTATAATATGTAATACTGTTGATTTAATTAGAACAAGGCTTCATGATATCCTCCACAACACATATATAAGCACAGCAAAACTATGTTTCACCATTTTGAAAATTCTGAAGGTATCTGCAGAAAATAAGGTACGACTGTTGTGTTAGGGTCATTCTTGACCCGGCAAGGTAAAACTATACTATAAAAATACTAAATATAAATAAATAAAATAATAATAAATATACTAAACTTTTTTTCAGAAGTTATATTCTAATATTGTTCTATTATAGTCAGAAAACATTATTATCTATGGGTTTCACATTTAGTATATTATGATTGAACAACCTCATTTTCATCTTAAAAATAAGGGACATGATGTGTCTCTGGGGCCATACAATCAAATTACGGATTATATGGTTATGAATGCATATAATGTTAGTTAGGATGTAGTATTAACGTAAGGTTATGTATATAACCAAGTTCTATGAATTATGGTGACGCTCAGCGTCATTCTGCACGCACTTCACTTCGTGCACGAGCACTGAATAAAAAATTCCACAATGTACCTTTACATCCCAACATTCGTCTGGCCACACCCCTATCCGCTTACCTTCATAAGCAGGTGTGTGGTCACCTACTCGCCTCCTTCCCAAACTTTCACCACAAGGTGAGATCAAGGGCCGCAGCGGCGTCCTGACGCTGAGCGTCACCATAATTCATAGAACTTGGTTATATACATAACCTTACGTTCTATTTCATTATGGCTGCCGCTCAGCGTCATTCTGCACAAGAGGAGCTGAGCGGGAGCCAAAGCTCGACAAATGCCCCCCACAACCATCAGACGGGGGAGGACCGAGCCCCCCGACCCTCCCTAATGAAGGGATACCCCCCATATTGGAGGACGGGAGGGAGACGGATCCGAACGTGCGAAGAGGAACTCAAGCAACTCAACGCACAGGGTGAGCAGACCGCGGCTTGACCCCACGACTACGCACACGCACAACCCGCATGCCACCAGGAACGAACGGAAGGAACAACCCCCGTTACTGCCCCCCAAATCACGGGGTCAAGAGCAAACTCAACCCCGTGGCAAGGCCGTAGCAGCGGAGCGCGAAGGAAGACCCAGACCCACTGAAGGGACTGGATCCCCTGGAAAAAGGGGGCCCGGAGAGGTCAATGACGCCAGGCATCAAGACCCCACCAGGCGGTCACTTAGTGACACCGCCCCCCCACATCGCCAGTGTATTCGGATAGGGCCCCTCCAAGAGCGGGCCCTTTCCCCCCAATAGTACACCGCCTGGCAAACTGACCCTGCAACACAGGCAGTCAGCATGGCCGTAAAGCACTCAAAAAAGGTTAACCAACGGAAGCAGGCAGCGCACCGAGGAAACCAGGCAGCAGGCTGTAGACAGGCGCCAAAGGAGTCAACTGAAAACAGCCTCCCCGGCGGGAGGGGCGTATGCTGGCGTTGTTGAGCACCATGACAAAGCCTCCATCAAAACCCCCCACCCAGAGGGGTCGAGGCAGAGAAGGCTGACACGATTGGCAGACGTCATGAACGTGCAGGGGCACACTCAACCGGGTAACCCGGGAGTTGACTCTGCTCCAACACACCAGGGAATCAACCACCCTCTCGGTACACAGACGGTGGTTGTTCCTATAACCCCACAAGAAAAAACTCCAAAACACACCTGCGGGTATACACCAGCTATACCGCAGCACAAGTGTTTCAGTTTCCAAAAAAGGGTTATCCCAGGCCTACGGTTTCAACAAAACATTACTTCGGACCGGGCCCGGCGGCTCGGGAAGCACACAGGGTTACCAGAGGAGGTCCAGAAGACCACCCCAACAGCCCCCTCTTCGCCATGCGTGAGAGAGGAGCGAAGAAAGGAGAACCAGCCCCTTATAATAGTGCCAGGTACAAAGTGTACCCAACAAAGGGTCTCCATAATGCCTAACCCCGTGACACCCGGGCCGACCCGGCATTCTTCCCCCTGAAAAAAGCCCAAGTCCCTCAGGGTACCAGAACAGCATATCTGCATCCCCGGCGGACAACGGGTTAACTGACCTGGACCAGCGTGACCAGAACCAGTCCCGTGCCCTAACCACGCCGACATGCCTACTCCAGGAGAAGGGGCAGATATGCGTGTTGATCTAAAACATGAAAAGAGGGCGCCACGGGGGAGCTCCAGTAGCTCACCGCGTACCTCGAGCGCTATTTCGGCGCCGGGGACAACCGTGCTCGTCACGGATCTGGGGTTTAGCGAGTTAGAATCCTGGACTGCAGCCGTGCCTTTCCCAGAGTGTCTTCCCCCCATCTGTACCCCATTCAGCCTGTTTCTGTCGGTCATCCTTGACCAGAGTAAATGCGATAAACGCAAAAAAGAGCCAGTGGAATGGCCAAAGTTTTAAAAAAAGAAAAGAGGGCGCCACCCAGACGGTCCTGTTTACACCGCGCTCGGTGGCCCACCCCAAGGGCGTGAGACCCCTCTACCTATGTTCTGATCTATTCCGTTAACATCCCCCAGATATGAATGAGAATCCGTCGAGACCCAGTAACAGGCTCTCGGAAGAGGAAAAAATCCCCCATCCCAGTTGCTTTATAAAAACGCTGTTTTAATAACAAGTAACCAAGGCATACTAGCCACCGCATGATTCTGAACAGAAACACCCCGAGCCAGCACTATGTATGCGTCGGGACCCAAAACATATCAATGGACAGTCTAACAGACCCCACATTGATCCTTCAAGGCGCCTGGGAGAATGACAAGAAGGTTGTCGTGCTTCACATTCTCCACACTTTTTTATTAAAAAAGAAAGAAACACAGACTGACATGAATCCCACGTGACGCAGCCGAGGGTAAATTATTTTTACATTTTTATATCCCGTCATCCCTACCACAGAGGAGAGACGTAACTCCTCAGAGAGACTTCCCACGTGAGCCATAGATTGAAAAGTCACGGTAACATTGAGTCATGTGACCAACCGACTCAAGTTACGCGTATATCGAGCGTAGTAGAACAGTTCCTACGCTTTGCCCCGACACTTGACAACAACAGACCCTACATACGGGTCTAAACTCATGGAAGTCATCGTCCAATAGCAACGTGCCTAGTGACGTGTGCTATGACGGGGGGAAACCCAAGACTCAAACGCCTGTGATGGGTGCAGAGTCTGGGAACCCCCTCCCTGCCAAGCCGCCTAACAGCTTGGCCCTGACTGAACGAAAAAGAGAGGCCAATAAACCCCCTGACCAATCAGAAGAGGGAAGGAGGGGTTTATCCGGCACCCCCTCACAAGCCCAACCCTTGCATACAACAACAACAATAGCCATATGATACCTTTAGTAGCAATGCCAATGAATAGTGCAAGCTAATACAATGCACGCTAACCACAGACACATCTGTGAACAGGGTTTATAGCAAGACCAAGTTGTGTGTGTGTGTGAATCCTACACCCGCATCCATGTTGTAACACAGAAAAACATTGATAGAGAGAGAGAGCGGCTGAGCCGCGGTACGTTTTCATACGAGCATTACTGCAAACCCAACACAATAGTGTTGCAGCTCAATATCACTGTGTAAGCAACAGAGCACACAACTAACCTCTACCTTTATGTGGAGATTCAGGTCGAGGCAGAAAAAAACCCTTTTTCAACCGAGTGTAGGCTGCAGGCCTTGCTTAAGCTCTAACATGAATGTAACATCTAGCCCTCCTATCAACCCATATTAGCGAAAGATTCACACGTTGCAACCCCATCATATGTTTGGTGAATAAACACACAGTTTGTTAACAAAAAATACAGTCCCCCTTTAGAGGGGACTCTTTATTTTCGAACAAAATCATAGCGGGCCGGGAAGGGAAACAGGGGGGGACCACAGATGGAAAAAGTCACTGAGTCTTAGCGACGCCTGCCACGAGCCGCTCGGGGCTTCCCACCCCGTGGAGCCCCGGAGGGACGGTAAACGATCGGCGGCTGGTCTCGACGATCCCTACCGTCACCTCCGGGCGTAGATGGGCCGGCTGCAGTGGCGGAGGCGCCCTCTCTCCTCCTGGCCTTCTTCGCTGAAGGCCCAGCAGTGGCGGTGGTGGCAGCGGCGGCCACGGCGGAGGAACCTCGACGACGCGGCGGCCGTCTGACTCCACCGGCAACATCGGGCAGGGGGGAAATGAGGCTGGAGCACGGAGCGTTCCTCCTGCATCTCCCTGCAGGTTGAGGTCATCAGCTGCAGTGCCGACCCGAATAGTCCAGCATCGGAGAGGGGTGCCGTCAGAAGTGAGTCCTCTTCTTCTCCGGCACACGCGCCTGCTCCTTGGAGAGGAGAAAACTACCCATCGGACGCCTACCGGGCGTGGCTGCCGACCACGAGAGAGGCCTCAACCCCGCTCCAAGACGCACGACAGAGGCGGCAATGGAGAACCGCTGGTGAAGAGTGGCGTTGCGAGCGCAACCCTCTGAAGTAGACATTATGACTTAGCTTTTTTCTTTCGAATATATGAGAGAAGAAAAAAGCAAGAAAAAATGTAAACACGTCTCAACTTTCTTCAGCTAACAACCTCGTCAAGTGTGGGATCTACCGAATGCACTTCCTTGTGGTGAAAGTGAAGAAGGAGGCGAGTAGGTGACCACACACCTGCTTATGAAGGTAAGCGGATAGGGGTGTGGCCAGACGAATGTTGGGATGTAAAGGTACATTGTAGAATTTTTTATTCAGTGCTCGTGCACGAAGTGAAGTGCGTGCAGAATGACGCTGAGCGGCAGCCATAATGAAATAGAACTATATAGAGTGATACTCCTTTCTTTTTAGTGGTCAGGACTGAGTTAGACCCCGGGTCAATGTTAACAACGGTCAGTGGTGCCAATTCCTAACACAACATGAGGGTTAAATTATGGCTATGGGTCTAAAACAGCCCTCGCTTATCAATGACTTGCTTGCAGTCAACATGTACGAAACGGATTGTTTTTTCATTGGTACATTTCCGTTTTATACCATTTGAATACGAGTATAGTTTTGGAGAGTTCTAGTAATTACAGAGAAATTCCGCGATAATAGCTCTTTAGTGGAATACACAAAACACGTTGTAATTTTTCGGCTGATTTATGAATAGTTTTCAAATAAACGCTAGATTATCGATAGTATTATGTGTAGGCCTACTTATGCACGCTAGAGAAGCGGGCTGAAAAATCTATTATCCATGACCTGGTCAGCACTAACATCATACACGCACACACACACGCACGCACGCACACACACACACACACACACACACACGCACGCACGCACGCACGCACGCACGCACGCACGCACGCACGCACGCACGCACGCACGCACGCACGCACACACACACACACACACACACACACACACACACACACACACACACACACACACACACACACACACACACACACACACACACACACACACACACACACACACACACACACACACACACACACACACACACACACACACACACACACACACAGAGACACGCTGCGATGGCTGAGAAAAAAACATCTGATTAACCCAATACTGGTAAAATAGAGTCCTTACCTCACATCGGATGTTCTGCAAAAAGATTAATCCAATTCCTTATCGCCATTCCAAATATTGATCGCCTTTATTGATCCAACGTTATAGTCCGAAACACATAATCGGCGCTGCTCTGAGGGTCCTCAGTCAAATTGGTAACACGATACTGCTTGCCAGAGATGGGAAAACCCCGACCGGACTTTTTTTCTGATGCACATGGCCACCCAATCCAATCAAATGATGTGCATTACCATCCGGGAGATGATAGGCGGTGGTATTTGCCCTTTTCGAGCTCAAACCCATTCACAATGATAACGTCAGGCTGGATGGATGAAAAATGAATGGATATCGCTAATAAAAGAAATAACGATTAAAAGACGAGAAAACTCGTCATTGCCACTCAACGCATGGCGAGTTAGCACGACTAATCTTGTCGTTGGCACTCAAAGTGTTAATACTGTCCATGCCAGGCGGTTAGGTGGTCGAGCGGAGATTGCGTTCGTCACCAGCCCCGGAGCTGTGAGCTTGGTTCGCCTGTTCGAATCCAGCTCACAGCTCCGGGGTTGTCACCAGCTTGGCTGGCCGTCTGCACTGATACAATTGGCTGTATCAGAGGGTGGGAGAAGCTGGCGGGGTGGGTCCGGGTCGTTGTAAACAGCGACTCCTACAGTTCGGTCGGGGCGCCTGCTAAGCGCAGATTGGACGTGAGGGGGATAGTGTGGTCCTCCCACACGCTACGCCCTCTCAATGAGAATCCGCGCTGCCAGGTGAAAAGAAGCGGTGATTGGCTGGACGTGTGTCGGAGGAAGCACGTGGTAGCCTCCACTCTCCCAAATGATCTGACTGTGGGGGGTAAAGCGCAGCGACCAGGAAGGGACTGGGAATTGGCATACGACTAACATTGGGATGGGAGAAAATCGGAGGAAAATGGAGGGGGAAAAAGACCAAAAAAAAAAAAAAAAAAAAAAAAAAATACTGTCCATGCCATTATTAATCATGTCAAACCTCCAGCGGAGCAGACGGGAGGAGCCCCGCTGTATCTAGAAGACACACTCCTGTGTGAGGCGGCTCCACAGCACACAAACTCCAGGCTTCAAACACAATAGTTGCTTCTGCACTAGATAAACGGAACAGAGTCTTACATGCTACTCTACCCTACGTCTGCTGCCTCTGGGCGCTGGCAGTGTTGGTGTTAACTAGGCATCTGTCGCTTTGAGATAGTACCCCCGAAGAGATTCAGGGTATTTAGGAGCTGTGTTAGGAAACACATGTGCAGGTACCTAGGAGCTGTGTTGGAAAATAATAATTTACAGGTATTTAGGAGCTGTGTTAGAAAAATAAATTGCAGGTATTTAGAAGCTGTGTTCCAAAAAAATAAAGTGCAGGTATTTAGGAGCTGTGTTAGAAACAAATTATTTGCAGGTATTTAGGAGCTGTGTTAGGAAAAATAACATTAACATTTAATTCCACTTCATATTGAGCTAAATCTCACCTCTAATCCGAGACCAAATTGGACTATTTCAGTCCATGTAAAGATCTGTTTTGTAAAACACCTGACTGCAAGATAACATTGAGTGATTCGTTGTGAGGATGAGTGATAGGAATGATTTGAAGTAGCTGTGAGGTAAAAAAAAAATAGAAAGCGCACAATGAATCAAATTGGGACTTAAAGCAGTGATAAAGAAACATAATCAATAATCCTAGCGTCAGGATAGGGCCAAGCAGATCAGAAAACCTGTGAATGCCTCCACCCCCAACGGATGAGTATTTATCATTGTCTGTCTGGCACCTTACTTATGGTCTGCTTAACTTTTGCAGGAGTGATAATGCAGACGTGATTTATTGCTGGTCAAACCGAGCGGCTGCTGATCCCTGAATGTGGTTTGTTCCCATGCATTATTCAAGCCCCTTTTATTCTGCGAGAGAGGGGGGTGCTTATGGTTTCATTTCCAATCCAAAAAGCAAAGCAAGGATCTTTATTTAGCCTTAGCATTTAGTTAGCAAATTTTACCAATGTGACGTGGAACTTCCATATTAACATTTTGATGTATTTTTCATTCTAAAGACTTTGATTTGATCCCCTGGTGCAACTCAGTGTTTATATGATGACGTCAAAGTGAAACTACAGTACGTCCATTAAAATAAAATAAAAAAGAGCTGCAAAATTGCTACATGAAACAGGTGAGTGCCAGCGACGTGTTATGTCGTCTTATCATGCCCCCCGTTGAGTGCCGACGACGCAAATTGTCTTTTTTTATTTTATTAGCGATCTGAATTCATATTTCATCAACGAGTCTCCCGTTGGTACAGCAGCCCCTCTAGGAGCTCAGATGGGAAAATACCGCCCCCTATCGTCTATCCCTGTGTAACTGCAGGCCATTCGATTAGACTGGTGGATCTGTGTGGGGGGAGCCAACTGGCCCCATTATGCTGGCGAGGGATCTGATGATGAGGGAAGTGATCGCGAGTTGGAAAGCAGCATGGAATATATATTTACAGCAGCCAATAATCAATCAATAAACGCAATCGATATTTGGAATGGCGATCAGGAATTGGAATAATCTTTTAGGAGAACATCTGATCTAAGGTAAGGAGTCTATGTTACCAGTTTTAGGATAATCAGAGCTGTATTCACTGAGATAACAGCGTGTCCCGTATGTGTGTATGTGTGTGTGTGTGTGTGTGTGTGTGTGTGTGTGATGTTGAGGAAATGAGAGAATAGATTTTTCAGCCCGCTTCTCTAGCGTGCATAAGTACACATATACTATCGATAATCTAGCGTTTATTTGAAAACTATTCATAAATAGTCCGACAAATGACAACGTGTCTAGTGTATTCGAGAATATTCCAATAAATGCCGTTTATGAGGGAATCTTTATATTTTCCGGAAGATTTCCGAGAGAACGATAGCTTTTCGAAATGCTATAAAAAGGATATGAACCGATTAAAAAACAATCCGTTTCGACAATGTTGACTGCAAACAAGTCATTGATAAGCGACGGGCAGAATAGACACATAGCCATAATTTAAAACATAGATTATGCGCTTTTAACGCTAACATTGAAGTGGGTGGCGGCATTCAAGGGGGTACAAAGGAAAACACGGCCGGCATCGAAAGTGTTAAAGGAAGCGTTTGAGATTCCATTATTTTCCCCATAGACAAGACGATTGGATATGGTGTTGTATAAAATAATAAGATAAGAGCAAAGACGGACACTGCAATCATGGCTTCTATGTCATGGCAACTATTTCAATATTAGCCACTATGGTAAGATAGCCATGACAGCCTTTCCTATTTGTGTGTATTTGCTTTCCAATCAACAATCAACCACAGGACATGTTGGATGTTGGGTTTTATGTGATTTGTCCATTCTTCTGGTTGTTGTAAAATTTGAAATTAAGTTGAATATCTCAGGCTGATTTCCATTTCCCATGCGTAGTCTATTTCATAGCACTCACATTACTCACAGCTACAAGGTGAATTTTCAGCTAAAATATCATATTGGCTGTGATATATAAGGTAAACAAATGAGATCATTGCTGAAACAATTAGTAGTCTAATTGTCATGATAAGATCATATTTCCCATAAACCCCATCGCTGTTTTGCCGTTAGCTTTCATCCAACAGTATGAGAACCTGTTTTGATGAGAGAGGAGAAGCCGAGAAGCCTTTGCACCATATGCCTCCAGCGGAACTCCCGTGGATCCGGTCCGGACACAAATAGAGGATGTTGATGGACTCCTGGCTGTCACGGCAATTGTCTTTCAGTCTCTTATCGATCTCAACATGTTTCTGCAGTAATCCTGTCAAGGTATGGACATTGAATTCACAATGATATATCAATGTCAAAATCTTCCTGGTAGCTGCTTTAAGTTCAAGAGAAAGATGTACACAGTGTGTCTATCATTTCAGAAGGGCCCGAGAGATGGAGCGGTGTTGAACTTAATCACAATACTGACAATGTATGATATGAGCTCTTGTAGGCCCTTCCGCTGACCCTGAACTTCTGCTCAAGTCATCTTGTGTAATTGCGTCAATATCTGTTAACAATGGTTGCAAGAACAAGTCCTATCGATTGGGCTGTTATGAGTGGCTTGCCGGTGTTCGCAGGCAAGTACACACCGAGGAGAGATGCTGATTAGGAGACAGTGGAGCCATGTGTTAATGATGTGAGTAATTAAAGAGGGGGATATTGAGCCTATCAACCCTTCTGGCCTTTTTGAACAGGGGGCGAGGGAGACGAGAGACCACAAGGCCAAATTACACAGAGAAGATTCATTAGTTGAGCTTGGCTACACGTGGAGACAAGAGCTATCCCTCACGCTGCTTCTTGTATCCACCTCTCCCTGGTCCACTGTAAAGGACACAAGCTGAAACATGAAAGATCTATCAAAGATGTGTTGAGGTATCAGCTTCACGCTGAAGGAAAGGGCCGCAGAATAGATACTAAAGTCCTTTGGTAGATCACTGTCTGTGTGAGGAGTGATGAATAGTACAAGGTGAGAAGGGGTCATATAAAGCGCTGTATTCCTCAGATCAGGCACCACAGGACCAAGTGGACGTGAATGATTAATTATCTGTATGAATCTCTCTTCTAAGCACTTTTTATATGTCACTGTACAAACAGAGTTTCAAAGCAAAAACAACTCTTCGGAAAGACTACACTCGACACAGTGAAGCACGGGTTTCTCCACATCATTCTTTCAAATGGCTTAATTATTTGAATCGTCGGGCAGAGAGTGAGTGCATACTGTTATCCTTGTTTCACCAGCTCAGCCAATTCTGAGTTAAGAAGGGGCAAACACTGAGAGTAGTCTCCTTGACTATTTCAATCTAGACATGCTAATGTGGTGCTTTAGGATGTTTCAAACCAAACAGGATAATGTCTGCAAAGGAGCTGGATTGGAACAGTTATCCAGGAACTATACTGCTTTCCATAAAGACTGACAGACCCACTTCAGGTATTAGAGTAAGTACAAAGCACTTCACCCAAAAAACAAATGCAATGCTGATTTATTTTGCACATAATCTCACACATCTAAAAACGAAACAGTTTTGCACACATTAATTTACTTTGACAGTTATCAAGTGTAAATTAATATGGCCACCAGTGGTGTCATCGGGGACATTGAATCCTTGTGTTATGTTAATTACAACTCAATACAATTATATGGTAGCAGTCCCTATTTTTTCATCTACATCAGGGGCGGGCTAGGGGGTGGCTACTTGGGCTCAAGCCCTGAATGTTTTCTGAAAATCCCTGAATATATTAAAAAAATAAAAAATAAAATTGTGACAATTAATCATTGTTACATGAAAATATGTTTGCACCAGATTTAGCAGAAGCTAATTTCCATCTGCAGTCTATCCAGCTGCTAACTGTATTTGAGGGAGTTAAGTCTTGGTGTTATGGTAGACTCAGACCTAACCTTTAAATCACAATCAACAAGTTGACAAAAACATAATTCTTCCACCTTAGAAACATAGCTAAAGTACGGCCATTTATAAATCAAAAGGACGCTGAAAACCAGATCCATGCATTTATCTCAAGCCGACTCGACTACTGTTCAGGGCCGCCTCAGGGGGTGTGCGAGCAGTGCGGTCGCACAGGGCCTCGCGGGAAGGGGGGCCTCGCACAAAAAAAATAAAAATAAAATTGCGAGGCCCCCCTTCCCGCGAGGCCCTTTTTCATCATAGACCTAAAATCTAGTTTTGCTTATATGCTTATATATTTCACATTAGACACGTTTGTAGAATGACTTGTTCCTGGCTCTGTGGCTCTGCAGATACACTATTGGAGCTCTGAGGCTCTGCAGCAGATATACTATTGGTTTCAATGAGGGGAGGGGTTACAGGTAAGCACAGTCGGCCAGCGTGCATCTGACTATTTTGCGCGTGCAGCATTGGAGGTTATGCCAGCCAAGACGAAGAGGATGGTCGTTCGGCAGATGGACTGAAGATGAAAGTTGTTGCATGTTAGAAAGTTCAGTCAGGCTAGCCATGTTGGCTTAGCTAAAGGCAGGGACAGCTAGTTAGCTTTAGCTACAGTATCGAGTTCTAACGTGTGGTTCACTCGGGATAGCCATGTCGGCTAGTAGCTTAGCTAAAGGCTAACTAGCGTTAACTAACGCTAGCTATCGAGTGCTAACGTGTGGTTCAGTCGGGCTAGCCATGTCGGCTAGTAGCTTAGCTAAAGGCTAACTAGCGTTAGCTAACGCTAGCTATCGAGTGCTAACGTGTGGTTCAGTCGGGCTAGCCATGTCGACTAGTAGCTTAGCTAAAGGCTAACTAGCGTTAGCTAACGCTAGCTAACTAGGCATGGCAACAACCAGGACCACCTGAAGCTTTTTAAGAAGGAGGTGATGAACTACAGACAAACGAGGCACGAAAACGTGGTCCTCTTCATGGCGGCCTGCATGGCTCCACCCCACCTGGCCATCATCACCAGGTGAGAGAGGGGAAAACAAACGCACGTCACAAATGATGGATTCAGTTCACCTCCAATACCTGTTATTATCCTTGTCACATTTTCACCTCTCTCTCTCTCTCTTTTTCTCTTTCACTCTCGCCCTCTCCCTCTCTCTCTCTATCTCTCTCTATCTCTCTCTCTCTCTCTCTCTCTCTCTCTCTCTCTCTCTCTCTCTTTCTGCTTGAAGTAAGTCTGGGGCTACTTCACTCTTTTCATGAGTTCTGAGGTAATCAGATCTCACTACTGGTTTGGTGTAATCCAACAGATTATGTCACAGATAGCAATATTTTTTGCTGTAATGGAACCTTCTAAACCCTGTCTATACATTCTAATGAAGCTCTTTTTTTCAATCTTTCTCTCTCCCACGCCCCCCCCCCCCCCCTCCCTCTCTCTCTCTCTCTCTCTCTCTCTCTCTCTCTCTCTCTCTCTCTCTCTCTCTCTCTCTCTCTCTCTCTCTCTCTCTCTCTCTCTCTCTCTCTCTCTCTCTCTCTCTCTCTCTCTCTCTCTCTCTCTCTCTCTATCTCTCTCTCTCTCTCTCTCTCTCTCTCACACACACACAATTCAATTCAAATAGGCTTTATTGACATGGGAAACATACGTTTACATTGCCAAAGCCAAACAAAACAAAACAATCAAACAGATAAAACAAAAGAAATCAGTACATTACAGAAGGAATTTCTTGTACAGTCTTTATGGTGGTTGTATTCCGTTGGATGTTCTTTCTCTTCACTCCAAGAG
Organism: Notolepis coatsorum; assembly: GCF_963971535.1. Classification (NCBI taxonomy): domain Eukaryota; kingdom Metazoa; phylum Chordata; class Actinopteri; order Aulopiformes; family Paralepididae; genus Notolepis; species Notolepis coatsorum. The sequence goes on along the minus strand of NC_140184.1, from coordinate 57,918,648 downwards.
AGGGGGTAGGTACGCGTGTCGATCTAAAACATGAAAAGAGGGCGCCACCCAGACGGTCCCATTCGTACCGCGCTCAGTGGCCCACCCCAAGGGCGTGAGACCCCTCTACCTATGTTTTGATCTATTCCGTTTAACATCCCCCAGATATAAACGTGAATTCGTCGAGACCTAGTAACAGTCGCTCGGAAGAGAAAACCTCCATCCCAGTTGCCCTATAAAAACGCTGTTTTAATAACGAGCAACCAAGGCGTACCAGCCCCATGCGTGATTCTTATCAGAAACACCCCGAGCCAGCACTATGTACGTGTGGAGACCCAAACACATCAATGGATAGTCTAACAAGACACCAGACATTGTTCCTCCAAGTCGCCTGGGAGAATGACAAGGAGCCGTCGTGCTTCACGTTCTTTCCTTTTTTTATTAAAAAGAAAGAAACACAGACTGACATGAATCCCACGTGACGCGGCTGTGGGTAAATTTTTTTTTCATTTTCACATCCCGCCACCCTCACCACAGGGAGGAGACAGGAATCCTCACAGAGACTTCCCACGTGAGCCATGAATTGAAAAGTCACGGTAACATTGAGCCATGTGACCAACAGACTCAAGTTACACGTATATCGAGCGTAGCAGAACACTAAGTTCCTACGCTCTGCCCCGACAACTTGACAATGACAGACCCACACACGGGTCTGAAAAAACTCACGGAAGCCGTCGTCCAATAGAAACGTGCCCAGTGATGTATTCTATGACGGGGGGAAACCCATGACTCAACTGCCCGTGATAGGTGCGGAGTCAGGGAACCCCCCCCCCCCGTGCCAAGCTGCCTAAAAGCTTGGCCGGACCGAATGAAAAGAGAGTAAAAAAAAACGACCAATCAGAAGAAGGAAGGAGGGGTTTATCCGGTACCCCCTCGCAAGCCCAACCCTCGAATACGACAACAACAATAGCCATATGATACCTTAAGTAGCCAGTATGCTAATGAACAGCGCAAAGCTAATTCAATGCGCGCTAGCCACAGACAAGTCTGTGAACAGGGTTTATAACAAGGCCAAAGTTATATATGTGTGAACCCGACACCCGTGTTTATGTTGCTAGACACAGAAAATTTGATAGAGAGAGAGAGCGGCCTGAAAAAACGCGGTACCTTTACACACACAAGCATTACTGCAGACCAACACAACAGTGTTGCGGCTCAATATCACTGTTTAAGCAACAGAGCACACAACTAACCTCTACCTTTATGTGAAGAACCTAATCTTCAGGTCGAGGCAGAAAAAACCCTTTTCAACGAGTGTAAGCTGCAGGCCTTGCTTAAGTTCTATAACATGAAATGTAGCGACCAACAAGACTATAAGTCTAGCCCTTCTATCAAACCCACACTAGCGAAAGGTTCACACATCGTATCCCCATCATATGTAGTGAATAAACACACAGTTTGTAACAAAAATAGTCCCTCCCAGGAGGGACCTTTTATTTAACAAAATCATATGGTGGGCCGGGAAGGGAACATGGGGGACCAACAGAGGGAAAAGTCACTTTAGCGACGCCTGCCACGAGCCGCTCGGGACTTGCCACCCCGGGGAGCCCCGGAGGGACGGTAAAGGACTGGAGGCTGGTCACGACGATCCCTACCGTCACCTCCGAGCGTGGATGGGCCGGCTGCAGTGGCCGAGGCGCCCTCTCTCCTCCTGGCCTTCTTCGCTGAAGGGCCAGCAGTGGCGGTGGTAGCAGCGGCGGCTACGGCGGCGGAACCTCGACGACAAGCCTTCCGTCTGACTCCACCGGCGACATCGGGCGGGGGTAAATGAGGCTGGAGCACAGAACGCTCCTCCTGCATTTCCCTGCAGGTTGAGGTCATCAGCTGCAACGCCGACCCGAAAAGCCCAGCATCGGAGAGGGGGGCCGTCAGAAGTGGAGTCCTCTTTCTTTCCGGCACACGCGCCTGGTCCAGCCAAAGGTGGCGCTGGGCTAGAGTGGCCAGGGCGTGTACTTTCCCAGCGGCGACGGCCTGCAGCTGGATCAGATGCAGGATGGCTCCTGCCGCCTGGGCGAGCTGATCACGTTGCACTTCGGTCAGCTCCGCATCGCCCATCATTATCCCGGACATGAATCTCGCCAGCTGCGCGATGTTAGATGTGGCAACCAGAGATTGAGTCGCGGAGATGAATGACTGGTCACTCCAGTAAGCCAACCGCCTCGCCGGCTTCCGTAACGGCTCCCACACCACCTCAGGACAAAGGAGAGCTGCCATCGGCCTATCAAGCCGAGGCACCCCCTCCTTCATACCGTCTACCAAACCCACCACCCTCGTGACTCGCACGTAGGCGGGGGTGAGGCCCGTGATGTGGGAGACCACCTTTCCCTGACGGACGTAGGCCTCCATCGAGGGGAAAAATGGGCAGACAACGCCCGTCTCTCTCACAGGACGACGTTGCCATAGATGACCTATGAGATCATCAGGGACAGGAACAGGCAGTGGCTGCGGCAGCGTCACGCCGTTTGCGACTGCCGCCGCCGCCATGAGCTCGGGGAACAAAGCACGCAGTTCCCCCTGCATACTTTCCCCCGCCGAGCTCGCGTCCCTCACATGCAGCAGACTACTGGTTACAGAGCCACATTCTGATGTGGCTGATAGCAGGGCATCCCGCCGCTGAGTCAGAGGTTCTAACCCAACATCAGCGTACGAGGGACCCCAAGGAGACCTATCACCCCCCGCCAGTGTAACCTGGACGGGAGGCGGACATGTCTCCACCGGGGCGTCAAACAAGAACCCGTCTGCCTCTACCATGTAGTCCTCTGTTTCCATCGGCCACGGAGAAGCAGACGCATCCTCATCCGGCTCCAGCAACTCCCCAAAACCAGGCCATTCGCGTCTACAAGCCACCATCTTACGACGGGAGCGAGCAGACGCAAAAAGTTTGCGTCTCAAATCCTCTGCCACCAGAGGAGCCGGCCGTCCAACAGCGGACAACTCTCCGGCGGCAAAGGAACCAGAGCAGGAACCAGGCCATCTCACAGGAGACGGCGCTGGTGCACCAGCTCCTTGGAGAGGCAAACTACCTACCGGAAGCCTACCGGGCGCGGATGCCGTCCACGACAGTGGTGTCAACCCCGCTCCAAGACGTACGGCAGAGGAGGAAATGAAGAACCGCTGGTGAAGGGTAACGTTGCTAGCGCGACCCTCCGAGGTAAACATTATTACTTCGCTTTTTTCTTTGTAAAAAGTATGAGAGAAAGAAAAAAGCAAGAAAAGATTTAAACACGTAACTCAACTTTCTTCAGCTTAATAACCTTGTCAAGTGATTGATATACAGGCACTTCCTTGTGGTGATAGTGAAGAAGGAGGCGAGTGTGGGGCCACACACCTGCTTATGAAGGTAGCGGATAGGGGTGTGGCCAGACAATGTTGGTATGTAAAGGTACATTGTGAATTTTTATTCAGTGCAAATGCACAAAGTGAAGTTAGTGCAGATGACGCTGAGCGGAAGCTAGTATGATATAGAACCATTTCACTGCCACATGACAAAGGGTTAACCCTTTCACTGTGACACTACAGAAGGTTCACTGCCACATTATCTATCTAGGTTGTCCTCGGACGGGCCCTCCATCGGTGCTTCCAGTCATCCCGATCCTCCATGCATCTGGCTAGCTGCCACATGACAAAGGGTTAACCCTTTCACAACCACACTACCAAAGGGTTAACCCTTTCACTGTGACACTACAGAAGGTTAACCCTTTCACTGTGACACTACAGCCGGTTAACCCTTTCACTACCACACTACCAAAGGGTTAACCCTTTCACTACCACACTACAGAAGGTTAACCCTTTCACTACCACACTACAGACGGTTAACCCTTTCACAACCACACTACAGAAGGTTAACCATTTCACTACCACACTACAGAAGGTTAACCTTTTCACTACCACACTACAGAAGGTTAACCCTTTCACTACCACACTACAGACGGTTAACCCTTTCACAACCATACTACAGAAGGTTAACCCTTTCACTGCAATACTACAGACGGTTAACACTTTCACTGCCACACGACAGACGGTTAACCCTTTCACTACCACACTACAGATGGTTAACCCTTTCACAACCACACTACAAACGGTTAACCCTTTCACAACCACGCTACACACAGTTAACCCTTTCACAACCACCAACCACCAAAGGGTTAACTTTCTGTAGTGTGGCAGTGAAAGGGTTAATGATCCAGGTAATCAGAGAATTAATGTGTTGTTGTTGTTGTTGTTGTTGTTGTTGTTGTTGTTGTTGTTGTTGTTTTAACCCAGCCCATGTTTGAAATAGAATTCCCTAGGACCAATCTAACAAGGCCCTGGCGAAATGGATCTTTTCATCTGCTGCAGGAGCGGAAAATGCATTAACACCTCTGCGCTGACAATATGTGGAAACCAATGTGTGATTTCCTCACCCCCGCTCCAAACTATTCCTAGTAAGGGTGGATAATCCATGGGCACATGACCCAATGAAAGAGGCATTGATATTTAATGTAATTGGTCCGTGGATTAGAAGAACAATAACAGACGAGACTCATCTGTGCAGTGAGGTTCTAATGCTTCCACAGGGCTGTGCGCCGCATCGTCCCAGTCTCTCTGCGTGGCGCTAAGCCCGCTGTGCCACTCCCAGATCGTTGCCTTGGCGACGGCAGAGGGCGATCACTGGGCGTCCAGACGGTGCAGCTGTTGGGGGATTTTCCCTGAGTCGAGTGGATCCGCTGCTGCCGATGAAGTTGATGATGCCTTTGAACTTTACACCGTCAACACATCCTCCCTGTTTCAGCTTCCCAAAAGTCGCTCCATCAGCTACATGCACGTCACCACACCCTCTCCTCCTCCTTGTTCCCAGATAAGAAGGACCATGTGTTCACATCAGCAGACACCGCACGGCAGGGTCTCTCTCTCTGCAAACATGCCATGCTTGTCTTCAGGCAGCCACGGCCTAAAACAGACATTGACGCCCAGTGCCTCATTAATCTTCCTAGCATTCCAAAGTCAAAGAGTTCCTCATCTCTCTCTCTCTGCGGGTCTGCTGGGTGGCATATCCTCCTGAGGATGCTGTTCAACATCTTGAATGTGTGGCATTTACATTTACATTTACATTTAGTCATTTAGCTGACGCTTTTATCCAAAGCGACTTACAAGTTCTGTACGACAAGCCATCAGGAAGGATACAACTCTATCAGCTGAGTAACAATATTCATCAAAGTGTTGAGTGCTACAGTGTAGGTTAGTTTATTAGAACAAGTGCATGACAGTACGGTTAGTTAGGGTTAGATTTATTTTTTTATATATATATTTTTTTTTTATTCAGATAATGGTTGAAGAAGTGCGTCTTTAGTCGACGGCGAAAGATTGGACAGGTTTTGGCTGTCCTAACTGGGGTGGGTAGTTCATTCCACCATTGTGGGGCAAGGACTGAGAATAGGCGGCTTCTCTTTGATGACCCTCCCGGAGCTCGGATAGGAGTAGGTCTGAGGCGGCCAGAAGATGCAGAGCGTAGGGGTCTTGAGGGTGTGTAGTTAGAGACATTGACCGGAGGTAGGCGGGAGCGGTTCCCTTTGTGGCATGTTTGTCAAAGCATGTGGCGGGAAACAGATGAAAGGCAAATAAAGCGTGTATTTGAATATAACTGGCACGACGGCGTGACGGCATTTACGGAATTAACAGCTTAAGCAGCTTGTGGATCTTCCGTCTTATTGCCAACACCTGCACCCATGACCCTGCATACATCAGCAACGCTTATAGGCTGCTCAGGTAGTGAGTCTGCATCCTCTCAGTCCGCTGACGGATGAGGAACAATGTATGCTGCATGCACACATGAGCTGGTCTCGTGCAAACAGCTGCATTTTTACATACACAGTAAAAGGCCTGTATTTATTATGAGCACATATTTTACAGTGACGAGGCCTGCCCTTGTTTGAAGGATAGTACAGTGAGTATACACAAAAAGGTATGCAGTAAACGAGGCAATGCCCCAGTTCTGTCAAAATGCCCCCCCCCCCCCTCTCTCTCTCATCCCTGGGTTGTCTTTTTGTGGTCACCTGGCTTGCCTGTGTGAATCAATCACAGTCATCTACACCTGAGTTAAGATAGCCCCCCCCCACTAGGGTGACCAGATGCAAAAAGTCCAAAAGCAGGACAACAGTAAGATTTTGGTGGGACAAAGTGGGACAGAGAGATAATGTAATTTTTTTTATTAGAATAACTCGTCTTCACCAAGTAGATAAAGGTTAAATCAAAATAAATACAAATTAAATACAGAATTATATCTCTCCACATTCATCTTGGCACTGGCAGCCGGCTTGTTACCACCTAACATCTGTTTTAAATATTCAAACTTTATCACTTGACAGGAATGTCTTGTGTTCGATATTCCCTGTTAACACATGCAGAACTAGGGAACACTAGGGAACAAAAATAATAATACAAATAAATTGTGTTTCTCTATAACTATGGATAACTATGGATGTAGCTTTTGTACGACCACACAATATTTTTTTTGCAATATCTGAGTCTGGCCAAATGACAGGAGCTAGCATTGCTACCACAGTCGGCTGACCTGTATGAATGGGAGTGTTGTACAGTGTGATAGATGCTTGTTATCTCCGCTGCAGTGACCTTGTCCGTCTGGCTATCATTTTTTGGTTTAAGAAGAAACATATCCATAGATCTGGATGTTTCTTTTTGGTGAGCCACTTTCATGTGAGACTCACGTCCACTGTGGCGCTTCAAGTCGTATTCTCCTCCATGAGCAATTGAAAAACAAACTATGAAACAAAACACAGAAAGCTCCCTGAGGATTGCCTGACATCGGCCTCACCCAGGCATGTGTCGTTTGCCAGTCTTGGTTGTAACTGCAGGTCCGTTTCTTTTTACTGCTTTCCGTCTTGATTCATAGTTTGCTTGTAATGTTGTTGTGTTTTCTTTTTTGACAGCTCGCTAAACGTTGACAGCGCGCAACATTTTGACAGCGCGCTAAATTACTATAACCAATCAGATCTGCGATATGAGGTAGCGTCACGACTCTCACGAGCAGAGCGCTAAATTACTACCTAACCAATCAGATCTGCGATATGAGGTAGCGACACGATCAGAGCAATGTGTGTGGACAAGAGGCGGGTTGCTACGTTTACTGTAGGGAGGGGCTTTTAGACCAATGTTTTTTTTTTGCTTCGAAAAGAGGGACATCCTCTCAATATGTGGGACGCGGGACATTCGGTCAAATGGTGGGACAGTACAACCAAAAGGGGGACACCTGGTCACCCTACCCCCCACTAGCTGTGAAACATGTACTGTATACAATTCCTTTATGTAAATGAAAGTAAATTTCTTGCATGTTCTCCCCGTGTTCAGTTCACGTGTGTTTTCTGTCCTGCCACACCACACCATGAAAGACATGCATGGTAGTTGACATACTCCTGCCACTACCCTGTACCAGCATTACAACTGGAGTTGGTGCCCAGGCGCTGGACTGTGACTGCCCACTGGGTCAAAATTAAAAGTTTCCGGTTTATATGACAATAAAGATATTCCAAAACAATATATAAAAATAGGACTGGTAAAAGTCAAAGTTCTACTCAAGTAAAAGTATAAAAGTATACTTGATATTTAATGTACATGTATATTTTATGTTGTGTTGAGGTACAGTAGGGCTATATATAAAAACAAATATTTTTTTAAGTCCCTGAAAATCTAATCTAATATTGGCAGGTATGTATATGACAGACATTCTTTTAATTAGATTACAGGGAGCATTCAGTCCTTGATGCAATGACCTATAAAGGTTAAAGCGTTTTTGTCTGTTCCAATGGCCCATATGTGGAATAACGTTCTAATTACATTTTCCTGAAGTCATTTTGAAATTTCAGAAACCGTGCCAGATAAAACGGGGTACTTTTAGGAAAAGTCATTGAGTGACAGAGCTGGAGCTCGACCGAGTGACGAGGATACATTTATTGAAAATGCCTAGGGGTCATTTGACCCCTTGTCGGCTGTGCTAGTGTTAAGCACACAGAAGGGCACTGAAACGTTCAGCTAACAGGGTTACTATTTAACTTTTATCAGATGTTCACCATTCAGGTGAAAGGTCTGTTTCCCACAAGAATACGTGACTAAAAGGTGACCACAAAACTTGATGACAAACTTCTACCAAATGAAGGGGAAACTTTCTAGCGGTAGCACAAACTACTCCAGGGACTTAAAACCCCTGCGGGCCATCATGCACAGACATAGCAAATTACCACTGGCCTCTCCGACAGAAGGCGTGAGTAGAATTGATGTTGTCAGTTTAGGGGTCAAGAGCTGTGACCCAGCTCCAATCCTTAAGGCAGATCCAAATGTCTCCAGGAGCAATATGACAAAGATTAACTGTCGTTCTGAGCTCAAAGGCTCATAATTAATGCCGCCTCACTTCCCTGTGTGCTTCTGCTGACAAGAGGATTGACACACGATTGATAGATTTGCCATTTAGGGGTCAGTCATACCATGGTGGGACAGACATATTTGTCAGGTCTAAGCCTACACGAATCTGTCCGTAGAATTTTAACCAGTTCCGATCCCGGGAAATGAAAGCCTTGAATTCTGGATGGCCATGCGGAACACACAACAACAAAAAGGAAACACAGGAACATTGCCCTTGATGGGAGAGGGACACGTTGTGAATACATTACAGCTAAGAAAACCCACCATACCAGGAACTGATACATATACGTATTGGTTGGGCAGAGATAGTATTATCGCAAAGCCTTTTGGGGAAAGAAAATATAGATCTAGTCACAAAAAATATACTGTGGAGGGGAGGGTGCTTGGGGAGGGGGGGGGGGGAGTTGAGCAATGCCTTAAGAGCGTCTTTTGAATAGAGCAGAGAAGGATGCAGATGGAGTGGTGCCAGTCACCGCATGAGGAGTGCAGTGTAGCCTTGGAATGAGGCGGCTTTGAAAGTCTCCCTCCCACCTCTGAGTGGGCTCCGCAAATCCCTCCATTGAAGTGGGCTTATTTCTTAACAGTGCGCTAACATTTTTTTTTAATGGATCCTCTGGAAACCTATTTGAACATAAAACGTCCACAATGAAGTTCTCAGAAAATAAGAAAATGTTCTGTCATGAAATATACTCTGGTCTCGTAATCAATAGACGGGGGAGGGGAAGGGGTGGGATGCGGGTCTATTTTCTCTGCCGTGCGGCTTTTGAAAATCCTGATAAGCCAATAGGCCACGAGACGTACAGTGTGGCTAGAATATCCATTACAGGGTACTGAAGGTGTACTGAATCATCAGCAGTGACACAGCATACTGACGGTGGAATTGGAAGACACTCCTTCACATGGAGAGAAGTCCTTTTCGCCTCTGCCTCTCGCAGTCACATCTCATCTAATACAAGCACTGCCAATGTTTTTCCTGGGCAGAGCAGGCTGACAAAATGGTCTCAAAGACACTTATCCAGATATCGGGGGGAAGTAAATAAAAAGAGGATACATCTCGGATCCTGTTTCGTTTCAAACATCAAAAGAAAATTGGAAATGGATAGTAAGCCCAATTTGTCTTGATGTAATTTAATAGATTGTAGTCTCTACTGGGCTTCACTCTAATGCACTAATGTGTGACTAGTGGAGAATGGAAAGAGGTAAACAGGGTTCGGGAAAGAGGATTTTTACTCCCTGTGTTGACAGAGTCACCTGTGGAGCAACAATAATATGGTCATGACGACAAGGTCCTTCTTTAGCCTTTAATCGGCGTGGTTTATTTCACATTGCACATAGTACCACGAGACCTTCTCTCTGTGAGAGGTAGATGGGAAGAGACAGAGGGGGAGGGAACAATCCCTTTTATACCCTCTTACCTGATGTCAACCACAACAGCTGCGTCTCCTTACGCCTATAGCGCCCTCTTGTGGAACAGTTAAGCAGTTACATACTATCATATTAACACAAATACTCAACACCCTGGCAGCTGAAAGCTTTTCAATTTTCTGAAACAGTGTTATAAAATGACCAGCATACAAAAAAGGGGAAAAAAAGAACAAACTCCAACCAATCTGACCACAGACAAATGGCTCTCAACCTGAAGGCCATCAGATGCAATACGTTCTGATAACAATGTCAGCAGCATAGAGGAACATATTGGATCTATAGTAGGCCAAGATGAGGATTTTCATGGAGTGACGTAATTGTCTTCTAGTAGAAAGTCATTCAAATTTTCTGGTGACACTTTATAATAACACTCAGTTATAAGACCTTTATAAGGTATGTGTAGATAATGAACTAATCATGAACAAACCATTTATATACATTCGTAGATTATTATTAAATCATTTATAACTATTTGTATAACATTTACAAATTAGTTGTTATGGTTTGTAATGCGACCCCAATTGCACGACACAGACAAGTAATCAGAGTTAGCCAAAACAAGGGCATGATTTATTATATACAAAAAAGCGGCACTCAGCCTTTAAGGGGGAAAAAACACCACAGTCCATAAACACAAAAAACGCGGCACTGTGCTCTTAATGGGCGCACAGGCAGGAATCCTCTAGCACACAGGCAAAGAGGTACACGGGAAATCTTCCAGAAACAGGGGCAAAAATACACAGGACTCTTCATTGAACACGGGCATCCTCCCGACCAGAATGCTGCCGACGGGCAGCGCAGCAACCAGGGGGTCCAAGGGGAATGGGGTGAGAACACGGGCATCCTCCCGTGGAGTAATAGAGAGCGATGGCGAGCCTCACCCCAGGAACGGGTCCATGTAGAGGGAGTTGGGAAGTAGCCGGCAGGACATCTGGAGTGGGAACACTGGTATCCTCCCGTGGAGTAATAGAGAGCGAAGACGGTGTCCCACTCCAGGAAACGGCGACAGGTGGTGATGTACTGTACAGGGGTGGCACGACGTCTCACACCGGAGACGCGGCAGTAGATGGTAGTAACAAGAACGACCCGACAAGGAGTGGAGGGGAGTCTGCAATACTAGTACTCTCCCGAGCTGATTGCAAAACTCCTCTCAGGTGCGTGAAGCAGAAAAACGGCACGCCCCCTCGTTGGGCTGCATGCAGAACTCCTCCAGCCCTCACATTAGTTCTACATTATTTATATCTCATTATCAACATTGTTTGTACTTGATTTGTTCATCATTAAATAATGTCGTTTAATGTGTAGTAACACATTTGTAGATTCTTTGAAAAATGGATATGAAAAAACTACTATACTGTACCTCCATTTATTTGTTCATGTTCAACAAATGATTTGTTAAGACATTCATAAAACATCTATAAATCATTTGCAGATGCTATTGTGTGCCCTAATCTAAAGTGAAGCCTATTCATCATTAACAAATGTCTAATAGTTTGTTTATTTGTGGACTTTTATGAATACACACGAAGCAATTACCAGACTTTTTCTTTTCATGTTTAACAAATGATTTGTTAAGACATTTATAAAACATCTATAATTCATTTACAGATGCTATTGTGTGCCCTAATCTAAAGTGAAGCTTATTCATCATTAACAAATGTCTAATACAGTTAATTATTTGTTCACTTTTTCACCACCTGTTACAAATGTTGTAGACAGCTTTCCGATACACCCTTCTTTGTGACATAAAACAGTGACAGAATTAGGACTATAGATAAATGCAATTTTATTAACATATAAAATACATGTGCACACGTAATGTGGGGGGCACTAGAACCCCGGAGCCAGGTATTGCCAGAGTATGAAGAGGAGGTCTCACGCGAGTGAGACTTGACTTCACGTGTGTTGCGGTCTGTTGAATGGAAGCATGATATACATTAGCAGAGCCAAGTTATTCGTGCTGCCCCACGCTTTTAAGGTATGAGCAGGCTAAACACATTTGTTTTGGGGGGTCCTAGTGCCCCCTAAGTTACACTATATGTTATGTGTGCACATGCATTTTATATGTTAATAAAATTGCATTTATCTATAGTCCTAATTCTGTCACTGTTTGATGCCACAAAGAAGGGTGTATCTAAAAGCTGTCTACAACATTTGTAACAGGTGATGAAAAAGTTTACAAATAATTAAAGGCCCTCCCATAGTCGAGCAGACTGTACACAGAGCAGACTCCGCGGAGGTCCACTGGACTCTTTGAGCCTTCATAGTCGAGCGGACCTCCGCGGACCAATTTCCTACATGTCACGCGCCAGTTTACAAAATTGTCCCCACGCTGTTCAACTTCTGTCATGTCGTCGTCATCCATAAAGAGTATGTTATCTCCGTTTCCAATATTTCGATAATAAAACTGGCAGTTTTACGCACTTGAATAACAGGTATATAGGCAGCGAGATGCAATGTACCATATAGGTGGACAGCGCTGGTGCTGAAATGACAAACACGCATTGCATGAAATAAAAGCACTAGTTTTATTTCAAAATATTGGAAACCGAGATAATCCAATATTTCGAAATAAAACTGGCAATTTTACACACTTCATTTAGAAAAGCCATTCAAACATCTCTCTTGGCACGAGCGAGTGGTCAGAGTAAAATGCAGATCGGCGTCACATTAAATGCAGTTCGATGTCAACCAAAACGCCGAGCAGCGTTTTGTGTGACACCAAGTCAGCGGCGAGGATGTCCGCGCTTCAGAAAATAGGAGCTTCGCACCTGTGGGTCTGCTGTCCGCTGAGATCAAAGCTCAAAGAGCCGCGCGGACCTCCGCGGAGTCTGCTCTGTGTACAGTCTGCTCGACTATGGGAGGGCCTTAACTGTATTAGACATTTGTTAACACATTCCCTGCCACGCTATTTGAGCATCTTATACCATTCTCTGCCAGCACTGTAAGTCTATGGAGATGTTCACCTTCTTTGCAGGGCTATAACTTTTAAAATTGTATTGCTAAATTGACATTACTATGGCCCATTCAACATCGATTATCTATCGTTCAGGATGTAGGAACGTTTTACTTTTTCATGCATACATTCATACAAAAATACCGTCTAGAATATACATATGTTTTTATCGTTTTCTGCCGTAATTCCTAGAACGTGAGATATAGGCATAAACGCATATATAGATGATCAAATGCCGTTTGTTGCCGATCCACGCTATATAAAAAATTTCAACTGTACATGATCGTAAACGTTATGACTGATCATGCGCGGATGAACGGAGGGGGGGGTCGTTTATAATTCTGTGATCGTCGTTAAATGCTTTATGTAATTATGGGTGATATATTGATCAGAGCAGTTTGCATGGATAATAATAAACAAACAGGCTGAAAGTAACGTCAGCGTCCTCTTACCGTTGGCCGGTGAGACTGGAGCAAAAAGATCCCACTTATTTGACGGCGATCACCTAAATCCATTTCCGGTTTGTATAATCATAATACACGGCCAAATCGTATCGATTATTGCGATATGGCAGCGATTGCTACACACGGACGTGCGTCTACAGTCCCGCAACAATATGCAAGTGGCCGGACGCATTTTGGAGACGCACCGAGATCGACTCTGCCATTTCCGGTTTGGCAACTCGCCGATCATCCACCAGGGGGCAGTATTGAAGCGTTGCTGAGTTGTGCCGGCTCACACTGCATCAGACCAGGCTCTGTGAGGGAAATAACATGAATAACATGGCAAAAAAATTAAATATGATCTCAATAACGTCGTACGCCGTGGATTGGCAGAATTAGCATGAACTTGAAACACGTCGTACAACGTGAATGGCGCAGGGTGTGTTAATGATGAATAGGCTTCACTTTAGATTAGGGCACACAATAGCATCTGTAAATGATTTATAGATGTTTTATGAATGTCTTAACAAATCATTTGTTGAACATGAACAAATAAATGGAGATACAGTATAGTTGTTTTTTCATATCCATTTTTCAAAGTATCTACAAATGTGTTACTACACATTAAACAACATTATTTAATGATGAACAAATCAAGTACAAACAATGTTCATAATGAGTTATAAATAATGTAGAACTAATTTGTAAATGTTATACAAATAGTTATAAATGATTTAATAATCATTTATGTATATAAATGGTTTGTTCATGATTAGTCCATTATCTATACCTTATAAAGGTCTTATAACTGAGTGTTATTATAAAGTGTTAGCAATAGGGACGTCCGATATTATCGGCCGATATTGGCATAAAAATGTGATATCAGAAAATATCGGTATCGGTTTAAAAGAAATTATATATATATATATATAATATATTTTTTTTTAAACATTTATTTAACCTTTATTTACCCAGGCAAGCAAGTAAGAACAAATTATTATTTTATTTATTGTCAAAGTATGCATAATGTTGTGTTAATTACATGACAAGAGATATGTAATGTTAATTACCTGAAATTATTCATTTTTTTGGGGGGGGGAAAACCCTACATATATCGGTATCGGTTGATATCGGTTGATATCGGTATCGGAAATTAAGAGTTGGACAATATCAGTATATCGGTATCAGTAAAAAAAAGCCAATATCGAGCATCCCTAGTTAGCAATTTTCTTTTATTTAAGCAGGTATTAACCAGGGCGCCGGCGTGAGAGACAAGGGCCGTTACCTCAAGACCATCAGGTTAGTGTCTACAAGGTGAAAAAACCTAAATATAATTCTTCTGGATGTACAGTGGAGCTTTGTAGAAATACATGCCAAAAACTTTTTTAGAAAGCCATTCTTCTTTATTCCTAGAAAGTGGCAACATTTTCACATGACATATCCCACAATTGGAGGTGAACATTAGTACATCCACCCAATAAAATTTGATCGACTTGAAAAATCCAATTCTCTCCCTTCTTTCCATCATATAGAACGACGCTATCTTCTTATTGGTCCTCAATGATGATGAAGTTCGGCCTCAACACACACTCATACACAGAGAGTCGGATCATGCTCCACTGTCACGTTAAACATCTAACTAACCAGTGAACTAACTGGTGCTCCCTATACTCTTATTATTATATTCTTTGACTTAAAAATAAAAATAAGGTATGGTTTTCTTACGCAGAAAAGATAGTCTGCTTACTTTTCTGATAACTACATCACTGCATAACTAATAAATGTTGACACAAGCTATAACTGCATTTTCTTTCAAACTAATTTGGTCACGGATGTCCAGCTTTGGTACAGTTATATGGCACTTGGGGCAGAGCTGTGTGACGTACAGGCGTAGAGACACTTCTGCGTAGGAGTGTGGCCTGAACAGCTTGTTACATTCAGAAGACAAATCAAATCACAGAAGCGAAAACACACACATTCTCACTGACGTTTCATTGGACCTCTCGGGTCTCATTAGCCATAGCAGGGAATGGCTTTGGACAGCTGAAACGCAGTGGAAAGAAGTAGCGCACGACGTTCTGAGGTTGGAACAGAAGTGCGCCCTTGTGTGCACCACGTCGCACGCATGTGGTATGAAAACTGATGTAAAACACATGCTCCCTAATTGCATAGTTACACCTGAATGAGTTGATGGCAGACGCATCAGCCAATGCTTGTGTGCATCCTTCTCTGAGAGGGAGAAATAGAGAGAGAAAGAGAGAGACAGAGAGGTGTGTGTGTGGGGGGGGGGGGGGACCGACCGGGGGACACGAGTGTTTAGATGAGACGCCGATCCGCGTCAGACAGAGTGGTTCCAGATCCTTCACGGCCAATTTCTCATTTCCATTCTTAATTGAAGGGTCGTGCCTGATGGGGCAACGGGCCTCATTTTCTGATACTCTACAAGAGAAACAACAGGGGCTCTCAGTCAAACTTCATCTCCTTTCCGTCTCTTTTGCTGGCTTCACTTAAACTCAGCCAATCAGTACAGCAGCACACAATCCCCTAACCAGTTATCTGGCTATCGTCCCAAAGACCATGCAGCTTGGTGGGCAAGCTCACTGAAGGACACGTCCAGTCCACACACACACAATGGAAGAGTTTAAATGAATGTATCTGGGAATTCAAGTCAATGTGATATGAACTGACTGACCATTAGCTTAATGACCATCGCCGGTCTGGTTGGGACATCCAGAAAAACCACATTGACACAATGTTATGGCTGCTACAAATACAAACCATGTCTATTTATAAGGCAGCCATATTTATTTACACATATATGAACACATTTCAATGAGCAGATGACTTCACTCCCATACATTTCAAAACACAAACTGCCTGTTAAATACCATTGGGTAATCATGAGTCTGTAACTGAATGGCTCCGTGGTAGGAGTCGAGCTGGTCAGACTAGAGGTGGTGGCAGAGAGGGTGATAAGAAGGAAGCTGGCTGCTATCCTGGAGAATCCCTCCCACCCCATCTACGATGAGCTAGTCAAGGAGTCATTCCACCAATCCGGTCCGATTTGAGTCCCTCTGATGTTTTTAAGTGTCTTTTATCTAATCAGTTACCAAAATGTGCTTTGAAATGCTATTTATTTCAGTTGCAATGTCCTCTTTAATAAAGTGTAAAAACATTGCATGAATGTAATTTTTTTTATTATGCATAATGTTGTTATTTCAGTTGACACCATGTATTTTGACATGTCCCTCGTGGCATTTCATGAAAATGTATTTGGGATATGACCAAGAAAATTTGTAAAAAGTCCATACTTTTTTCCATGAACATACACATCCATCTGTGCTGTTAATGCTGGTAATGATTTATTTAAAAATAAATGAATAATTATTCATTAAAATAACATTATTCAGTCTGTCCCTCAGTAACCCTCAACCCCGTTACACTGAGCATTCTCCCCCCCCCCCACAAAAATAATGGTTCAATCCATAGAAGCATGTGAAACAGGAAGTGACAACTTTGAAGTCTTTTGGAAAACACCAGGAACAGGCAAGTAGCTACCTCATTGTACTATGTTTTCAGTCATTTATCATGTAATATTATGGTAGTCAAGCATAATTACTCAACACCGTTACTTGAAAAAAATATAGCAAACTATTACTTGTGAATATGATCTTTGTTATTAAAAAAATGTAGATGCTTTCTTAATATCATGCATGCCATGTGCTCTCCTGGTATTCACCACATGTGGAGTAGCAACCATTTTGTGCAAAAAAATCACAACCCTGTTACACTCAACCCCGTTACGTTTGAATGTAACGTTTGAATGTAACAGGGTTGTGAGATTGTAACGGGGTTGTGATTTTAACACTGATTTTGAAGTTATACAATAATAGTTAAATTAATTATTGAGCTTTTTCAACATGCTTATGCCACATACATATTTATTGTAATGTGCATGTTGCTGTGTGTGTGCTCACACGTTACCCTAGACTCAACCCTGTTACAGCTACATGTTTATTAATTATTTCTTTAAGTTTATGAAAAACAAATTCAACTTTTGAATAATTTTGTCTGAAGCGTTTAGAGCAAACATAAGAATCAAAATCTGAGGTCAAATCACATTTCTGATGAAAAAGCTTGCGGCTGCTGTCAAAAAAAGGCAAATTTCAGGGTTCAGAATAGCAAAAGTGTAGGATTTTACGTAATTTTTAGACGAGCAATTATAGAAATGGTGTGAAGGACATCTAATTATTATAGAAATGTTGACTTTAGGACAAATACATGTTTTAATCTTATTCAGAGAGCTTCCAGAGTGTCCATAACGGGGTTGAAGAATAATGGTGTCCATATCATACAATAATGACCAAAAATAATAGAGATTTCATGCCTGAGATGGGAAAATATATTTTTCTGGAAGTTAAATATGTCATTCATCTTGAGGGGTGTTCAGAAAAATAATACCTCTTGGTAAAAAAAAGAATCCCAAAGTCCAAATCGGACTGGATTGGTGGAATGACTCCAAGATGAGATGCAGATTCAGTCACAGACTCATACTCCCCGACCATAGGCAGAAATCCCGACCCCCCCCATCCTGAGAAAAATATGATATATCCCCCCCAATATATCACTGTAAACATAACTATGTAATTTCAACAATATTAATAATACGCAATGAAAGCACTTGTGCTGACACTTAATAGCGAGTTTTTAAGTTTCAAAAGATTGCGATCCCCCGCCCTTTGCCTCACAATGGTTTGATCAACTGCCTCCCACCCCACAGCAGTGGCACATGATGCAGGTACAGACAGTGCGTGTGTGGGAATCTGACCGAGTCTGTCATTGGTGGCAGACCTTTCCAGTAAGTAGTTCAAACAAAGGATATGTTCAACAAACAAAGACATTTCTACCACTCAATACAATATAACACATTTATAATCATCACCAGTCTTAATTTTCGCTGCATTGAATTACAGGTCACTCTTTATGTTAGCTAGCGGTTAGCTGACGTTTGCTAGCTAGCTACAGTAACATCAACCTACAAGGTGCATTTGCATGTTCTTGGTATCTAGGGACATCTATGGATCTCAGGGAATGTATTCCCAGTGTCAGAAATATTGTGTCTGTTACTAGGCTTGAATAAATTGTGATGAACCAAAGGAGAATATCAATTTTCTTTTCTTTTTTCATCTTTGACAGTGAATATTTTTCCAATGGCAGAGTTCAATCTGGATTTAGTATCACCAGGCGTGATTCACAAACCGTGAATGAAATCTACTGTAAGTACAGTCACTTATTTTATAATGTAAATTTCTCCGACATTTTTCATCAGATTGCAACCCTGTTTTTGCTAGACGTTCACAGAAAGGTAGAGAAACAAACTGCATTCTGTTTTATGGCAATAACGTTCAAGTGTGGGAGATAATCCCGAAAAATAAGAGAAATAAAGTAAATCCAGAAGTCAGGTGATTGACAGGGGCTGCCATGAGCTGGGTAGTGTAGTTTATACTGTATACTTCGTTCATCAGAGCATATATTTAGCATTTTTTTTCATTATATATATATTAGATTTGATTTTAGTTATTAGATTATATATATATTGTAACTATATTTATTGTAGGGAAAATATAACTGAGAGGGCACATTGACCTTTTTACACTGCCTACTTGCCCATATGCGCATGTCCAGAGTTAATTATATTGTTATTGTTTACACTGCCTATTTTCTATAATTTTTTTTTTTTTTACTTCTCCACTGTACTATAATTCTATGACCTGTATTTAAGCATTACATCACGCGCAGGAGTGGTTTGTGAACAATAAACCATGCCTAGGGGTGGTCGTTAGACCCCCCTAGGCATGGTTTATTGTTCACAAATCACGACTGCAAGTGGTGTAAAGCTTTTATACAACTGCCACATTCATCCAACCTTATTTCTATACAATAAACACACATTAATCGAAGATTTATTGAAAAAACCATCCGCCAGAAAAAGTAGTTCCCACAACTACAAAAAAGACAATTTGCCTCCATGTGGAAGCAGATCGGAAGTGCATCCAACCAACTAACACATCCAACTGTGTATTATTGAATGATTGAGAGAAGTTGCCTCATGTGGAAGCAGCTTGGAGTGCATCCAACCAACTAACACATCCAACTGTGTATTATTGGAATGATTGATTGAAAATTGTATTACCAGATGCAGAATGGGTACAATACAGTACGGCTCAATACACACAATTGTTAAGGGAATGCAGACCTACTTTCCATAGAACTTCATTCTTAGATGCTTCTATAGAAAGTAGGTAAAACAAATTAAAAAGTGTTCTTTGCCCTATAGGAAAAAAACGTTTTCTTCGCCCTATTTTTTTATTTATTTTTTTAAACCTACTGTAGAGGGCCTAAACTTAACCAGTTGGAAACCAAGCGTACAGTAATAAAATTAGCAATCAATCAATCAACTCAATAGGCCATTCTCACTTAGAACAGCGCAGCACCCAGCTCTCTCAGTCTGACCCGCGTTGCAGACAGGAGTGTGTGTGTGTGTGTGTGTGTGTGTGTGTGTGTGTGTGTGTGTGTGTGTGTGGGTGGGGGGGGGGTGTGTGGTGGTGGGTGGAGACTAGAGCTAGCGCTGACAGTCAGAGAGGAGGAAAAAGAAATTGAAAAAAAAATGTAAATTAATCAATCAATCAAATCGCGATTTTTCTTTTGTTACACAATTATTCAAGACCCATCAATTACATCATCCAACATTGTTTAAACGACTAAGACATTCGCTGTGACAGAATCGCTTGATATTTAGTCGTTTAGTCGCTATCAACATATCCATTTGTAAAGATTATTGTCCACCTTCTTGTGATCCGGCGGATTGATGTGATGTGATTCGGTTCTCCACACTTTAGATCACACAAACACACTTACACTTTATATTTATTGATAAAGGATTTGCACTACAACTCGTACACCTACTGTGAATTGTACCTAAACTGCACCTCGTCCATTTATGCCTTGCACTATATAGTATTGTATATTAGTACACTGCACAGTATTGTATATTGTATGGTAACTACGTCTACGAACATTGTACATATGTCTAAACTGAACACTGTGACCTCTTTTTTTTCTTCTAATTTTTACTATGTTTTTATTTCATACTATCTTGTCATGCACAGTCTCTGGAGCGCAACAGTAAGAAGCATTTTGTACAAAAGTATTCTGTACTTCTGTATGACAACTATTAAAGAAACTTGAACAACCAGTATGGTGGCTGTGAATAAGGCCAATTGCAGTAATGACAAGTTGCCGTCCTTTACAGTTTCCTGCTATGCGAAAGCATCAGCAATAGTTTGCAGTAGGCCTACTCACATGTGCACAAATGTGCTCCCTGCTCTTGGCTATGGATCATAAAGAATTACTAGCAGTAGTGTGTGGGCACTCAGTGGGCAGTGCAGAAAACAACTAAACATATCTATTTCATATCATATGAGCTGCACTTGAAGATCAATAGCTCCAAGACCACTGGGGAAAACCCCCTGGCTCCAGTCTGATTGTAAATGGTAAACACCACAGCCTGACACAGGCTCTCTGTGACTCATTCCTTCTCTGTTCCATGACTGCTGAGACCACACGTGTTTTTTTTGTTTTGTTTTTATACGAGGACCATGCAGATAATACAGTTCCTTACCTCTATTAGGGACATAACCGTACTGTACATGGCTACGACAAAGACAGGGAATACAATTGTTTTTAATTCGATCGACTTTATTAGCCACGTGGCGCCTCCGACGGGTAATTTATGAGCCTTTTTTGTTTTATCGCTTCAGAGAGATAATGGGGTATGAAAGCCAAGGCTTTTAGAGAAAGGTGTCAATTAACTGCATGTCAATCCCCTTGTTAGAGGGCTGGGTAATACCCACAGCAGATTGGTTTGCTGGCTGTGGCCTCCTGACAGCTCCCATATTGCAGGCCGACTCTCCACTGAAGTGACTGGATGTTGGCGGCAATATGTCTTTTACATTTAAACAACCTGCACCCGGCTAGAGAAGGAGGAGAGCTGGGAAGCGGAGGGGCCTCCCATCACTTGTCACTATCGTCAGGGGCCACCGTCTCATTATCCCCAGTCTATCGCCTTCTCTTCCTTCATCCTTCCTTCATCACCCCGTCCTTTTCTCTTCGTAACCCCCCCCCCCCCCCCCATGATATGAGCTTCAATGGGAGGGGATACTGTACGTATATGAAGTGTGTTTATAAATTGGCCCCTGTGATGGATCCCTGCTCTCGATGGAGTCTTTGTGGGGCTGAAGAGACTGAGACTGGCCGCGCCGCGCCCGGACCTCCTCTCCATCACCGCGTGCCGTTCAGGAGATAAGCATCAGGCGGGGCCCACTCCACTGACACCAGCTCTCCCTCCCAGAGTCAGCAGATTACACTTTAGAAGCTGACAGCTTGTTGTCACTCTAGATGGCAGGATGGTTTCATCTTTTGTTCTTTTCTTATGTGGAGGTGTGTGTGTGCGTGTGTGTGTGTGTGTGTGTGTGTGTGTGTGTGTGTGTGTGTGTGTGTGTGTGTGTGTGTGTGTGCGCGCGCACGTGTGCGCGCACGTGTGTGTGTGTGTGTGTGTGCGTGTGTGTGTGTGTGTGTGTGTGTGTGTGTGTGTGGGTCGCAGGATCAAGCTACTGACTCCACACTCCCTGTGTCCTCTGTGACACACAAATACACAGTGAAAAGGCTAGTCTCTCTCTCTCTCTCTCTCTCTCTCTCTCTCTCTCTCTCTCTCCGTCCTTCACCTCTTTTCATCTTCCTCGTAGAGCCGAGGGATTAGAGTGATGGAAACCTCGGTGGAGGCACAATGATATCCATTCTACGTGTCCCCTTCTCCAAACCCAGGCTCTCCTGTCTGCTGGGCCCTGCTGATCACAGCCCCGTGAAGGCCGGGCTCTGGCCCGTGTTCTGGAACAATTGTCTGAGCATACATTATGAAATCCTACTCAGAATGATCTCCTAGGCGATGGCGATACTGGAGAACAGGGACATTCTTTCTTCTAGTAATGTAGTCCATGCAGATATTGTAAATAGCATTCTCGCCGTTCCCCTGGCAAACCATGTGTTTGTTGAGGTTGCTGTGAGAAGTGCCTCGTTTCAGAGAAAGTGACAACATGGAGAATATAGGGTGTCGCCTATATGATTTACCAGCTGTCAAGCGGTTCAAGGTACTGTAGCATACATACTGCACAATGAACTGAATGAGACTTTTCTGCTCTGTAATTAGTCCGTTGGGTAGATAGTGATACAAATGACAGTTTGTTAGGCAACCCTGAATATGGGTGTTTATTGCTGCTTTGTGATCAAGCTCCAATATGTATCCCTTTTGAAAACTGTATAATCTCTCTCTCTCTCTCTCTCTCTCTCTCTCTCTCTCTCTCTTCCACTCTCTCTATCCTCCCACTCGCTCTTTGTGTGTATCTCTGTCTACGACTGGTGCTCACAACCTTGTCTCTAACCTGCTGGGAGCCTGCAGAACATCATACTTTGCAATTTTTTTCAATGAGAGACATTTCCCTGCTGCAAAAGATTACCATTCCCACCTTTTCTGAGGTGCACGACGCTCCTCCTTCTCTGAGGTGCAGACGAGCTTTCTGACAGGAACCAACGTTTTGTTCATTCACTTCATATGGTTACTTCTGCCATTGTATCTGTGTTTCCTGCAGCTGAACTTCATGATAAAGATTCTAGCCAGTGTAGATATTCCCAAACCAAACTTGAAGGGCTGTCCAGGCTGCAAAATGTGTTAAGGCCTCTACATGCTACAGCAACTTCAAAGCAACTTCAACACAACATCAGCGCGATTTCAACACGCTTGTTTTAGAGGGTCTTGTAGACTGTGTTGCGAGGACGTTGCATACCTTTCACCCAAATCTAATCTAAACAACCGTTGCGTTGATATTGCGTAGCAGTGATTGGTTGGTAGTGAATGGGGGCGGGGCTGTCATATAATAATATTGGTCCCGCAGCGAGGAATACCATCCGCCATTGTTGTAGCCAGCCAGCTAGCGTTGAACTTGATGCTATTCAATGCTCTATCATACCCAACTAACGTTAATGCCATTCAGAATTTATTAACATAGCTACAACAACACACAGTAACGTTAATATAATTACATGCATCATTGTTTACAATGAACGGACGGTGGGGCAGTTCGAAAGGACTGGACACGGACAAGTTGTTAAACAGCAATCAATTAATTTAATATAACAGGTAGTTCGAGCTGCATTTTCGTGCCTACAACCACAGCCACAGGGATATATCCAGCTTTGACGAGCTCTCTCTCCTCCTGCCGATTAAATTCAGCAGCTCTTCCTCGACCTCGAGTGCCTGTAGCTGCCAGCTAACGTTAAAACGAACCTAAAGTTACACAAGCAGAATACTTCCGGTCGGGGGATTTCAAAATAAAAGAGCGACGTCTAAAAGCACCGGAAATACGTTTATTTTGTACATTATCTAACGTTAACACGAACCTAAACTAACTTTAGTTAAACTAACTTTGCGCGTCGATGTTGCAGAAGCATAAATGCAGAGTGTCTACAACACCGTTGCTTTGTCGATGTTGTGGTGCAGTTGCTTTGAAGTTGCTGTAGCATGTAGAGGCCTTTAGCCTAGACATTTCTTGCGGTGAATGGAGGCAGACGCTCCTCTGCCTGCGCATGCCCTTCAACTTTGGAATGGCTATCTAACGGCAGTGCACACTCTGGCATTTAATCACACTCTGTCTATAAACCATAACACTTGATAATTTACCACATCCAATTCTACCTCTACAGCTGTCTGACTGGTCTCTTAAATCGCCGGAGGTATAAATATTTCACATTTAAAGCCATTTTAAAAAGCCACAAAGACTGCCAGTGAGCATGTAGAATAGTGTGAGAATGTGGTGTGCTTTCTCGCCAGACCAACGATCTTGTTTAGCCAAATAGTGAATATTGTAAATACTTCACCCATAAACACAACACTGCTTAGCTTACTTAATTTGTAGTGTCAAATTTCCCTCGGGATAATAAAAGTATTTCTATTCTATTACACAATGTTGTTGTAACTAAGGCCCTGTCCACACAAGCGCTGGATTTAATGTAACCATGATTGTATGTGCGCAGTTGCACTGTTCGGGCACACACAACCGGGGTTTTGCTACACTGCAACCGCGGTCAACCGGAGTCCAGGGTGAAGTTTTGCACACATCCCGGTTGCAGTGGGTGCGGTGCGTGTGGGCATAGCAACCGAGGTTATTCCCAGTGTTTACAGCAGAGCTGTCGCAATTATTTCCCATGTTCACGGCAGACTGTCGCAAACAATAGCAAGTTAGCAACCGAGCACGGGTTAGAGTGATTAGAGCAGAGCCAGCTACACCAGTGTTTACAGCAGAGCTGTCCCAAGTAGCGTTATATGAAAATTATTGTAACAAACTTTTGTTATTGTTAATATAAGGAACCCAGTCCAGACTGCATCCCCTTAACAATTGTTTGTATTGAGCCGTATTGTATTGTACCCATTCTGCAATGGGGTAAATAACATTTGCATCCATTCATTATACTAGCGTTAACGTTACCACATTATTACGTTAGCATGTAAGCTATATACTATACATAGAGAATGCCATTCACATTAGCATGTAGCTAACAACACCGGAGATCTTTTTGTGAGACTAAACTATCCGCTCTTGGTGGTAAATTGTGTTGCTGTTGGTTTTGTTTCATCAACAAATGAGAGGCAGAACACACAGTGAATGTATCCGTTTGTTTATTACACTTTTATTGCACTTTCTTTCTTTGCTGAAAAATATATGCTCCGTTGGCTAAATGGCTAATGCAAGGTATTTAAAGATGGCGGCTTTGTTTTGTTTTTAAGCAGGAAGTGTAGTGAGCGTTCAACCTTTTCTGATTGGTTGAAATGGCCTTCATGTCTGAACAACATCGCCGCCTACTGCTTTGGCATTGTACTACATGTATCGGTTGCTGGTTTTCCAGCCGCCGTGAGTATGCGGTTATACGCGGTTATTCACCTGTGTGGACAGAGGTTTATATTTTTCAAAACTTCTGTGTCATTAATACCCGTGATCGTGTGGACAGACTCTAAGGGATAAGTATGAGTATAAAAAATATAATTTTCATGCATAGATCACTAGATTTATCAATTTATAATACAAGGTTCACTCTGGCATTTCCACGTTGTAAACTGTGTGTGCATTCATGAGTGTGTGTCTGTAACTGTGTGCATGCCTTCTTAGTACTGCCTGTATGTCTATCTATCAATGTGTTTGCTTGAACCTTTTTTCCTGAAAGCTGTTGCTTTCTCTCTGACTTGCAGCCAAGCCGGTGTGGAGTGAGACCCAGCATGGGGCAGATTGTCAGTGTTGAGTGGCAGAGGCCCTGATCACACCCTCTTAGCCTGCGACAGCCCATAGCAGGGCCTTTTTTCGGACTTTTTGCAACCGGCACTTTGGCGACCCCTAGTGGCTCGGGTGTGCATATTTTGTAATACAATATATATATCGAATTGAAGGCTTATTTGTTGCCTGTCGATAGCGACAAAATCCGCCAACATTTCTTTCAGCGGTTCTCGAGTTACATGCCGGTATTTGAGGCTTGTGCAAAGTACACGGTATTGCGCAAAATACCACTCCCGACTCAGGCTGCAGTAGTTCCGTCAATCTAGATCCAATCTCGAAAATGATTGTGGATCGTTGTAGCCAATGAGTGTGGCTTCCAATGATACCCCATGTGGGGATGTGTGAATCAGGGATCTAGGTGAACAACAACATTCTTTAACAGGAAGCCAAATTATTGAAGTCTATGAGAAAACTGAGTTTTTCTTTGTACACAGTTTACCAAAATCACTCCTAATCACTAATTTCTGAATGGATCTTTATGAAATGTGGATATGTACTACATAATGCTTCAGTCTGGATTTGTAAGCCATACCACCTTCTGGGGAAATACTACCTCTGGACTACTAACTACTACCGAAAAACTTGAGTAACATGTTTTTTTACAACTCAAGTTCAGACCTATGTAACTCTATTACATTAGCACTAAAACTTCAGAATGTGATCTTTCAAAAGAGACCAGGCTCATGCATGTGCTATAAGTATAAAGTATGTTGTTTTGGTTTTCAAAGAAAGTATGCAGTCCTCATTGCAGGTTAACAGGATTTATTAAGACCTTTAAAATAAGAACTGTCTCTGTTGGATCCAACGTGTGCCCTGCTCATGTGCTGCTTTATGTCTTGATGGGACTTCTTTAACACAGAATGGCTGCAGCGAAAAGGGCATCCTGACAGACCCACCCCCTCCCCAACCCACCCTACCGACAGCGGGGCATCCTGACAAACCCACCCCACCGACAGCGGGGCATCCTGACAGACCCCCCCCCCCCCCCTACCCTACCTACAGCGGGGCACTCTAGCCTCGCTCTCTGCCCTTGGTAGGGGTCTCAATCCTAGCTGCTCATGGAAGCTCAAAAAGATTTTGTCTGGTACACTCTCTCACTCTCTCTCTCTCTCTCATACCGTAAGAGTGCTTCCTGAACTGTATTTTATATTTCATGGTTTACTGGATAGCACTGGATCAGCTATTCTGAATTTTTTGTCCAAGAGAAGAAGAATAGTTCAGTGTTGAGCGGTGCTTGGCCCCAGCCTCAGTTCTGTTCTCCACTAATGTGATTTGTGGCAGTGAACCATTCCCTGTGGATTCAGTAGCAGAGGATAGCTTTTCTCAAAAGACTTAAGAACATATAAAGCTGTGTGTTGCTTGGGTGAAAAGTCTGGGTTTCAGGATGCACTGCGTCAAAATGACATCACCAAACCTATGGCGACATTTTCTAATCTGTATGTTGCTTTGCTTGTTGATTTCCTTTAATATTGTATTAAATGATGTATTTGAAGGGAGAGGTTTGTTGATGAAGGTGTGTCGAAATGTTATTCTCTAATAAAGTCAATAGAATATTTAACTTGGGACCAAGGCTCTCTGAAGTGAATCCTCTTCTCTGCGGAGCAGGTACTGTAATCAACACATCTGGGTGTGGAACAGTGGTTCCCACAGGCAATAAATCAAATCAAATCAAATCAAATCAAACTTATTTGTAAGGCCCGACAACACACGTTAACACTTTCAGTGCCAGACCCGATGATTGTCGGGTTATCTCGCCAGAGGTTTAGCGCCATACCCGAGTATAGTCGGGTTTTCATCATTCTTTCTTTTATTCGATTTATTTATTCTATGCAATGTCACGGACCTCGGTGTTACCATAGGAAATCATCCTGAGATCCCAAAAGTGCAATACCGGCCGCATCCTGCTAGGTGGCAGTATCGCCCACCCGTTGAAACCTTATTTCACGCTGTGTGTTATATCGTATATGGTTCGGGCGGAGAATTTAGACCAAGCCAAGTGAATCGTTTCATCCGGGCACTTCGAAACGCGTTCAGCACACTTGAGGCATATCTTGTGCTACTTCATGTCAGGGATCCGATCGACATCAATACTGGAAATCGCGATCAGACAATTGTAATATTCTTTTTGGGATACCTCCTAGTAAAGGTAAGGACTATATGACAATCCTACTTTGATCCAACCATGATTTCACATCGATCGCAACGATCATATGTAACGTACTCCAAAACGTATGCCGTTGCTGACGATCAAAGCATAAAAAAACGACCCCCTCCCCTTTCATGCATTCATGATGAAACATAATACCTATTATATACCTTTGAATTGGAAATAATAGCAGCGTGTCCAGGCGAGCAAAGCGAACGCTTGTAGCAAAATTCACGTATTGCTCCATAGCGCCATTTTCAGGAATTAGCCAGGATCACTCTAAAATAGGGATGCTCGATATTGGCTTTTTTACCGATACCGATATTCCGATATTGTCCAACTCTTAATTTCGATACCGATACCGATACCGATATCAACCGATACCGATATATGCAGGGTTTCCCCCCAAAAAAACTGAATAATTTCAGGTAATTAATAATTTCACTGGATGCATTCAAAAGGCTTTCTAAATGTAAGCATTATCTGTGCAAAATATGATAATTAAAAAAGTAAAAATTAACATTACATATCTCTTGTTGTTGAATTAAACCACAACATACTTTTGACAATAAATTAAATAAGAATTGGTTCTTACTTGCTTGCCTGGGCAAATAAAGGTTAAATAAAATGTAAAAAAAACAAAAAAAAAAAATGTTTTTTTACCGATACCGATATTTTCCGATATCACATTTTACTGCCGATATCGGCCGATAATATCGGTCGGCCGATAATATCGGACATCCCTACTCTAAAACTATACAATATTCAGCACGGTATAACACGCAAATGTATACATGAAAAAGAAAATGTTTTCACATGTTGAATGATGGATAGTTAACACATTGACCGCCAATAACGTTGTACGACGGGTTTGCTGGTCATGCGAATTCTGCCAAGCCACGGCGTACGACGTTATTGAGAACATATTTCATTTTTTCGCCATGGTATTCTTAATTCCGCCATCCAGCCTCTGCTGAGACAGTGGGACTCTGCACAACCGTGCAACGCTTCAATACCGCCACCTGGTGGATGATCGGGCGAGTTACAACCGGAAATGGATCTGGTGATCTCGGTGCAACTGGGAAATCCGTCCGGCAGTCACATATTGTTGCGGGACTCTAGACACACATCAGTGTATATGGATCGCTGCCATAACTCAATAATCGATATGATTTGGGCGTTTATTGGGCCATACAAACCGGAAATGGATCTAGTCGATCAACGTCAAATAAGTGGGATCTTTTTCCTCCAGTCTCATCAGCGAACGGTAAGAGGACAGTAACGTTACTTTCAGCTTGATTGTTTATTCTTTTCAATGCAAACCACTCTGATCAATATATCACCCATACTACATAAAGCATTTACTGACGATCACGGAATTATCGACCCCTCCCCCCTTTCATCCGCGCATGATGAGTCATAATGTTTAGGATCGTATTCAGTTGGATTTTTTAATATAGCGTGTATCGCGAATAAACTGCAATCGATAATCTATATTATGCGTTTAGGCCTATAACTAGCGTTCTAGGAATTACTGCAGAAAACGATAAAAACATACTTATATTCTAGACGGTATTTTCGTATGAATCTATGAATGAA
Source organism: Notolepis coatsorum (assembly GCF_963971535.1). Taxonomy (NCBI): domain Eukaryota; kingdom Metazoa; phylum Chordata; class Actinopteri; order Aulopiformes; family Paralepididae; genus Notolepis; species Notolepis coatsorum. Next base: position 57,889,191 of record NC_140184.1, on the reverse strand, counting down.
AAAGTATAACGTTCCTACATCCTGAATGATAGATAATCGATGTTGAATGGGCCATAGTAATGTCAATTTAGCAATACAATTTAAAAAGTTATAGCCCTGCAAAGAAGGTGAACATCTACATAGGCTTAGACTGGTGGCAGTGATCATACATTGATGGATAGAAGCGTGGCAGTCAATGTGTTAATGTCAAATGAGCCATAGTATTGTCTCCATAGCTATAATATAGAATATAGATATAGCCCTGCAAACACCGTCACGCACAGTGAAAATTCCTATCTCTTAGAGCAGTGGCGCAGTAGGTACAAAGATGGCTAGACCTGCTGGCATCCAAAGTGTTAATGCCCCCATGTCTTCTTTAGAAGAAGAAACATGACAATAAATCAAGTACAAAACAAAAACACCATGAAGTCCAAAACATTTAAAATAAATAAAATAAATGAATGCAACACTCCCAGACATACCCCACGCAAAGGTAAGGAAAAACTCACTAAAACCTAGCAAAAGAAAAAAATGCACCACAGGCAATGTGGAGGAGAGAAACCTTAGAAGGGCCGTTCAAGGGGGCATCTCCCTTCTTAGATGTCGGTGATAGTAGTGTTGCAATAAAAAAAGGCAAGACAGTTGGTAAGCATGCACACATGTGTAATGCAACACAGATAAGTGCATGCAATAGCAACTGAACATTTTGAAAGATTGAATAGGAGACCTCACTAAGGTATTTCTAAGGTATATGTGGATCTGGATGAATCATAAGTGAAAGGGATCCCTCAATATTGCCGTAAAGAAGGGCCCTTGTTATGCCAGCTTAGCTTTTTTACACTGAACCAATGCCGCCTTGCGCATGATTTCGCAGCATGCAGTGTTCCGGGAACCAGAGGCATGATGTGTAACCCAGCAAGTTTTCTTTTCCTAGGATAGCAATAGAACGTTTTGCCTTGACCATGACCTAAACTAATGTCATTGGCCATACAAACGGCTTCTTCTGGTCTACAGCTCCCTGGCACCTGTTTAATACCACAGTGAACATATTGTCATTGATATACCTATGCATTTAAAACATGTTGTCCCCAGCACATCTCTTAGTTACATTAATATTGTGCTGTCCGAACAGTCTTATGTTTGCAGGTTAAGTATTTAATGTGCACTATTGCCCATTAGGCCACCATCCTGTAGAATAGTGTAGTGAGAGTGATTTATGGCCTTCTTGTTTCCTAAATGGAATACCTGACCTATAAGTGCAACCCTGCTTAGCTTACACAATATTGTTATAACTAAGAGATTCGCTGAAGAAAAGTAATCATGTTTGTGTAGATTTACACTATATTTATCAACTTCTAATTAGATTTTTTCACATGAGCATTTCCTGGTTGATAAGAATATGATGGTGGCCTAATGGGCAATAGCAAACATTACAGTATATACTTAACCTGCAAACATAAGACAGCATAAGCATTTCTTTTTTTTATGCATAATCAACTCTGGCATTTCCATTGTAAACTGTGTGTGTGTGTGTGTGTGTGTGTGTGTGTGTGTGTGTGTGTGTGTGTGTGTGTGTGTGTGTGTGTGTGTGTGTGTGTGTGTGTGTGTGTGTGTGTGTGTGTGTGTGTGTGTGTGTGTGTGTGTGTGTGTGTGTGTGTGTGTTGCTTTCATGACTGTATGAGTATGTGTGTCTGTGACTGTGTGCATGTTCTGACAGCACAATATTGATAGATATTGTAGACAATATTGTAGAGCTACTATATTTTCTGCAGCAGCTGAACCCCCCCCCCCCCCCCCCCCCTTCCATGTGCTTACCTTTTATACAGAACAGGAATAACATTCCCAACTGCAGGCTGTGTAAAAGGGGCTATAGAACATTGAACATGGTGTGTAAAAGAGGCTATCGAACCTTGTACATGGTGTAAAAAAGGCTATCGAACCTTGAACATGGTGTTAAAAGAGGCTATCGAACCTTGAACATGGGGTTAAGAGAGGCTATAGTTGCCATAACCATTGCTGGGAACCTTTCCAGGCAGTCATGTGAGAGGAAAACCAAACTGACCAGCAAAGATCTGCCTGCAGGGTACACTTCCAATCAAGCTATGTTTTTATAACAGTGCCCATGATGAGACAGGCTCTCCCTTGTCTTCACAGTGAGCATTGCACTTAAGGTCGCGCAAATTTATGGAGTTATCTTTGCCAAGTATTGCAGCGCTGGCAGGGCTGATGAGGATAGTGCCAGTGAGGCTTTGTTGAAGGAGCTTTGTTGGGAAACAGTCAGTGGACAGAGTAGAGTCTAAAATAATGCCCCCCCCCCCCCCTTTCCCGCACTCCGCACAGGACTGCCGCCGGGGGAATTACGTGGCAAATTGGTGTCACTCACACATTCAGTCATTTGGCTCATTTTGTCAGACGCATGCTGGGGTCATCTAGGAGCTTCTAGCAACACCTTTCTCTGCATTTCCCTTAAACATCACCTCTGATGGCGTTATCCACATTATCCCGCCTTCAACTGCAAGATATTAACAAAAGCCACCCCTAGCTGCTAAAAAGCACTCTGACAGCAAATGTCCAGATGTGCACAGACCTGCATGCCGACCTGCATAATTGCATGCCAGCTCCAGCTTCAGAGCAGTGATATACAGTTCAGAGGGGAACACCACCCAAATCAAGAATTCCAACATGTTATTTCTATCTTTCACTAATTATAATATCTATTTCTATCAATATTTGTGAACATGAGCTACTCTGTCCCAAAGCCAGAAACCACAAATGCAAGACACAAATGTAAAACCTGTGATGTCATCAGGTATACTGTATCTATATAAGTCTGGAGCTGCTCACTGACAATTAATGTTTTTTTTCCCATCTTTATAGTGGTGTCTTCTCTTCTGAAATTAGATGCACCACCATTCCTCTGGGTGCTCTCAGTGTCACCTTTACCACCTTTCCATAATGCATTGTGTATGGAACAGCTTCAGACTTTATACCTGATGACATTACAAATGGGAGTTTTAGCACTCTAGTTTTTGGATTAGGGAGAGATGTCTGGAATGTCTTAGACCAGAGGACTAACATACATGTCTTAGACCATAGCAATAACATACATGTCTTAGACCAGAGGAATGACATACATGTCTTAGACCATAAGAACATACATGTCTTAGACCAGAGGAATAACATACATGTCTTAGACCAGAGGACTAACATACATGTCTTAGACCATAGGAATAACATATGTCTTAGACCCGAGGAATGACATACATGTCTTAGACCAGAGGAATAACATACATGTCTTAGACCAGAGGAATAACATACATGTCTTAGACCAGAGGAAGAACATACATGTCTTAGACCAGAGGAATAACATACATGTCTTAGACCAGAGGAAGAACATACATGCATTCTGAACATGGCCATGGTTCCCCTTTCAGCTCAGCAGACATGTCCCTTTGTAAAGTATTAAAGTAAAGTAAAGTATGTATATTCTATTCTATTGTGATTATGTGTGTGCGTGAGTAAAGGGAACTAGGCCCAATGTCAGATTTCATACATGGTATTCCTCTGGTCTAAGACAAATATTAGTGAACATTTGCAACTCTCTCCCAAATCTAAAACTCAACCTTGTGATGTCATCAGATATAAAGTGTGAAGCTGCTCCACAGACCAGGGGTTCTGTTTTCAGCTCGAGATTTTTCTGACGCTATGCCGGCGCAAATAGCTCTGAAACACAGTTTGCTATTCACAAAGGAAGCGCAACGGGTGAAATGCGGTGGTAATTGCGTTTCCATCAGCATTGTGTCTGGGTGCATCTGTGCTATTTGCGGGTATTTAAATGAGGTAATAGAGGCAGAAACCGACTTGGTGGATTTATATATTATTATATTATTAATTATTATATATATTATGTTATATATATATATATATTATATTATTATATATATATATATATATATATATATATATATATATATATATATATATATATATATATATATATATATATATATATATATATATATATATATATATATATATATATGTATATATTAGAACCATGCACTGAACCATTTATGTTTGGACACTAGGGGGCTCACCACCCAATATAGCCCACTAGGTGATTATTATGAGCCATGCACCTGCGGAGGACTTACCTTCAAACACTGTTTTACTGTTGGAACTGACCACACGGAGCAATTGACGACTGTTCTGTTTAAACCCTTAATTCACTATCATTTACCCTTGGACAACAATAAACCCTGTAAACCGTAAGAGGAGCAACTGTGGACATTCAATTCATTCAACATCTACAACTTTGGTACAGAGTGAAAAGGCACAATAGCAGGTGCATCGTGGACGACTGTCAACAGCTCAGGAATGACAGTCGGCCACTACAAAGTTTGAAGGTCTCCTTTATGGAAGAAGTGCGTGGGGTTACAAAGTTTGAAGTTACCCTCACGACAGAAGGACGCGAGTGTAAAGGAGGAAAAATATCCTCGTGAAAGAAGGACGTGATATGTGAGTATAAAGTTGGATCACCTCCCTCACCAAGGACAAGCAGAGGTAAGAAGATTTTAAATAAAACCTCCATTGATGAAGAACTGGATAACGGATAACACAGCTGTATTTATGAATGGAACCAACTCAGGACATTGCTACTGTGTGCGCTTCCTTGCGAACGCTGTGGAGCATTCTAGCGTTGGACTAATTGTGATACTGTGGATAATGGAACGGACTATGCGCCGTATTGATGTGTGGAACCGTCACAATTATTATTGTCTGGACGTGTGGAAAATGGACACTAAATGTAACGCAATGGACTGTCTGATTTAAATTCCGACATATATAGCAGTGGACAATACTATGTTACTGCAGAGCATTCATCAGCGGGAAGAAAATAAACCCACTTTGAAGGCTCTGACGTCACATCACGTCGCCATACGATTATAGCATTTAAAGTTACACTTTAAAAATGTAAGATACAGTAACGAAATGTCTGAAGCAACGGAAAAGGATGGAGCTGTTGGACCAGCACAGGAAGGCCAATTCCCAATCGAGACAAGTGGAAATGGAGCAACAGGCCCCGTGGAGCAAGAGCCTGATTGTAGACCTAAAAGGGATAAAAAGCTCACAAGAAAGGCCCTCCTAACTCATATATCCCAACTCCAAAAAACAAGAACCAAAGGGATGAAAACACTGACTACTGTATAAGAAGGAATGCAATAGAAGAATTGATGATAGATTATGGAAATGTGTCACTTGTTAAAAACAATTTTGATGCATTCCGAGCCATTGAAAAGGAAGTTATAAACAATCATTCAACCATTCAGGATCTCATTGACGAGGAGGACAAAGTACAAGACAACCTAGGTTGGCACTCAAAATTGGATACTTATAACAGATTCCATGATATTGTAACAACTTGGATGTGCAATGTTGCCGCCTGTTCCCAGCAGCAAGAAAAGGCACCAACCAGTTACAGAAGTAGCAAAAGGGGTCCAAGCAGTCATATAAGTGGTGTGAGCTCAACAACCTCATCTATGCTTAAAAGGACTCAAGCTGAAAAAGCTTCCATGATGGCACGTCTTGCCAATTTAAAGGAAAAAAATTACCTTGAAAAACAGCAAAGGGATTTGAAGCATGAATTGGAAAACAGACAAGCAGCATTAAATACCTTACAAGAGGAGCTTGAGATGAAAACTGTCATTGACCCTGCAGATGCAACATTAAGAACACTATCAAATAGTGAGGAACAAGAGCATGGTCAAGACAACGAGGCATGTTCAAATAAACACCATGACAATGGAAGAATGAAAGATAAACTGCATAGTCTACATGATGAAGACGAGGAGGAGGACAGTGATGAAGGATAGGAGGACAGTGATGGAGATGAGGAGGAGGACAGTGATAAAGAAGAGGAAGAAGAGGTAGAAGAGGTGGACCAGTGGCCAAGCCATACTGCTACAAGCCATAAGACAAGATGTGCTGCCCCTGCTGGTCGAAGCCGGCGTGTGCTGCCAACAACCTCTCATACTCAAGCCCCTCAGTCTCACACTGATCTACACCAAACAAGCGGAAGCAGCAACCTGGCAAAGGTGATGAGGAAGCAGAATAAAATAACTGAAATGCTAATAAAAGAACAACGTCATTCATTACTTCCTACCAGCCAGATACCCATGTTTAAAGGAGATCCACTACAATACCTGTCATTCATCCGAGTCTTTGAGCATTCAATTGAAGAGAAAACTGACAACTACAAAGACCGCCTTTTCTTCCTTGAACAGTTTACCGAAGGCCAGGCAAAAGAGCTTGTAAGAAGTTGTCGGTATACAAACCACAAGAAGGGTTACAATGAAGCCAAAAGACTGCTTGAAGAAAACTGTGGAAATCAACTCCTAATCGCAGCGGCTTGTATGGAGAAAGTTTCCAAGTGGACTGCTATCAAAAGTGAGGACAAAAGAGCACTGCATGCCTATTCAATTGCTCTCCGTGGATGTCTAAACACAATGCAAGACATTGAATTTTTGGAAGAGATGAGCACCCCATCTCAAATGAAGCTGGTGATCCTAAAATGACCATACAGGCTCAGGGAGAGGTGGCGAGCTACTGCTTATGACTTTTATGAACGTAAAAGAAAAAGGGCAAAGTTTCCTGAGCTTGTTGCCTTCATAGAGCGACAGGCTAGAATGGCAACAGATCCTCTTTTTGGGGACATACAAGACCCTGCACCCAAAAAGGAACAAAGAGGAAGCAAACCATTCAATGCAAGGTTCAACCTAGACTACCAGTGAAGTAGCTTTGCAACTATTGCAACCCCTGGTTTCCATGACGAACGGAAGCCCTACAAAGGTTCAAAGATAAGCGTTGACCGCTTACACGCCATTGTGCGCAGACCGTGTGTATTCTGTGAAGGAGAACATGCAAATGAAACATGTAAAATGAACAAAATACCTCACAAAGAGAAAATTGAATGCTTGATGTCTAAAGGAATATGCTTCGGCTGTTTGAATAAGGGACATAGAAGCAAAGATTGTTCTAACAGATTGAATTGTAATGTATGTTCCCAAAAACATCCAACAATTCTGCACATATATAAAGGTGAAGGACAAAAGACGGGTGAAACAAGTACGTCAATCAACAATGGCATGGTTTCTCTGAAAGCCCATGGCATTAACCGGGGCTGGTGATGGCCAAACACTTTCAATCATACCAGTACAGGTAAAAATGTCCAACTCAACTAAAGTCATCCAAACGTATGCTTTCATGGATTCGGGGAGTACAGCATGTTTTTGTACTGAAGCGTTGAGACGGCAGTTGAATACAAAGGTAAAGAAAACGCAAATCCTGTTGAGGACTATGGGCCAAGAGCAAGCTGTTAACACTTCATTTGTCCCTGCTGGTCGACTTGAAGTAAGCAACATAGACAGTTCGGATTTCTATGAGCTACCAAAGCTGTACATCCAAGACGAAATCCCTGTAACCAAGGATCATATACCTACACAAGCTGCACTAGAAAGGTGGGACTACCTGAAGGAGATTCACCTGAAAGAAGTTGATGTGCCTGTTGGACTGCTTATAGGAATCAATGCGCCACAACTAATGGAACCGTGGAAAGTCATTAACAGCCAGAGGGAAGGACCGTATGCTGTTAAAACAGTCACTAACAGATGGATAGTCAATGGTTCACTAAACACGGATAATGGGGTTGGACTGCACTCATCTGTCACCTCTAATCGGATTTCAGTAACAGACTTGAACGACCTTCTCATGGGACAATACAACCATGATTTCCCAGAAAGGAAATATGAGGAAAAGAAGGAAATGTCTGTTGAAGACAAAAGATTTGTAGAAATTATGTCGAACTCTGCTGTAAAAAGAGATGGACATTATCAGCTTGCACTTCCATTCAAGCAAAGGGAAACCAGAATGCCAAACAATCGCCATCTAGCAGAACAAAGAACGATGTCACTAAAGAGAAAGTTCCACCGGAATCCAGCTTTCCACGAGAAGTACAGAACATTTTTAGAAGGCGTAATACAGAAAGGTCATGCTGAGCCTGTGCCACAAGAAGAGCTCAAGGCTGACAGTGGAAAGGTATGGTACATACCACACCATGGGGTTCGCCACCCGAGGAAGGACTCACTTCGTGTTGTTTTCGATTGCTCTGCCTCACTACAAGGAACTTCCCTGAATGACAATCTGATCCAAGGTCCCAACCTTACTAACACGTTGCTTGGCGTTTTGATGCGGTTCAGACAAGAACCAGTTGCTTTCATGGCTGATGTGGAGGGAATGTTCCATCAAGTCAAAGTTGCACCCTCAGACCGCGACTACCTTCGCTTCCTATGGTGGCCTGGTGGGGACATATCTAAACCCCTAGCTGAGTTCAGGATGACGGTGCACCTGTTCGGTGCTACATCCTCATCCAGCTGTGCCAGTTACGCCCTACTGAAATCTGCAGAGGACAACACGGAAGCATTCTCAGCCGAAGCAGTTGACACTGTTCGACACAACTTCTATGTGGATGATTGTTTAAAGTCTGTTTCCACAGAAGAAGAGGCCGTGAGACTTTGTGCAGAGCTAAAAGACGTATGTGCAAAAGGAGGGTTCAACTTAACCAAGTGGATAAGTAACAGCAGAACTGTGCTGGCTTCAATTCCTGAACAGGAAAGAGCCAAGGAAGTGAAGACCCTGGATTTGGAGAAACAAACTCTTCCCATCGAAAGAGCGCTTGGAATACAGTGGTGCGTGGAAGAAGACACCATCAAGTTCCAAGTCAGCCTGAAACCCAAACCGGAGACTAGACAAGGTATTCTTTCCATTGTAAGCTCAGTCTATGATCCACTTGGGTTTCTTGCCCCCTTTGTTTTTAAAGCTAAACACATGTTACAACAACTGTGCAAGCATGATAGCGGATGGGATCAGGAAATTCCAGAGGCCATCAGAAAACCATGGCAGAAATGGTTGATGGGTTTGAAGCAGATGGAAGACTTCAGTATCCCACGGTGTGTCAAACCCAAACAATTCGGGTCAATCCAATTTGCACAGTTACACCTCTTTTGCGATGCAAATGATATGGGGTATGGTGTCGTCGCCTACCTGAAGATGTCAAACAAAAATTATGATGCGCACACAGCCTTCATAATGGGAAAGGCGAGGGTGGCACCTCTCAAGCAAATAACGATCCCTAGGATGGAGCTTACTGCAGCATCCCTTGCTGTACGCATTGACCGAATGTTGACGACTGATCTCAAAATCCCTCTTGAAAGTTCCATGTTCTGGACAGACAGTACGACGGTACTAAAGTATATAAAAAATGAAAACCAAAGGTTTCACACCTTTGTGGCCAATCGGGTGAGCGTCATCCGAGAAGCAACAGATGTATCGCAGTGGAGGTACATAAGCACCAAATTGAACCCGGCAGACCACGCTTTTCGCGGTCTCCATGCTGAGGCGTTCTTAAAGTGCGACACTTGGTGCAATGGTCCAGTTTTCTTGAACCAACCTGAAAAAGAATGGCCGAAATAGCCTGACTGAATTGCCGTCGACAATCCCGATGACCCTGAAGTAAAGAAAGAAAAGGTCACCGTGAACGCAATCAATGAACACGAACAAGAGGCAACAAGCAAAATGATACTATTTTTCTGACTGGGGTAAACTAAAAAGAGCAATGTCGTGGTTTCTGCACTTGAAAAGCATCTTGTTACAATTGAGCAAAAAGCGAAAGGAAGTGCTTACCATTGTGCAAGCACAACTGAAGGATGTGGACAAGCAAAAGCAGATGGTTGAGGCTGAGATGACAAGGTTCAAAGAGCCGATGACTGTTATCACACTCACCATTGATGATCTGGAAGAGGCAGAGGTGGCTATAATACTCTTCTGTCAGAAACAAAGCTTTTTGGAGGAACTGACAGCACTGCAAGCCAATGGTTCTGTCAAGAAGAACAGTCCACTGTACAGACTTGATCCAGTCCTTGAAAATGGTATCTTGAGAATTGGTGGACGATTGAACAAAATGGCAATGCCAGAAGAAACGAAACACCCAGTAATTCTTCCCAAGAATCACCATGTCTCCCATATCATTCTCCGAAGTATCCATAACAAGGTTGGTCACAGCGGCAGAAACCACATGTTGTCAAGATTGAGGCAAAAGTACTAGATTCCCTCAGCCAACACTCTGGCAAGAAGAGTCATATCTGATTGTACTGTATTCCTCAGCTAGTCAGATAGTAAATTATATTGACCATATTGATCAAATTGTTTACACTGCCTGTGTTGTCTTTTACTACCTGTATACTGTGTTGTTTTACTACCTGTACCCCTCCCCCCCTCCCCCCCATGCTGCTATGATGCCTGAATTTCCCCAAGGGGATCAATAAAGGAATATCTTATCTCTTATCTTATCTTATGCCGATGTTTACTCGCTACAGGTGGAGAGCAAAAGATGGCAGATTTACCCAAAGACAGGTTGATACCAGATTTGCCACCGTTCTCACATGTGGGGGTCAATACTTTGGGCCGATTGAGGTAAAGAGAGGAAGGACTACGCAGAAAAGATATGGAGTAATTTTTACGTGCCTCGCCAGCCGAGCGATACATTTAGAAGTGGCTCATTCGTTGGATACGGATTCTTGTATTAACGCATTCCGACGTTTCATCAGTAGAAGAGTGGAACAAGAGTGGAATCATGTTCAAATAACACAAGCCCTACAGCAAAGGAATGTGAAATGGACTTTTAATCCCCCGTATGGAGCCCATCATGGTGGAATATGGGAGAGATTAATCCGTCTGGTCAAGAAAACCCTATTATCAGTCACTAAGCAACAAACTCTTGATGATGAAGCCCTCTCAACTATCATGTGTGAAGTGGAAGCCATTTTGAACAGTCACCCACTGACAAATGTCTCAAATGACCTGAATGATTTGGAAGCTCTTACTCCTAACCATCTTCTTCAGCTTAAGGTCCAGCCTGTTCTGCCACCTGGTGTGTTCAACCCAGATGACCTGTACGCTAGGCGCCGTTGGAGGCAAGTTCAGTACATCTCGGATCTGTTCTGGACCAGATGGGTGAAGGAATATCTTCCACTTCTCCAAGAAAGGCAGCGCTGGAATAGATCCAGGAGGAACTTCACAAAAGGGGACATTGTTCTGATCATAGTCTCCAATGCACCCCGCGGGTCCTGGGTCATGGCAAGAGTCCTGGAGACACGCCGTGGATCCAGAGGATTGGTGCGCAGCGTGCTCCTACAAACCAGAACTAACACGTTGGAACGACCGATCAGTAAGCTATGCTTACTGGTCCCTGCCTCAGAATAGGGCATGGCCATTGAATGGACATTGAATAGACATTGTCTGTATGCCTGTCAGAGCTATATGGCTCTGTTTTTTCGTAAAAAAAAAAAAAATCAATATTATTGAGTTACCTTAACTGTTACTTGACTCACTAACTGATTTGTTCTTCCCATGCTCAGGGACAACAGGTGAAAACCACAGGACCCAGTCAAGTTTCTTTATGTTTAGAATTATGACTTCTTTGCCTCTTTGATGCATATTTGATTTTATAATTGTGTTTTGGTGCACAATTAAGGGGCCGGTGTGTAGAGGCAGAAACCGACTTGGTGGATATATATATCATTATATTATTATTATATATATTATGTTATATATATATATATATTATATTATTATTATATATATATATTATATTATGTATATATTATAACCATGCACTGAACCATTTATGTTTGGACACTAGGGGGCTCACCACCCAATATAGCCCACTAGGTGATTATTATGAGCCATGCACCTGCGGAGGACTTACCTTCAAACACTGTTTTACTGTTGGAACTGACCACACGGAGCAATTGACGACTGTTCTGTTTAAACCCTTAATTCACTATCATTTACCCTTGGACAACAATAAACCCTGTAAACCGTAAGAGGAGCAACTGTGGACATTCAATTCATTCAACATCTACAACTTTGGTACAGAGTGAAAAGGCACAATAGCAGGTGCATCGTGGACGACTGTCAACAACCCAGGAATGACAGTCGGCCACTACAATGTTCCCCTTTCTATGCAAATGAGCCTAGTAAAAAAACACTCCCAATTCACAAAGACCGGTGCTAATTGCCTCGCGCAGTTAAAGCGAGGCTATTTACATCTTGAGAGATTTGGTGGTAACTAAGTGCATTTATAAAAGGGGGGGTCTTGCCAGTGTCTCAGGTGATCATGGCAGCAGTAATTGTTGCCAGGTGAAGGAATCGTAATGCCAGGCGTGCTCGTGAAAGAATATTTCTAATGAGAATATCATTTTGTTTTTGGCAAGACTGAAATCATCCACAGGTTGCCAGCTCAAGCAATTCTTGATCTACTCGATGAAATCAAGGATGATATTTATTAAATTAATTAACTAATTAAAAAGTGGTCACAGCATCATTTAAAAAGGTTAAACCAAGAAAAGCTGCTGGTCTGGACTCGATATGCGGGCGCACCCTGCACCACTGTGCTGATCAACTTGGTTGGGTGTTTTCTAGACTCTTCCAGATGTGTGTAGATTTAGGACAGATCCCCACATTATGGAAGACGTCAACCGTCATACCCATCCCTAAGTCAAAAGACTCAAAAGAACTGAAGGACTTCAGACCAGTGGCACTTACCTCATTAGCAATGAAAGTTTTTGAGAAGTTTTTAAAAAACACTACTATGTCTTTTATTGAGGGTAAATTAGATCGCCTTCAATTCGCATATCAGCCAGGTAAAGGGGTGGAGGACGCTATGCTCTTCATCTTGGACACTGTGTACAAACACCTAGAAACACCTGGAGCTCATGCTAGACTTTTTATTTGCAGATTTCTCTTCTGCTTTTAATAAAATGCAGCCCCACATTTTAATTGAGATGCTTGACTCTTATTTTAATCTCCCATACCAGCTTCTCGTGCTGATTCTAAATGTCCTCACTGAGAGGGTCCAGCAGGTCTTTGTCAATGGACAGATGTCCAACATGTCGATTTCTAATACTGGCTCCCCCCAAAGTTGGGTTTTGTCTCCCCTCTTATTTATTATGTATACGGACAGCTGCAGATCACTTCACAACCAAAGGCATCTGGTTAAGTTTTCAGATGACACTGTCCTTGTATCCCTACTGCAGCGCTCCGAGACTGATCATGGACCTGTACTTCATGACTTTGTGAAATGGTGTGATGAGAATTACTTGGACCTCAATGTCTCTAAGACTAAGGACATGATAATTTACTTCAGACACAACTCCGATCATCAAGCCAGTGTAGCTAGTGTAATTCACAACGAGGATGTCCAGATTGTTGAATCGTACAAATACCTGGGAACTGTCTTTGATTGTAAACTGAAGTTCAAGTTAAATACAGAGTCCATTGTCAAAAAAGGTCAGCAGAGGATCTACCTGCTGAGAAAGCTGAACTCTTTTAATGTTCGAATGTGCGAAGATCCTGAGCACTTTTTATAGTTATTTTATTGAAAACCTCTTAACTTTTTCTTTTATCTGCTGGTTCAGTGGCCTGTCTATTAAAGATAGGAACAGCCTACAGTATATTGTGAAAGTGTGCTCCAAAACAGAGAGACCTATGTTCTCTCTGGACGGACCAGGTGGTCAAGAAGGGGACGAGCATCACAAATCAACCTCTCCACGTTCTGTCTCAGTGGTTTTCGCTGTTGCCTTCTCGCCGCCGTTATGACGTTCCACCAAGTAGGACCAACCGTTACGCCAAATCTTTTGTACCCTCGGCTATCAGACTTTTAAACACAGATAGTAGTCATTTTAAGTAGCCTTTTACACTTAGTTGTCTGTTTTTACTTTTACTTTTACTGGATTGTGTATTGCATGGAATGTTGTTGTTGTTGTCATTGTGATGTTTTGTTTTTGTTGTTTGTTGTTTTTGTTACTCGTGAAGCTACAAATATGAATTGCCCCTCACGGGATCAATAAAGTTGTCTGAATCTGAATCTGAATCAGCTGCTGGACTACTAGAGGCTCCCAGAAACAGTCAAAAGAGGATCGGTAATGCAGCCTTTATCAACTATGCCCCAAAACTATGGAACAAACTATCCCAAAACATCAGGGAAGCCAACTCACCACTAGACATCTTCAAAGGACAGCTTAAAACTAAAAAAATCTCCTTTGCTCAGGCATTTAAATGAAACATCAGGGATATCCTGACACAAATTGTACTTTACCTGCACTATTCTTACCCTACCTACTTTTATACACTTCCTATCAAATTCATGTGTCGGTTCTATGAAGATTTTTATCTCACTACCTCCTATGCACTGTAATTTTAAGAGCACTGCTCTGTTGTAATTCAAAATTGAACTACTGTATTTGATCAGACTTTTTACTTCTTACTGCTCTGTTGTATGTCCGTTCTATTTTATAATTTTTTGCCTATTTTTAAACTGAATCAAGCTCTTAGAATGCTCACAGATATATGGGAAGTTTTTCTGACTTTGGTGACCCCTAGTGGCTCGGTGTGCATATTTTGTAATACAATATATATATATCGAATTAAAGCCCCATTTGTTGCCTGTGGATAGCCCTTTCAGGTGACAAAATCCATTGAGCGGTTCTCAAGTTACATGCCGGTATTTGAGGCTTGTGCAAAGTACACGGTATTGCGCAAAATACCACTCCCGACTCAGGCTGCAGTAGTTCCGTCAATCTAGATCAGATCTCGAAAATTATTGTGGATCGTTGTAGCTAGGGATGTCCGATATTATCGGCCGACCGATATTATCGGCCGATATCGGCAGTAAAATGTGATATCGGAAAATATCGGTATCGGTTAAAAAAAAAAAAAAAACAATAACAATTTTTTTTTTTTTTTTTTTTTTTTAACCTTTATTTACCCAGGCAAGCAAGTAAGAACCAATTCTTATTTTATTTATTGTCAAAAGTATGCATGTTGGTTTAATTCAACAACAAGAGATATGTAATGTTAATTTTTACTTTTTTAATTATCATATTTTGCACAGATAATGCTTACATTTAGAAAGCCTTTTGAATGCATCCAGTGAAATTATTAGTTACCTGAAATTATTCCGTTTTTTTGGGGGGAAACCCTGCATATATCGGTATCGGTTGATATCGGTATCGGTATCGGTATCGAAATTAAGAGTTGGACAATATCGGAATATCGGTATCGGTAAAAAAGCCAATATCGAGCATCCCTAGTTGTAGCCAATGAGTGTGGCTTACCAATGAAATACCACATGGGGATGTAGGAATCAAAAAACAAAAACAAAAACAAAAACTAACTAGCGAAAACAGGAAGAGAAAAACAGCCGAATGAATTGAAGTCTATGAGAGTTTTTCTTTGTACACAGTTTTTTCAAAATCACTCCTAATCACTCATTTCTGAATGGATCTTTGTGAATTTGGATATGTACTAGATAAGGCTTCAGGCTATTTGTAAGCCATACCACCTTCTGGGGAAATACTACTGTAACGCGACTATTTTAAAGTGACAAGTAAAAAGCCGCTGAGAGGGCTTGGGCAGGGAGATCTGTCCGACACGCGAGTCCAATGAATGAGCCTGAGTCCGTAGCTGCAATTCAAGGGTGTTTATTTCAGCCTTCGGTTACATGCTCTTGCAGATGTTATGATTTCGATGGTAACTGGGTAACGTAATGCGGTCAACAGAAATATAGCCACCCTGCCTCACCCTCTCTCTGTAACAAATAAACACTGAGTGGGGGCGGCTACGTGGCGTAGTGGGCAAGGCGCTCGCCACGAATGCGGAGACGCTGGGCTCGCCTGTTCGAGCCCAGCGCTCCACATTGCTTTCAGTTTAGCTGGTCGTTCATACTAATACACATTGGCCGTATTAGGGGGTGGGAAACTGATGGGTGGGGATCGGGCGTTGTGGACAGCGACTCCTACAGGTCGGTTGGTGCGCCTGCGCAGTAGAATCAGGAAGTGTCGGGGGCAGCGTGAGCCTCCCACGCGTTACTCCTCACCACTGAGAGATTGAGCTGCGCAGGTGAAAAGATGCGACTGCTGTTACCTCAATTACCGGAGGGGACTTGTGCTATGTATGACTTAGTCCACATTGCAGCCGGCTTGTGGGAGGCAAGAAACAGCGTTCGTGACAGGGGAGGGTTGAATTGGATGATACGAAATTGGGATGGGAGAAAATATAGAAAATGGGAGAAAAAGTGGATCCAAAAAAGAAAAAACACTGAGTGGTTCCCAGACACAGGTGATATTAATTACCCTTCTTCCCACACCTCCAGACAGACACACCCACCACCACTGGTGACAAAGTGACATGCACCTCCCTGCTCCCACAACCGGCCCCTAATTAATACTACATAATAATTACAGCAGAAAAACCCAATGTGTAACACGTGCAAACAAACCACAATCAAGATGAACGGTCCAATGTCTTTTTGTTCTTGAAGATGAGAAAAAAGTTCAATGTCAACGCCGTTGAATATGTGACGTGTCCGTAGGCCAGAGATCCTAGAACTTTCGGAGCCTAAACAGTGTGATCTATACTACCACACTGAACGTCATGTCCAAAGTCAAGTCACGTCAGGTCAGGTCTGGTCAGCCTCCTGAAGGAGATAAATCTTTGTGACAGGCCTGTCCATACAGCTTGTCCTGGTCTTGATCTTCACTTGTCAAACGAGTCCTCTCTTATCTCAAATAGCCTCAACAACTCTCCCCATGATCAAAGAGTTGCAGGGTGCAGAGTCGTCCATGATGCGTACGATGTCTCCAGACATGAAGTTGCGCTCGATTCTGTTCCACTTCTGGCATTCCTGTCCCTTTCCAAATCCTTTTCCTCCTGTTCTATTATGCCAAGTTGTTTCTGGGTGTTAGACTTTATGAACTCTAATTCGAGTGTCTCTTCACTTGTCATCCTGTTCATTCTATCAAGTTCTTCTTTTTCTCGTTCCAAGTCCTTCTTGATCTTTTCAAATTGTTGTTTCTTCCCCATGAGCTTTTGCTTCCGTTCATTCTTCATGTCTTCCGTCATTGTCACTGTGTCAGGTTTCATTCTCTTTAGATGTTGTTTTTCTCTCATTGCAATGCTGATGCTGTTCTGCAGATCCTTTTGAACTCTGACGGACAATTCCCTCAGGTCCTCCTTCTCTCTTCTTATCTCACGAGGACATTATCGTTGTTGTCCGACTCCTTTTGTAGTTCCGACTTGATCATGTACAGCCTTTCCTTTTCCTCAACCATAGCTTTACTCTCTTTCTTCATGTCCTCTAAGACGGATAGCATCGTCTCCCTTTGAAGATATATCTCCATTTTGACGTGTTCCACTCCAGCTTGATCCAGGGTCAGGGTGCTTTGACCTTTACTTAGGTCTTGTTTCTCCTTTTCAACCTGTTCCTTGATTTCTTCTAATTGTTTCTCCTTCATTTTGTTTTCTTCCATATTAGCTTTGATCTCTTTCCGTTGCTTTCGAATGTGATTGGAATAAGGCTCCATAAGGCTCTTCACTTTATTTGCCTCTTCCATTCCCTGTTCATACATCTTTTGTCTCTCTGTCTTAGGCTTCACAATGTCAGGCATGCACACATCCCCGTTCTTTAGAGGTAAACCAATGGTGTATTCACCATACACAAGCTTAACAGTGTTTTCAACCATTTCCATGAACTGTCGATCCTCTCTTGATGGACCCAGCTGTTTGTCATAGCTGCACTGAGGGAAGTAAATTTGAAACTGCTGCTCCCACAGTTCATCCAATTTCACAACTGAGATATGGTTAGCAGTAACACTAGGTTGTTCACAGTCTGCCCCTCCAGACAATGACCCATTATCTGTTCCTCCAGACAATGACCCATTAACAGTCCATCCCAACCTGGTCTGAACAGCATACGGCCCTCCATCCTCACTTGGAATTACCTTTACTGGCTCCAGAGCTCTAGGTACGTTCAAGCCAATCAAAAGCTCAATGTCTCCATCAATTTCAGGTAGATGTACCCCACGCAAGTATGGCCATCTGCACAAATCTTGCTGCCGTGGTATATTGCTCCTGCTGACAGGCATTTTCTTCTGTGTGAAGACGTCTGGCAAGTCATAGTAGAGGCCACTGTCCAAGCCCGCTATCTCCAAGTCTGACACAATGCAACATCCCACAACCTTTTCCTGGCCCATAGTATGTAGGAGAATTTCAGTTGCTCTTCCTGAGATATTCAGTCTATCCATCAGGTTTGTTGTGCAGAATGATCCTGAGCTTCCTTGGTCCAAAAAAGCATAGGTTTCCACAATGGTATGGCCCTTTTTAGACTTGACCTTGACTGGCACTATGGGGAGTTTGCAGTCCTGCTCACCGGCCCCAGTGAGACCACTAGTTTGCACCGCTACCAGAGCACTGCCCACTGCCGTGTCAGTATCAGCTGCCACTGTCCTTTTTCTCTCTGCCTCCTTGTCCTTCGGGTAAATGTGAAGCATGCTAGGATGTCTGTATCCACATACTTTACATGACAGTCGCCTCCTGCAGTCCTTACTTATGTGCCCTCTGCACAAACAGCCAAAACAGATTCTGTGCTCTCTCAGGAAGGCAATCTTGTCCTCATGTGCCCTCTTTTCTAGTAGCGGGCACAACTCCAGTACATGTTCACCCTCACAACACAGGCAGGTCTTTTCATCCAGTGAGCCTCCTTCCTTTTGCATATAGTCCTTTCCCTCCACAGAAGTGACTGTAGTTGCAAAACTACTTCCTCTGTTGTATTGACACTGTTGTCTGTTTTTGCTGCAGTCATTGCTTCGCACTGTGGTTGGAATATCCTGTATATTACCAAATACAGGATCAGATATAATTTTCACCTGGCGCTCAATGAAATCCACAATGTCAGGAAAAGTAGCTCTATTATGACGCCTCTCTTGAATATCACAAGCCACCGTCCTCCATTTGTCTCTTAGCTTGTACGGTAACTTTTGTATTACTGTCAGCATGTTTGCAGGCATGTTGAGCTCAGACATGTACTGTATGTAATCCATTGCGTTACAACATCCTCTCAAAAAGAGACCATAAGTTTGGAGTGCTTTGACATCCTCTACCTTAACCGTTGGCCAAGAGAGAGCCTTGTCCAAATAAGCTGCAGCAATCTTTTGCTCATTTCCAAAATGTTCCTCCAACAAAGCTTTTGCCTTGTAATATCCTCTGTCTGCAGGCATTTGTTGACAGCTTTTAGCTCTCGTGGCTGCCCCCTGGTGTACTGTGCCAATAAGTGCAGACAGTCTCTTACATCACTTGTCCTTTCTTCAATGTTGTACTCAAAGGTTCTCATAAAAGCATGGTACTGAAGAGGATCTCCCTCAAACACTTGGATCTCTCTGTTTGGCAAAGATGAGACATTCTGCTGTTGCACCAGCATAGCTGTAATTTCGTTTTGTTTTGCCATTATGGACAACAAGTTATTACTTTCATCTGTGATTGGCACATGAGCATGTGTACCGGCCACAAACTGAGGTGTTGAGACACCAGTCATCATATTAGGAGCCATCCCAAGCAGCCTGGGTGGTCTCTGGTGGACTATTCGAGATCCAACATCCACAATATTTTCTCTTTCATTTGGCTTAGTGGAGTGAGAATTGGATGTGAGTATATGATCAACTTCTCCTCGGCCACAAGGCACAAATGAATCCACATCAATATTGAGAACAGCATGGGCTCCTCTCTCCATGCTGCTCAAATGGAAACAGCGTTTATCATCAGGTTTTTTAGATGTGTTCCCACTCACATTGCTTCTTGAGGTTCTAAATGCATCCATCATAGCCTGTGAGGCTGCTATCTCCACTTCAAGTTCAAATTGCTCTTTCCTTTTCCTTATTTCTTCCTCTTGTTTGTGCTTAAGCAACCGTTGACGCGTAAGGAGAGCAGCCATTTTGGCTTCTGCTTTGACACAGGAAGAAGTAGAGGAGCTTGAAATCATGGAGGACCTAGATTGTGAACCATGTTCTCTTTTTCCAATATTTGAGATGCTGTCACTTGGCAGAATTCCATCCTGCATTTTTCCATCCTGCATTTTTCCAGACAAGACATCCTGCTCCATGTCTGAGGACATTTTGTTAAGCTGTAGCTCATCCAACCCCAAGCCTGGAGGATCTTTAGACTCCTCGTCATGAGTCTCCATGTCCCTTGTTGCATGTTTTGAGGCCAGTCTGTTATTTTCAGAGAGCCATTGTTCCACATCCTCTATAAATCCTTTGTTATATTGGTTGACACTTGTAAACCATGCATTTTGTTTATGGTGCTCCTCCTGAGATACCAAAGTCATGAGTGAATTATGCAGTGAAATTGTGTCGTCATGCAACTGTATCAAAATAGCCAGCTGAGTTTGCACCTGTAAAGCATTCTCATCATTCACCATGAGCTCCTTCAAAGCAGTGATGACACCCTTTATTTTATTCACTTTTGCATGGCGGGCTGTCTGACGTTTATCAATTTCATTCACCAAGGCCTTTTCAGTGAATTTCCGTTTTCTTTTAACAATTGCATCATCAGCTCCAATGACATTTGAACCAGCATTTAATCCACAGACATCTGAACCAGCATTTAATTCACTGATATTTGAACCAGCATTTAATCCACGGGCATCTGAACCAGCATTTAATTCACCGACATTTGAACCAGCATTTAATTCACCAACATTTGATTTGCTCATGTTGACATCCAGCTTTGCTACTTTCCATTCATGAAAGCAATCAAATATTGACTGAGTAGTCGAGCAACAGAAATAAACTCGTCAATAATCCATTATCCACGTCCACCACTTGATGTGCGTAAACGAGCGATCCACTCATTCCGTAGACACAGTATGAATTAACAGACCTGTTGCGCTGCCGTGCGCTGCCGTGCTGTCATTCATTCCGTTGTGTGTTTTCCTTTACTCACGGTTTACATCCAAAGTGGCTGAGTGGTCCATCGTTCTATGCGCAAATCCAGCGAAGCGCTATGGGATCCATAGCCTTTCTGTTGACAATGTAACGTGACTATTTTAAAGTGACAAGTAAAACGCCGCTGAGAGGGCTTGGGCAGGGAGATCTGTCCAACACGCGAGTCCAATGAATGAGCCTGAGTCCGTAGCTGCAATTCAAGGGTGTTTATTTCAGCCTTCGGTTAAATGCTCTTGCAGATGTTATGATTTCGATGGTAACTGGGTAACGTAATGCGGTCAACAGAAATATAGGCACCCTGCCTCACCCTCTCTCTGTAACAAACAAACATTGAGTGGTTCCCAGACACAGGTGATATTAATTACCCTTCTTCCCACACCTCCAGACAGACACACCCACCACCACTGGTGACAAAGTGACATGCACCTCCCTGCTCCCACAACTACCTCTGGACTACTACAGATAAATCTTTTCAGAATCAGGTCCCTTCTGCCACTCCAATGTCACTTTGATGTCACTTTAGAACTAGCACTAGGTGTTAATTTTCTGCAGTAAACAAAGCGAGGGTACTTAATCTCCCCAGCCTGGCAGGCAGTGGAGGTGTGAAATCCAGAACAATAGGAGTCACAAAGTGGAGTGGTGGCAGTGGCGGACTGGCCATCGGGACGTTCGGGACGAAAGTGGGCTGGTCCCAAAAAAAAGAAAAAAATGATTATAATTTTATTTTTTTGGGCCAGTGTGTGGGCTAGTGTGTGGGCCACTAATGTGGGCCGGTGTGTGGGCCAGTGTGTGGGCCAGTGTGTGAGTCGGTGTGTGGGCCACTAATGTGGGCCAGTGTGTGGGCCGGTGTGTGGGCCAGTGTGTGAGTCGGTGTGTGGGCCACTAATGTGGGCCAGTGTGTGGGCCTGTGTGTGGGCCAGTGTGTGGGCCAGTATGTGGGCCGGTGTGTGGGCCGGTGTGTGGGCCAGTATGTGGGCCAGTGTGTGGGCCGGTGTGTGGGCCAGTGTGTGAGTCGGTGTGTGGGCCACTAATGTGGGCCAGTGTGTGGGCCGGTGTGTGGGCCAGGATGTGGGCCGGTGTGTGGGCCAGTATGTGGGCCAGTGTGTGGGCTGGTGTGTGGGCCAGTGTGTGGGCCAGTGTGTGGGCCAGTGTGTGGGCCAGTGTGTGGGCCGGTGTGTGGGCCGGTGTGTGGGCCATTGTAGTGTGTGGGCTGGTGTAGTGTGTGGGCCAGTGTGTGGGCCGTATGTGGGCCGGTGTGTGGGCCATTATGTGGGCCGGTGTGTGGGCCAGTGTGTGGGCCGGCAATAAAACAATAAACAAGTTGCATAAACTAAATCAGATTAAAAATGATCACAGTTCTGGTTTGCCTTAAGATGCAGTTTAAGATGGGTTTTGAACATGGAGTATGTAGGGCACTCTCTAATCACAACTGGTAGGCTATTCCAGTAGTTACCACCTTTTGATTTGAAATCTTTATTTCGAACATGCAATGAATACAAACAAACAATAACAAAAGCAAAACACAACTCAATCTACATGTTCGAAAAGGAGTAGGAAGAAGTATACACTTATTTAATCCTACCCCTTTTCCACTACTCAAATGAGTGTACTATTTTAAAATATAAAAAAGAAAAAAAAAATATATATAACCTTTAACAGAGAACACAGTTTTTGCAAAGGTAGTATACCGAAAAGGCACCTTACAGTCCCATCTACTGATGGCCCTGGTGGTAATGCCAGTGTCTGCTTTCTGTTGGATGAACTCATTCAATGGGGGAGGGGCAAGTCCATGCAGAACCTTGTACATGAAGCAAGTATATTTGAAAACTTGGAAATTCTCGAAACTTAGCATGTTATGTTTTTCTAAAACATTACAGTGATGAAATGAAATTGGTTTCCTATCAAATACTTTTATGGCTTTTTTGTTTTTTTGAGTAATTATATTGGTGTAAGAGTAGTGACATATGAAAGAAACAGTTGATAAAACAGTACTCGATGTGTGATAAAATCATTGAATGCAGAAACATCCTTGCAGCATTAACTGGCAGGCAGGGCCTGATCTGCCTGAAGTTTTCGATGTTAAACTTGACTGTGTTTGTCACTTTCTTCACATGACTTTTTGAAGGTCAATGTAGAGTCCAAGATACTTGAATTAATGTACAATGTCCAGCTCCACCTCTCCCAGAAACACATTAGAGTGAGTGACTTATACTGGTGACTTTGTGAACATCATACACACTGTTTTCTTGGTGTTAAGTGAAAGACATGCTTTTGTTAGCCAGTCTTGAATGAGACATGAGACATCAGTGAATGAGATTCACATTTCCTCCCAACCGCGAGTAGGCCTAGAAGCGCAGAAATGGAGAACACAAAAAAAAGAAAGGGTGGAGCTGAAAAAGCTAGAATTAAAAAACTAAAATTGCTAGTAAAAGACGCAGAACAATGTTCTAAAATTACAGACATGTTTAGTAGAGGAAGGGCTGGCGTTAGAGTAGCTGCTGCTGCTAATGATGATGAAGTTCAAGTGGAAGGAACCAACAGTAACATGACAGGTGCGTGCAGTAGCCTAGTGCATATTCTACTGTTGGTGTCTGCCGGTTCATGAGGGCTAGCTAGCCTATACTAGCTCTTGCAGTGATTTCAGTCATTCTATTACAAGACAATGTGCTTTCCGTATTCCTGATTCCTTACAGCACGTGGACGTAAATAGTCGTGACTCGTGAAGTTTTTTTCTCTCACTAAAAGTTTAGTTAGCAATGTTAGGACTAGTGCCCACCACAGCATCAGAAGCTAAAGTGCTAACCTAGAGAGCCAATCAGAACCTAGGACGGGCTGCAAATTAATCGGCTACTAATATTATAATAGTAAATACTAAAATAAAATACTATTATGTTCCCTTCCAAATTTTCATGTTGATATAATATTGGTAATCTAATTGATTGAATTGATTAGTTGCCATTTTACATGCTTAAATAAGATGTACCTTAGAATTCCCAACTGTTAGCCATGTTCTCGATCTGTATATGATTAGTCTCATCTACATGTTTGTAAATAACAACAGCTAACTAGCTTAAGCTAACAACTAGGTCAACTACTACCCTGTAGTTAAACAAATGTGATTGCATATAACAGCTAACTGCTACAGCTAAGTTGGTAGTTAGCCTATTCCATTAATGTTGAATGTATTTATGAAGGTTATTGATGGTGGTTGGCGCTGAATAACAGACATGATTCCGTCAGTCTGCCACAGGGCAGCTGTGTTTGCTGACAGACAGACAGACAGACAGACAGACAGACAGACAGACAGACAGACAGACAGACAGACAGACAGACAGACAGACAGACAGACAGACAGACAGACAGACAGACAGACAGACAGACAGACAGACAGACAGACAGACAGACAGACAGAAGACAGAAGCCAGACAGACAGACAGACAGACAGACAGACAGACAGACAGACAGACAGACAGACAGACAGACAGACAGACAGACAGACAGACAGACAGACAGACAGACAGACAGACAGACAGACAGACAGACAGACAGACAGACAGACAGACAGAGAGAGAGAGAGAGAACACAGGCTCTTGGAATGGGTGTCTGGGAGGAAGTACGGGGTCTTTCGATGTTGATTAAACGCAGTGTTGGGACTAACGCGTTACAAAGTAACGCATTACAGTAACGAAGTTACTTTTTGCGATAAATAGTACTCTAACGCATTACTTTTCAAATTCAGTAACGCTACTTACGTTACTGAATGGTTCGTCACTGCGTTATTTGCGTTATATACGGCGTAGATAGATAGCGAGTGGTAGTGATTATTATTATTATTATTATCCTCATATCCTGTCTGCCTGGCTGCGAGGAAACGCTATGCTGGGGGCGTGTTTTGTTTACTATTCCTGACTGATAATGGCAGCGCCCAGCTACTGCTACTCGCGTATTTCTCTTTTGTCGAGCGAAAAGAAAATAACGTTTTAGTTATGTCATTTGTGTTTTGGCTCAAAGATACTGGAGTATAACGTTAACTACGAGGACTCATCCAAATCCACTCGCCACCCGCGTAGAATGATACGAGGCGACACACAGCAAATGGGACGGAAAACTTTTTTCAACTACTTGGAGAGAGAATATACAGTACAACATGGAAATGAAACAAAGAAAATGTTTAAGGGGCTGCAGGACTAACTTTACATCTCGACAGACACTGGTGAGTGCAGTGATGTGAATGTAAATTAATGGAAACTCAAGTTGATCAACGCATTTCTGACTACAAATCTGCCAGGGAATCTCATCAATACTAATCAAACAATATAAATATAGTCCTTTCATGCACAATTGATATCCTAACTATTCTAACGTTGCAATGCACGATTGATATCTTAAACAACGTTGCAAGACTGTTATAATGAAACGCTCCGGCGACAGATATCAAGGCTGTTCCTCAAGCACTTATTTTCAACCTAGAACCTAGAACGTGCATGCGCTCAACCTAGAACGCGCATGCGCTCAACCTAAACGTGTATGCGCGCAACCTAAACGTGCCTGCGCTCAACCTCCCCGAGCAATTAGGCACGGTGCATTTCTTATTACGTCGGGACATTTGTGTTTGTGTCAGATTTGTGTTTATCTAGACCACATTGCTTAGCAGAGTTCAGTGATGTGAATGGAAACTGTCAAGTTGATCAACCGATTTTGAGTATCTGTATCTGGCTGCATGGGAGAATTTTTTTTCTTCTTCAAGTAACTAAATAGTTACTTTTCACAGTAACGCATTACTTTTGGGTGTAAGTAACTAGTAACGTAACAGAGTTACTTTTTAAATGAGTAACTAGTAAAGTAACTGAGTTACTATTATTCAGTAACTAGCACAACACTGATTAAACGGCAAGCAACTAATGTCATGAGTGCCAAATTAAAGGACAATGAATCCAATCTAACTGAAATTGTGTAGCACAGACCTTTCTATGGATCAAAACCTCAATATTATTATGGTGTAGTTAATACTTCATGTATCCTTAATCCCTAGGCTAATGAGGCACTAAGATGTTAGTAAAAGAAAAACATATGCCAATGACAGGAAGTAACGGTATATGTATGTGTGTGTGTGTGTGTGTGTGTGTGTGTGTGTGTGTGTGTGTGTGTGTGTGTGTGTGTGTGTGTGTGTGTGTGTGTGTGTGTGTGTGTGTGTGTGTGTGTGTGTGTGTGTGTGTGTGCACTGTGCACGAGTGCACATCTAGGGGCGGGGTGTAGATTTGGTCTCCCTGATGTTGACTCCTTAGCCACTGGACAAGTGTTTCATAACGGCCGTTGTGTGGGCCGGTTTCGGGGCCGGTGCGTGGGCCGGTGTGTGGGCTGGTGCGTCTGAATGTCCCGGGCTGAATTTGTGTCCCAGTCCGCCACTGAGTGGTGGAGTAGTGGTAGAGTAGCAGTAAATGCTGGACTTCTAAGGGCTTCTACTGTAACTACTACAGAAAAACTTGAGTAACAAGTTTTTCTACTACTCAAGTTCAGACCTATGTTACTGTATTACGTTAGCACTAAAAGTGAATTTTGTCAGAATGTCATCTTTCAAAAGAGACCAGGCTCATGCATGTGCTATAATAAATATAAATTGTTGTTTTGGTTTGCAAAAAAAGTATGCAGTCCTCAAAAACGAAAACTAAAATGGTCAATTTTGGGGGCGCTTGCTAAGAACTATTTTATTATTTGTATTACTGAATGAAACTGTAAACAGAAAGGCCTATTGGGATGCTAGATCCTAATGTGAAGCACTGTGATTTACCTTACCTTGCTACCTCTATCTTTTTTATGCTCGCTTATGCCTATATTTCAAATAAAGAATTAGACATTTTAGTTTTCTAAGCAGATACAGTATATATGTAACGGTTGTGACAACGTCACCTCAAACTTCGATGCTCCGAGTGGGAGTTGAACGGTCTCCCACACTGCAGGCAGCAACACAGACCGCTCTACCAAGAGGTGAATTCACTACTTCGCAACGTGTCTATCTGTCTTTGAGGATGTGAGAGTGAGTTTAACCCATAGCACCACTACTCACCCCAGCCCTTCTTGACTGCGCTTCACGATACCATCCGTTACACTCACCCTCTCAAACTCACTCCACTCCACCCAAGGCACTTCGATGCTCCGAGTGGGAGTCGAACCCCGGTCTCCCACGCCGCAGGCAACAACACAGACCGCTATACCAAGAGGTGAATCCACTACTTCGCAACGTGTCTATCTGTCTTTGAGGATGTGAGAGTGAGTTTAACCCATAGCACCACTACTCACCCCAGCCCTTCTTGACTGCGCTTCACGATACCATCCGTTACATATATTTGGAGAAAAAAATTGCTGAACCACTGCTGCCTGGGCGCAGTGATTTCATCACCTCAAACGCCCCGTTTTTTTCAAAAAACAACAGGGCTTTTGAGGTCATGAAATCACTGCTTTCTGCAAAACTTCGGTCTAAAGATTCAGCACCATGGACAGGTCGGGGATGACAAACAAATGCAATGACGGAAGATGCAATGTGTCATGAAAATGCTAATTAAGCAAGCTCTATACATTACGAAATAAACGAAATACAATACCAAATAAACTAAATACAAATTGTGAAAAATACTGTTATGTCTATGCCTCATTTCGGGTTTATTTCTTTTTATTTCTGCCAACAGCACTGTCAGGTGCAAACTGCTCCGCGAGCCAACTGCGCTGAGAGATATCAGGAGCAAATTGCAGACCTATGGGTGTGTTTGCGCTAGTATATCATCCGTGCAATATCCTTAGTGAATGGCTTGCAAAGATGGAGCAAATAGCGGGTGCTAATCGCTCGCAGTTAATGGTGCTATTAGCGCCCCCCGGTGTCTCTCCAGGACCCAAACACATAATGAAATAACATCTACTGGTAAAGAACACAACAAACTAACACTAACCCTAATCACCACTTGTCACTACATTAGTCGCACGCACACACACACACACACACACACACACACACACACACACACACACACACACACACACACACACACACACACACACACACACACACACACACACACACACACACACTGGCAGTTTCAGTGGCCTTCAGAGCAGTTAATTCATTTCGATTAAATTAAATGTATTATCAACTATCCAGTTAGTTTTTATAGTTACTGTTTGGCCACTGATTTTCTTTTTTATAATGGTTGGTTAAATGGGAATATACATAATTTACAGAGAGAGATGGAGAGGAGGGAGAAAGAGAGATTTAATAGAAAAAAGAGAGTGAGAGAGAGAGAAAGAGATAGAGAAACCCTGTCCCATTCACTTGGGGCTGGCACATTTTCCCCACAAAATCAACTTGAATGAAAATGTAAGTAAAACGTGCACAGAGGACTGCTCTACTGTGAACTGCTCCACTGTGAACTGCTCCAGGGTGAGTTTAACTGAATGTTGCTCAATGTTGGGGTTTAGGGTTGAGGGATGGAGGGAGGGGGTAAGAAATGGAGAGTTGAAAAAGGGGTGAGAAATAGAAAGGACAGTAGAACATGTTTGTTCATTTAAAAGTGTTACAAAATTGTATGTACATATGTTATGAGGTGGTGAGCAACTTAACATTACACTCTGATTATTGCTGTGATGTACTTTTATAATTAAATAAATACATTTCATATACATTTGAAATGGATGGTTTGTTGTGTTCTTTATCAGTCGTTTATAAATGTATGTTATGGCAATTCATGATGTATTTTTGTACGTTTGGGTCCCGGGGAAACACCAAATTTCTCTTTTGGGTCTCGAGCTGTTTGGGAAAAAAGTTTGGGAACCCCTGCTCTATACTCTAGAGTCTATAGCATTACTTAGTATTGAAATGAGCCTATCTCCAGATCTGTAGCGCTTGTTTCCGTCATCCACCCAGTAAAATGTTACATGTGAAAGCAACAGCAAAGTGGGGAGATTGTTAGGCCTTGGCAGAGTAGAAGAGCATTCTTCTACTTCCTCATTTCATTCCTATAAATGGAGAGCTGTTTCAATAAATTTGTAAAAAAAAAAAAAAAAAAAATCAAGATTCTAATTGTACAATTATATATTTGGAAGATTTATGTTTTTATTATATTTAATATTCACAGCACACATACTTACTGTATCTCTCTGTATCTCTCTGTACTCTGAGTATCCTCTCAAATACTTTGATGGCCGGAATCTTTTCCCACAGTCCTACAAAATTTGTGAGCAATGTTTCCCACAGGCCGATCTTCACAGCTCCAGAGCGCAGAACTACTGCTAAGCTATCTGCCTACACAGTCTTCTTGCAGGGGGAATCAGCTTGAACACCACAAAATACCAGAGGGGTTAATGGATGCTTTGAATACTAACACACACAAGGCTGCGGTGATATCCTGCATGCATCGCAGTTTGTTAGCCTGCTAGCATTATCTAGCAGGTGTAACCAAACAACATTCACCACAATTGGCTGCGTCTACACATTACATTTGTTTTGGGCTTGTTTCCACAACACTCAGAGGTGGATTTACTGTACATACTGTAGGAATACTGCAGCTCCTCTGACCCAGGGGTCATCACCACAATTTAATTACATTAACAGACAGCTAAATTACACTTTGCAAACAGGCAGGGCTTAAGGGATTACTGGACCTCAAACTAGAATGGATCAATTCTACCTTCCAGCATGAAACAATATGCCCTGAGCCTGGTTAGTCCCTCTCTCTGTGGAGAGGGATGCAGGAAAGCTGTATAGTGGACAACAACTCCCTCTTCACTGGCATCACCTCCCGCGCCCTCCATAAACTTCAGATGGTCCAAAATTCAGCTGCCCGCCTCCTCACCAACACCCGATCCCGTGACCACATCACTCCTGTCCTCCACTCTCTCCACTGGCTCCAGATCAAGGAACGCATAAACTTCAAAACACTACTCCTCACCTTCAAAGCCCTCCTTAGCCTGCCCCCCCCCCCCCTACCTGACTGACCTCCTTCTCCCTTACCGCCCGACCCGTTGCCTCCGGTCCTCTTCCACTGCTTCCCTCACTGTCCCGTGATCCAAACTTAAAGGTTTTGGTGACCGGGCAGCGTATATTTTCCCTAACGGACTTTCACTTCCGCGTTCGGGATGCGCGATCTGATTGACCACTGACGTTTCTCTCAGCACCAATTGAAATAACGTATTGTTTTCATCTCTCTATATTAACGTGATTCCATCAACACAACATAAATGTTCAAAACACGACTTCATTATTGCACAATCTTGCAGTGATTTGAAGCTTATCTCTGCTCTGGTTACGTTGGGTGGACAAGCAGTGAGTTTTAATATTGAGCACGGCATAAGAATAGCCTACCAGTAGCCTAAAAACCGCATGAGCATTCTATTTGTAGGTAATATGCTCTTGCATGTGACGCGACTTTGGGCTTCATTATTCAGCCACTGTAACACTTTCCCCGGTCCTGTGGGACCAACCGGCAACCCTCCGCCCGGTTCGGTTGGTCCAGGACTCAGACATTCACAACCCCCCTTCAATACACTTCACAATACAACATTGGCAACATGTGGCAGATCTGGCATCAGCTCACGCACCTAATTAACATTGTCATCTGCCATTTATGTTTGTTATGTTCGTTGTCTATGTTGTCGTTGTTGTTTCCATTTTGTTAGATTTGCGTTTCCCTGTCTGTGTTTTCTAAATGTGTTTTAGTCTGTTCGTCTCAGTTTGTTCTATTGTTATTGTTTTCCCCTGTGTGCTCTGTGTTCTGTGCTCTGTGTTCTGTTAGGTTTGTCTACCACACCTGTGTCCTGTTTGTAATTACCTTTTGTCTCTAATTAGTGTTTGTATATTAAGTGTCTGGACCAGCAGAGACTTGCTGGTTCATTGTCTAAATGTTACCTGTGTTTGTATCCTGTCTTGTGAGTAAAACATTGTTATCGTCACCACGCCGTCTCTTATCTGCTCATTTCAAGCCTTCTTTCGTATTCACTCTGCTACCTGGGTTCCAATCACCATGCAGAGTAAGCACACTCGTAACAGCCACAGGCAGGAATCTGTTCTGTTATTAGCCTACACCAAGGTCCATGATGGAAATAAGTTGATATAGACTTTATTCTGTAAACCTTGACAATGTATGGTTAATGCTATTGATGTAGACTCATCAAAGTATTTTTAAATGCTTTATGTCTAATAAACTAGACTAAATATAGCCTATAGAACAGATTTTTACAGCCTAATCTAAAACAGATTTTTTACACATTGGTTCAAACATGATCACGGAAGGTGACAACCCTAACATGTCATGTTGTGTCACAACAGAATGAGTAGGTGAGTGTTAGGCCTACAGAAAGTGTAATCTATTGATTGACTTGCATGACCTAGTCAATTCGGTAGAAGAGTCTGGTGGGCGAGATTATGCATGACCAGCCTGTGATCTAAAGACTCCTGCCTGTGGCTGAATAATGAAGCCCAAAGTCGCGTCACATGCAAGAGCATATTACCTACAAATAGAATGCTCATGCGGTTTTTAGGCTACTGGTAGGCTATTCTTATGCCGTGCTCAATATTAAAACTCACTGCTCGTCCACCCAACGTAAACAGAGCAGAGATAAGCTTCAAATCACTGCAAGATCGCGCAATAATGCAGTCGTGTTTTGAACATTTATGTTGTGTTGATGGAATCATGTTAATATAGAGAGATGAAAACAATACATTATTTCGATTGGCGCTGAGATAATCGTCAGTGGCCAATCAGATTGCGCATCCCAAATGCGAAAGTGAAAGTCCGTTAGGGAAAATATACATGCGACCGGGCAGCGTGTAGTCTTTTACCAACGGAGTTGCAGTTCTGCGTTCGGGTTCCGCGATCTGATTGGCCACTGATGTTTCTCTCTGCGCCAATCGCGTTACGCCTAGTTCTGCCTCTACTATCCTCGAGTTAACGTAATTTATACAAATGGAAGTATTGATTTCGCCGTAACGAATCATTACAAAAATATACCGTTAACTGGAATATGTTAGTTTCTTACACATATGTTGGATTATGTAATTGGTTTGTCATGACAAACCAATAAAAAATCGCGAATTAACCGGTGGTTATCCTATAGCCCTATTTCAACAAAGTGGAGCCGCAAGGGACTTCCATAGCATACGCCTTCAAATCCAGCTAGCATTGATGCTATTCAATGCTATCATACCCAACTAACGTTAATGCCATTCAGAATTTATTAACATAGCTACAACAACACAGTAACGTTAATATAATTACATGCATCATTGTTTACAATGAACGGTGGGGCTAATCGAAAGGACTGGACACGGACAAATTAAACAGCAATCAATTAACCGCACACAAGCAGAAGGCGAAGCATAATTTTTACTTCGGTCGGGGGGAAAAGTTAGTTTAGGTTCGTGTTAACGTTAGATAATGTACAAAATAAACGTATTTCCGGTGCTTTAGACGTCGCTCTTTTATTTTGAAACCCCCCGACCGGAAGTAAAAATGATGCTTCGCCTTCTGCTTGTGTGTCCGGTTAATTGATTGCTGTTTAATTTGTCCGTGTCCAGTCCTTTCGATTAGCCCCACCGTTCATTGTAAACAATGATGCATGTAATTATATTAACGTTACTGTGTTGTTGTAGCTATGTTAATAAATTCTGAATGGCATTAATGTTAGTTGGGTATGATAGCATTGAATAGCATCAATGCTAGCTGGATTTGAAGGCGTATGCTATGGAAGTCCCTTGCGGCTCCACTTTGTTGAAATAGGGCTATAGGATAACAACCGGTTAATTCACGATTTTTTATTGGTTTGTCATGACAAACCAATTACATAATCCAACATATGTGTAAGAAACGAACATATTCCAGTTAACGGTATATTTTTTTAATGATTCGTTACGGCGAAATCAATACTTCCATTTGTATAGGCAGAACTAGGCGTAACGCGATTGCCGCAGAGAGAAACGTCAGTGGCCAATCAGATCGCGGAACCCGAACGCGGAACTGCAACTCCGTTGGTAAAAGACTACACGCGACCGGGCATTTTCACGAGCTGCCTCCCGACTTTGGAACACCCTCCCTCAGACTGTCAGAGACTCTCCCTCACTCTCCACCTTTAAATCCCAACTCAAAACCTACCTGTTCTCACAACAAGCATACAACCTTCCCTACCCATAACCACCCTCCTCCTACCTACCACCTCCCCTTCCCCTTCCCTACTTTCTCTCTGTCTCTTGCCCCCCCCCCCCCCTTCCCCCCCCCTCCCCTTGGTTTCCTTACTTCCCTGATTGTTCCCCTACTGGACTTCCCTGTGTTTTTTTGTTTCTCTGTTCATTTGTTCTGCTCATTGTCAGCGTCTTTGGGTTCTTGAAAAGCGCTTTATAAAATTTTTTTTTTTTATTATTATGAAGATCTAAATGAGAAACCGGGAAAACAGGGTTGATCACAGCCTGAATACTAAGTAACTTTGTTCATCTGAATGAATGGCCTATACTCAGTGAACATGTAAAAGGGAAGAGCTCTCTCATGCATTTTCACACTTACTGCAAGTTTTAAAAGGAGATTTGGCTCAATATCACAATGCAAGAGAAACGTCTTCTCTCAGATATTAAATGTATAGCTTCTGGCATTTGTAACTATCTGGAGCCCCACGAGGCAAGTGATTTTAAATAAATCTGCCTTTGATACTGTGTAGGTAGTAGCGGCAGATATCAGGTGTGTCTAATATGAATGTCTATGACAAATTGTAATGGGCAGTAATGCTTATGCTAGACTGGGGTGTCAAACTCAATTACCAAGGAGGCCGAAATGAAAAATACAGATGACCGGACATATAATAATACCTAAACAGGTGGATATCCCTGAGGTCACTAGCTTAATTGGTTTATCTACTGTATAAAATGTGTGCATGCCAGCTCTGTTCATTCAACATCTCAATTCATACAATGAGGGCTGTTTAAAAGGTGGGTAAGGAGGCATCATTTATGGATAATTGGCTTATTATAGATTTATTTAGAAATTACATACAGTATCTTAACATGAAATGTATTATTTACCCACACAAGTTTGTAAGATTAGCGATTGTAGGCTAAACTGGTCCTGGACTTTAACGAAGTAGAATACACACACACAAACACACACACAACTCTCACCTCTATCACAAAACAATTATTTCCACAGAGAGTAAGTATGTGAAATGTATTAAAATAATGATGCATTTGCAAGCTAATAATACCTATTATGTTTCAATTAATTATTCACTCACAAGAGTTTGTAATAATACCAATTATATAGGTTAAACTGGTCCTGGACTTGGAGATGTCAAGTACAGCCATTTAAATAAATATTTAAAACGATGATCTTCCGTACACAGGCAGAGGATGTACGCTTTCTGCTCATGCCCTCACTCCACCTAGGCACCACCCTTCACCTAAACCAAGCGCAGTATTTTCATATTTCCGAACACAGAATTGCATGCTGTGTGCTACATGTCCGAAAACACAACTCCAGGCAATGCAGGCACCCGGTTCTCTGTGCATTAGCCCCGAGTGCAGGTCCTGGTTTAAGTGGAACACACAGTCACGCATAAGCAACACACCGAAAAAATCTCTGACCTCAGCATCTAGAGGCAGCATGGTGGTGTAGTGGTTAACACTGTCGCCTCACAGCAAGAAGGTCCAGGGTTCGATTCCCGCTTGGGGACCAGGTTTCCATGATGCCACGTACCCAGGTGGGGTATCTCCCAGGCCTTTCTGTGTGGAGTTTGCATGTTCTCCCCGTGCTCGCAAGGGTTTCCCCCCCAATAAGATAAACCCAATGGAAAAACATGCACAACAACAGATCACTAAAGCTGTGGCGTCCTTGACGAAGACGGACAGGAGCACTTGGATTGGTCCCCGGGGTGCGGCTCACGTTGACGCCCTATCTGCTCCTGGCTGCCCATGGGGGGAAGGACGACGGGATGGGTTAGGCTCAGAGACTCTATCGCATCGGAGACTGAGAAAAAGACAATGCATGTGTATCCCGTGTGTGTGTGCCGCTCCAATTGCATGTCCAGTTCGTTGCATGCCGATTAAAGACCCCCTAAAGAGGTCCTGCATTATTATATTATCTCTTTCTACTGTAGCTTTCAGAAAATCTGAAATCAGATTTGATTATGTATGATGAATTAGAAATAATTCACTTGATAAAATTGGATGATTGATACCACGGTTTGATTTGAGTGAAAACTTTTAAAAGTGAAAATCATTTGTATTGCTGCGCAGAGAGACCAAGGTGTTCTTTCACAGGCCAGTTGAATTGCGTATATTAGAGGCAGTGGGACTAAATTAATTGATAAGCTAATTCAGTCTGTGGGCCAGATGAAAATGCCAAGCAGGCCATATTTGGTCATTGGTCCTTACATTTTACATTACATTTAGTCATTTAGCTGACGCTTTTATCCAAAGCAACTTACAAGTTCTGTATGACAAGTCATCAGGAAGGGCACAACTCTATCAGCTGAGTAACAATGTTCATCAAAGTGTTGAGTGCTATAGAGTTTATTTTTATTTTTTTTATTATTATTTCAGATAATGGTTGAAGAAGTGCGTCTTTATTCGACGCAAAAGATTGGACAGGTTTCGGCTGTCCTAACTGTGTTGGGCAGTTCGTTCCACCATTGTGGGGCAAGGACTGAGAATAGGCAGCTTCTCCTTGATGACCCTCCCGGAGCTCGGATAGGGGTGGGTCTGAGACGGCCAGAAGATGCAGAGCGTAGGGGTCTTGAGGGTGTGTAGTTAGAGACCATTGACCATTGCCTTGAGTTTGACACATGTGTGCTAGAGGATGACTTCTAACAGTGTGAAACAATATTCCCTGATCCTGACCGTCTCAGTGTGGAGAGAGATACGGCACAGGGAATCTATAGTGGGCAACCAGATGAGAGTAGATTCTAAGCAATGGGATATAGGGAACACAGACCACAGATCACAGCTAGAATACAAAGACTATAGGGCTCAGGCGATATGGTCAATATAACATTGTGATATTTTGTAAAGAGACATCAAATGCCAAAAAGACATGCCCAAATCACAGAGGTCGCGTCCAATCGGGTTTGGGCAGAGAATCTCTAGCTCTATTCAGAAGTATGATATTTAGACATGGTCCTCAAAATGAATGGAAGTGAATGGGGAGCCTGACACCTGGGAGGAATGGTCTCTAGCTTACTTGTACTGTAGATTACCTTAGATCAGGGGTTCCCAAACTTTTTCAGCTCGAGACCCAAAAGAGAAATTTGCTGTTTCCCCGGGACCCAAACTTACAAAAATACATCATGAATTGCCATAACATTGGCGGCTGAGTAGCGCAGCGGACTAAGTGCCTGCCTACCACCGCAGAGACACTGGTATCGAATCCAGCTGTCAGCGGTACCTCCGGCTTGGTCGGTCGTCCATACTAACACAATTGGCAGTGTTAGCGGGTGGGAAGCCGGTGGGGTGGGTCCTGGTTGTTGTAAAATAGCGACTCCTACTGGTCGGTCGGGGCGCCTGCTCAGCGAGGAAGGGAACTGGGGGAAGTAGTGTGAGCCTCCCACGCGTTCCGCTCCCCCAGTGAGTGCTCGCTGTCAGGTGAAAAGAAGCGGCTGGCTGCCTCCACATGTATCGGAGGGGACATGTGATAGGCTTCAACCCTCTCTAGACCAGTGTGGAATAATATATTGATTCCCCAACTCTCTCATGTAAAGACATCCCCCAATACATTAATCTCACCCACATTATAATAGAGAAAAGTGAGTAACTGTAACCTTTCATTGTTTGGACTGATCATAAGAACTTGGCTTACATCCAAGGGGCTAAACGCCTTAATGCTCGCCAGGCCAGGTGGACGTTGTTCTTCACACGATTTCGATTTACCATCTCCTATAGACCCGGCTCCAAGAATATCAAACCTGACGCTTTGTCGCGCCAGTTTGATCTTCCTGGTCGGGAGGAGCAGCCCCATCCCATTATTCCACCGGCCTTGATTTTGGCACCCGTGTCTTGGGGCATAGAGAGGGTGGTAAGGTCGGCGCTAACGCGGGAGCCCGATCCGGGTGGGGGTCCTCCGGGACGGTCGTATGTTCCCAAGGCGGCGCGCTCACGCTTGCTACAGTGGGCACATGCGTCATCCCTCACCAGCCACCCAGGGGCAACCAGGACCCTGGAATTTATCCGTAGGAGGTTCTGGTGGCCGACAGTGGAGGGGGATACGCGTTCCTTTGTGGCGGCCTGTCCGGTGTGCGCACGTAGTAAGACCTCTCGACGGGCACCGGCGGGTCTCCTCCGACCACTTCCTATTCCTAAAACGACCCTGGTCACAAATATCTCTGGACTTTATTTCTGGTCTTCCCCTTTCGGACGGGTTCACCGCCATTTTGGTGGTGGTGGATCGGTTCTCTAAGGCGGCTCACTTTGTCCCTTTCCCCAAGCTTCCATCGGCCCGGGAGACTGCTGATTTAGTTATACAGCATGTCTTTCGGGTCCACGGGCTGCCAGTGGATATCGTGTCGGACCGGGGTCCTCAGTTCGCCTCCAGGTTCTGGAAGGCGTTTGCCGCCGGCCTCAGCGCCTCTGTCAGTCTGTCGTCTGGGTTCCATCCGCACGGGCAGACGGAGCGGGTCAACCAGGATTTGGAGGGGGTCTTGAGATGTTACGTTGCCGGTAGTCCGGCAACGTGGAGTAGGAGGTTGGCTTGGGCTGAGTACGCGCATAATACCCTTCTCTCCTCTTCTACCGGTATGTCTCCCTTTCAGTGCCAGTATGGTTTTCAACCTCCTCTGTTTCCCGAGCAGGAGCAGGAGGCGGAGGTGCCCTCGGCCCAGGCACATGTGGCTCGCTGTCGCAGGACGTGGAAACAGGTTCGGAAGGCGCTACAGAAGGTTTCGGTTAGTACCCAACGGCAAGCTAACCGTAAGCGTCATCCGGCTCCAGTTTACCGTCCAGGGCAGCGGGTTTGGCTTTCCACCCGGGATCTCCCTCTCCGGGTGGAATCCAAGAAGCTGGCTCCTCGCTTTATAGGACCATTTAAAGTGATTCATCGGGTTAATCCAGTGGCTTACAAGCTACGACTTCCGAGCTCTATGAGGGTTCATCCGACGTTTCATGTGTCCCTGTTGACGCCATTCCTCTCATCGCACTTGGCCCCGCCACTGCCTGTGGTTCCTCCGCCCCGGTTTATTGGCGGTCAACCCATTTACACGGTGCAGAGGATACTGGGTTGTAGGCGGAGGGGTAGGGGGTTTCAGTTCTTGGTGGATTGGGAGGGGTACGGGATAGAAGAGCGTTCTTGGGTGCCTCAAAGGGATATTTTAGATCCCAGCCTGATCGTTGATTTCCGGCGGCTGAATCCCGAGGCCCCTAGGTGAATGTCTGGTGCCGTTCGTCGGGGGAGGGTACTGTTACGTTCTGGACACCGACTGAGGTCGGTGACCACCCACATTCCTGGCATATGTCACTGGGCTTGTCACCTGTCCTTTCCCTGTCAATTAGTGCTGTCACTTAGGGGTGGTTCCTGATTGGCTGTCACAGGGGTGTGTGTGGAATGTTGGTATTTGGTGTCTATGTAACCTACCTGTCTTCTGCTTGTTCATTGTCAGGTCTTCACTAATTGCGTTCGGGGAAAACGTGGACGGTTCAACTCTGGACCTCCAATAAGCTCCTATTTACCTTATTTCCTGCCTGTGCTATTTAGCATTTATCTCTCTTAGAAATTACTCTTGTGTTCTTACTATTAAAGTCGAACCTGTTCAAGAGTAAACACTCTCCGTCTCTGTGATTGCCTTCACCCATTGGAACTCACCTACCTCCATTCCTGACAGGTGGGTAGGTTTGTAGGCAGGAGGGTGGGTTGTTATATATTATTATGTACACAGTATATGCATGTATGTATGTTTGTATTGTTTATTAACACAGTTAAACAGAAGTAAAAACAATACATAATAAGTTCTAAGGGGCCGCGTCCACCTAGCGCATATTTCTCCGTGAAACATGGCATGCAGCGCATCTTGTAGATGACAGAACGAAATCTACAGCCATGCCGCGGTTTTGCACATATTATAGCATATTTGAATAACTTTATTGTATATTAATTATATATATAGTTATTGCCTGACACCACAGTTCGCCCTTTGCTTTTTATTAGCTTTTTAGTAGTGTATTCGTGTAGTTATTATTATTAGTTTTGTCGCGAATCTCAATGGTCTGTGGGAGACAGCCAGACAGGCAGGCAGCTCCGGTGTCAGGTTACAAACAGAGTGGTAGATGAATGGCTGTGATTGGTTGTCTGAAAATGAGCCCAGCGCATCGCTCTGAAAGTTGAGAAAGTTTCAACTTTCGGCCGCACAAAAAAGCTGAGAAAAGAAGCCGACGGCAGCGCACTTCCTAGAGGCGGCCGCATGCGGCCGCATGCGCTCCCTCCCCATTGGAATACATTGAAAACAGATGCGTGCGGTCAGAAATATGCGCCAAGTGGACGCGGGCCCTAACTTCTCCTTCACAATCGTTATAACTTATTATGTATTGTTTTTACTTCTGTTTAACTGTGTTAATAAACAAACAAACAAACAAACAAACAAAGGCCTTGAGTGACGAGGGGCCTCCAAATTTTTTTAAAATGTAAGTTAAAAAAATTATAATAATATTTTGGGGCCTCTTGTGACGAGGGGCCTCCAAAAGGCCTCTAGTGACGAGGGGCCTCCAAAAAAACTAAAATTAAAATATATAGCCTATATATATATATTTTTTTTTTTGAGGCCCCTCGTCACTAGAGGCCCACGGGCGCGGCCCGGACGGCCCGGTCGTTAATATGGCCCTGCCCGTAGTAGTAGTACGCTCTGCTGAGCGCACCACTCTCTGGAGTGCCTTCCTGTCCTGTGCCGTGCTGTTTCCAAACCAGGCAGTGATGTTTCCAGTCAGAATGCTCTCTACAGCCCCGGAATAGAAGGAGTGGAGTATCTTCCCCGATACTCTGAACTTCCTTAACTGTCTCAGGTGATAGAGGCGGTTTCACCTTTTTCACCGAAGAATCTATGTGTGTTGACCATGTCAGGTCCTCTGTGATGTGGACTCCCAGGTACTGGAAACTGCTCACCCTGTCCACGATAGCCCCGTTTATCCACAGTGGCGTGTGTCCCCCCCCGCTGTATTCTCTTAAAATCCACGATCAGCTCTGTGGTTTTACCAATGTTCAGGAGTAGGCTGTTATTCCGGCACCAGCGTGCCAGTTCATCAACCTCCTCCCGATAGGCCTTCTTGCCATTGTTAGAGATCAGCCCCACAACCACTGTGTCGTCCGCAAACTTCACTATGGAGTTGGAACTGAACCTGGCCACACAGTCATGTGTGTACAGTGAAAACAGCAGGGGGCTCAGAACGCAGCCCTGGGGCGACCCGATACTCAGGGTGATTTTGCTGGAGGTATGACCCCCCCACCATGACCGCCTGGGACCTGTCACTTAGAAAGTCCAGAATCCAGGCGCTCATGGCGGAGCTCAGACCCAGATTTATCAGCTTGTCAACCAGTCTGGTGGGGACTATGGTGTTGAAAGCTGAACTATAGCCAATGAACAGCAATCTCACATAGCCCCCCTTCTGTCTGTCAAGGTGAGATAGTGTGTTGTGTAGTACTTGGGAGACCGCGTCGTCAGTGGACCTGTTTGTCATATATGCAAACTGCAGTGGGTCCATGTTACTAGTGAGAGAGGCACAGATGTGGTCATTGACCAGCCTCTCAAAGCATTTCATGACCACAGAGGTGAGTGCCACTGTAGTCATTTAGGCCTGCTGGAGAGGAGTTTTTTCGTACAGGGATTTTAGTGGACACTTTGAAGCAGGCAGGGACCACGGACTCAGCCAGGGATAGATTGAATATGGTTGTATACTGGGGCCAGCTGATTTGCACAGGACTTTAGTATTTGTCCTGTTATCCCATCTGGGCCTGCAGCTTTCCTAGTATTTACTCCCATAAACGCTAATCTCACGCTGTGTTCCGTCAATGAGAGAGTGTGTCCCCCCTAATGTAACGTTGCCACTGCTCGCCCCAAACCTGGCGTAAAAGGAGTTTAGTTCATCCGCGAGAGAGGCATCGGCACTCACTATTGAGGGGGGGCTGACTTTATAATCAGTTATAGAAGGCGGCACGGTGGTGTAGTGGTTAATACTGTCGCCTCACAGCAAGAAGGTCCAGGGTTCGATTCCCGCTTGGGGACCAGGTTTCCATAATGCCAGGTACCCAGGTGGGGTATCTCCCAGGCCTTTCTGTGTGGAGTTTGCATGTTCTCCCCATGCTTGCAAGGGTTTCCCCCCGATAAGATAAACCCAATGGAAAAACATGCACAACAACAGATCGCTAACGCTGTGGCGTCCTTGACGAAGACGGACAGGAGCACTTGGATTGGTCCCCTGGCGCGGCTCACGTTGACGCCTATCTGCTCCCGGCTGCCCTTGGGGGGGAAGGACGACGGGATGGGTTAATCGCAGAGACGAATCGCATCGGCGATCCTACAGAGACAATGCATGCGTGTGTGTTCCGGTGTGTGTGTTCCGGTGTGTGTGTGTTGAGGATAATTGCATGCCAATTAAAGACCTCTGAGCAGGTCCTGCATTATTATAAAATCGTTCGTACGCCCGCCATAAGCCTCTCGGGTCGTTCTGTGCCATCTGTGTATCCATCTTGTTCGCATATCACCGTTTTGCAGCCCGAACCTCTTTGCGTAGCATATAAGCTGCTACCTTGTACTCTTCCATACTTCCCAATGCTCGGCCTGAGTTGTAAGCAGCGGTACGAGCATTCAGGGCCACTCGGATGGAGTTGTCCACCCACGGTGTCTGGTTTGGGAAAACCTGCACATTCTTCATGGGGACAATGTTGTCAGCTAACGTTGTTATGAAGCTGACTACAACATCTGCATATTCACTGACGTCACTGGAGCTCGAGCGGAGCATGTCCCAGTCGACGTCCTCCAGTGCGTCTTGTAGCGTGGCCTCTGAGCTCTTGGACCACTGCTTCACCTCTCACGATACAACAGCCTCACAGGCTCTTTGTTTATAGCTGGGCAAAAGAAAGATGGCGTCGTGGTCAGATTTACCTAGCGGAGGTGCTGGTACTGCCTTATAGCCCTGTTTGAAAGGGGTGTAGCAGTGATCCAACGTATTACCCCCTAGTGGTGCATGTGATGTGTTGGTAAAGGTTTGTCATAACTTTTTTTAAATTAGCCTTATTGAAATCACCGGCTACAATCATAGCTGTGTCTGGGTGTTTGTTTTGCTGCTGGTTCAAATAGTCCTGTAGGTCTGCCAGACCTTTGGCGGTATCTGCTTGCGATGGGATGTATACTGCTGTTGTTATTATGGCTGTGAATTCCCAGGGGAGATAAAACAGGCGACAAAGGATGGATAAATGTTCAAGGTCCGGCGAACAGGAGCGGGAAATAATCTTTACCTCCTTGGGGCTGCACCAGCCATTGTTCGTCAAGAAGCAGACCCCTCCACCTATGGACTTTCCCAACTTCTTCTTTGCAAACATGTACCACGCATTATTTAATATTCAATCAATCAATATGATCACAGTCAGTCAAATGCAGCCACGCTTCCAATATGCCCTACACAATCAGATAGAGAGAGAGAGAGAGAGAGAGAGAGAGAGCGAGAGAGCGAGAGAGCGAGAGAGCGAGAGAGCGAGAGAGAGAGAGAGAGAGAGAGAGAGAGAGAGAGAGAGAGAGAGAGAGAGATCACAACTATCCTTGAAACGCACAGTGGTCCAGCAGGCAGAAGGGCTTGATAAAGTATATCCACTCCACTGTCCAGACTGTGTTGATGTCCATTGTCCATGCATGTCCAGTTGTCCACACTGCATCCATATATAGCTTGTTGTTTGCCAACAAGTACTGTGAAGAGCTGTGTCTTTGTCCATTTCCGCGTCGAACAGCCTGCAAACTACCTGGCGTTCTATCGCCATGCTCTAAGACAAACTCTAACCTTAACCAACTTTGAAAGAGTGCCTAAGCTTAACCGTCGAAAGAACTTGCCGTCACGCTCTAAGACAAATAGCCACATCACAACAACACAACTATCTACCAACCTAGAAACCTAGAAACTGGAGTCGGCCAATCAGAGAGCGTCTCCGCGAAATGCGGCTACGGAAAAAACTGACACTGCTGCTTAGACCGCTTCAAATCGCGCCCGGTTTCCATCATAATACATCATATTTCAACGCACAGCGCATTACGCACTGATTGGCTGCGACGGATACAGCGATGAAACAGTGCACAGCGTGCACGCGGACTCAGAGTGCTATTGCGTTTAGCCCGAGACGAGAGAAATACGGCTAGGAGAAATGCGGCTACAGACAGTGAGTCACTTCCTGTTCAGGAAAACGATTATTTATATTTGATATATTAACGTTATATTGTGCATTGGAAACACAAACATACTTAAAATGAGTAAATATTATTCATTTTAAACATGTTTATATTATTTATAGGGCTATAAAACAAAAAACAAAAAACAAATATTTCTTGTTCTTCTCTCTTTTAACCAGGGTCATGGAATGTGGGGCCATGGGATGTTTTGTGAGTTACATATTTAAATACATTTGGTCATTTAGCTGACACTTTCATTCAAATCAACTTACAAATTGTGTACAACAAG
This sequence comes from Notolepis coatsorum, assembly GCF_963971535.1. Taxonomy (NCBI): domain Eukaryota; kingdom Metazoa; phylum Chordata; class Actinopteri; order Aulopiformes; family Paralepididae; genus Notolepis; species Notolepis coatsorum. The sequence goes on along the minus strand of NC_140184.1, from coordinate 57,845,661 downwards.
TCAGCAGGAGTGGTACATATCTAGCAGCCAAGGATAAGTAGTATTGTTTGTCAGTGTCAAGCTTGAGTGTTATACTCTGAGTACATACTGTAGTAGTATAGGCATAGTTGGTAGTAGTATATACATGGCAGCATAATACTAGTAAAATGAAGTAAAACAGTTACAATTCAGATATTGAAGAAGTGTGTTTTTGGTTGATAAAGTGGGCAGGTTTCAGAAGATGCAGAGTTTAGGGATAAATAATACATAAAGATAGAATAGAAAAGAAAAAGACCATTACTGCATCAAAAGTAATCAACAAACTATACTATAAAAACTGATCAAACCAAATGGTCTCTTTCTTTTCTTTTGTAGAGGCTGCACCCAGCTAAACTTGCCTTCCTGGATTTTGTACATAATACAAGTTCATGTTAAAAGGATGACACAAAAAGCCAGACCGAGGGCTTGTTTCAGTTTTATAATAAACAATCAAACTGAGCATTTTTTTGCCTGCCTATTTGTTTGGTGGAAACTTGATCACAAAGTAAAAAAAAAAGAAAAAAAAAGTAGTGCCGATGTAGCTAGCTATTTTTGCCATGTTCTTGTAGTGTAGCTTGCTACATTTCTCTGGGGATAGCTTCCATTGTAGTTGAGCTATATTTAATCGAGAGTAACTTGTAGTGTAGCTTGCTACATTTTCCAAGTAGCTTGCCCATCACTGCTCACGTCCCATTGGGATCTAATCCTTGCTCTGAGATCATCCATCTTATTCTCCAGCGAACGTACATTCGCCAACAGAATCGATGGGATCGCGGGCCGGTAAGCAGAACTCTTTAGCCTGATTCTGATTCCACTTCTCCGTCCTCTGTGCTTCCGTTTGATTGCGCCGCATTTTCCATTGTCCTCGTCTTTGTCCTAGTCTCGTATTATCTCCGATGGCCAATCTTGGCAAAAAGTGTCGTTAAACTCCTCTTTCAGTCCGGAGTTTAAGTCCATAAGTGACGTCCATGCCAGCGTGGTTTTTAAATTAAATAAACATAATAACTAGAAGTGCGCACAATCTCTGCGGAGCAAAACCAATGGCGACTGACCTTGTTCGTGCCATCGTAGAGACCATTCACTCCAGGATCTGATGTCCCACTTGTATTGGGCATGGTGCAAAATAAAACCAATGCATAAAGACATAGAATGAGTATAAAAATAGACAGAATATGAGCAGTGCAATAAAATAGATGTACATTTGCATAAAATAGACAGGGTAGTAGTGCACACAATCTCAAGAAGGTACTGAACGAGCTCAGTGGCAGTTTTTCATGTCAGTTTTATCATGGTGTTATTCACTGTCAAAGATGCAAAGAAAAATCATTAAATATATTCTCCTTTGTTTCATCACAATTTCCTCAAGCCTAGTAACAGACACAATATTTCTGACACTGAGAATACATTCCATGAGATCCATAGATGTCCCTAGATAACAAGAACATGCAAATGGACCTTGTAGAAGTGGATACATAATCCATTTACTTAGGTATGTATTTTTAGGCCGATTTTCAGGGCTTAACAGGTTAAGGAGAGATAATGGAAAATGGATTTTGCCTAGTCTTTGGATGGAGTTGGCAGTCTGAAATGTTATTTAGGCACTGGGGAAAGGTTTGAAGTTTTCAGATTAACAAGCCTATAACTGAATTATTGCTCATTGTGATGTCACAAGTGAGACACAAGCAATAAATTAGCTTTAATGAAACAATTAGCCAATTTGGAGCCAGGAACACTGCCTTTCTAATGTACTGCCCTGTCTTTGTAAACATTACTTTTGGGTGTGGGGCAGCCAGGCAGGGAAGGAAATAATGGATTGAACAAAAACGGCATGCTCAATACGAGGGATGAAAGAGGCGCTGGAAAATAAATAATTAAAATTAGACATGTTCCATAAGTTCAAGGAAGTCATATCATTTTATTTTCAAACGATACATAATATGTCCCCTTTAAAATATGACCAGTCTAGAAGTTGGAAAATCCCAGCTTCCTAATGCCAAAGGTGGTACACTTTTAGTACTTTACCATCTCCTTTGACCCACACACACACACACACACACACGCACGCACGCACGCACGCACGCACGCACGCGCACACACACACACACACACACACACACACACACACACACACACACACACACACACACACACACACACACACACACACACACACACACACACACACACACACACACACACACACACACACACACACACACACACACACACACACACACACACACTATTATTGCTTGGCAGGTATTAAAGCATATAAATCCTCATACACCACTGGTACTAGTTATTAAAGTGGTACCAAGCCAAGATGCAAAGCAATGCATAATATAGGTCATGGAACACTGAGCCGAGGACACTGCCAGAGAAGATTCGCTCAACAAAATAGACAAGCTGTACTTTAGACAATGCAAAGTAACAAGATACTGTCCAATGAAAATCCAAATAGGTGAGGTAATTTTTACAGAAACTTCCAGAAGATTCCGGAGTCTCAAGAAGGGAGGGGGAGTCAGGTCTGACCTTGAAGTCATATAACCCTTTCAATGATCCCTGTCAATCAAAACCTAGCAGAGGAGAGAGGCCAGCAGTGTGCTTATCAATACATATCTGCAGTCAGGGAGCAGCTGTCTAATACATTGTAGTCAGATATACAGATTATAATGGATATTGATAACATAGCCCTTGCTAAACAATTCAAGCTTACGTGGACGCACTCTCGCACACGCACACACACACACACACACACACACACACACACACACACACACACACACACACACACACACACACACACACACACACACACACACACACACACACACACACACACACAGACTCAGTATGAGCACATGCACACACACACACTTCTAGATTTGGAGTTAGGGAAACATCTCTTTGTGGGGGGGGGGGGCATACAGGCAGGCTTTCCACTTGCTCTATGTTTTTGGATTGTCTGATCCTGATGATACTGAAGTGTCAGTGGATGGGCTTATATTGTTTAGAAGAGATATAAACAAGTATGGAGCGGGTGGCAAATGGCAATAATACGGTATGTACTGTGTAACAAACTGCCAGCTAAGCAACGGAATGAGAAGTACTGTATGGGTGCAGATCCATCTTCCACGCCTTAAGCTAATATTAATTGGATGTTGTTATAGACCTCCTAGTGCTGATGCAAAATATTTGAATGTGTTTGTGAGCTTATTGATAAAGTCTCAAAAGAAAATGCTTTTGCTGGGTGTTTTTAATATTGACTTCCTGTCCACTAGCTGCCCCTTTAGGAATACATTGTTGTCAGTAACTAATGCTTGTAGTGTTAAGCCAAACTGTAACTATACAAACTAGGGTGTTTACAAATAAGAAAGGCAGAACAACATCAACTTGCATTGATTATATATTTTAGAAATGTGGATGTTTCTATGTGTCTCACCAGCATGTGGGTGTTTCTATGTGTCTCACCAGCATGTCAGATCTACAGCAATAGGATCTAGTGATTGTGAATATTAAAGACAATCCTGAAGAAGCTCTTGATGTATTTCAGTACTACAAAGTACAGACTTCTGATACAAAACATTTTGGAAAACAATTGTGGGCAGTTCTTAACACACTCTGTGCCAAAAACGGCTTTTTACGTGTTTGGCCGCCGACGATTGAGTGCCATAAACGTAAAAAGTCGTTTTTAGGTCCTTTGATCTTTTTACTTTGATCCCCGCTCTACACAGTTGCCCAGAGCGATCTGCATCATTTAGACACGTGCATAGTGTTTATTGTTCGTTGAGCAGCCTGATGGCCTGGGGATAGAAGCTTCTTCTGAGTCTTTCTGTGCTCGCCTTAAGACTCCGGTATCGCTTGCCTGACCGCAGCAGTTCAAAGAGGCAGTTGTTCGGGTGGCTGGAGTCCTTGATGATTCTATTAGCCTTCCCCCTGCACCGCTTGTTGTAAATGTTCTGGAGGGTGGGAAGCACCCCTCCAATTGTGCGTTCGGCTGAACGTGTCACTCTTTGTAGTCTGCTACGGTCTTGTGCAGTGCTATTCCCAAACCAGGAGGTGATGTTGCCAGTCAGGATGCTCTCGATTGTACATGAGTAGAAGTTCCTAAGGATCTTCTGACTGACTTGGAACTTCCTTAGGCGCCTGAGGAAGTAGAGGCGTTGTCGTGCCTTCTTCACAACACTGTCAATGTGTGTGGTCCATGTCAAGTCCTCGGATATGTGGGCTCCGAGGTACTTGAAACTGTTCACTCTCTCAACCGGTGCCCCGTCGATGCTGAGAGGGCTGTAGTCCTTGACCCCCGACCTCCTGAAGTCCACAATCATCTCTTTTGTTTTGCTGACGTTCAGGGAGAGGCAGTTCTCCTGACACCACTGTGACAGATTCTCTACCTGTTCCAGGTAGGCCCTCTCGTCGTTGGCAGAGATCAGGCCCATCACTACTGTGTCATCAGCAAATTTGATGATTGTGTTGTTGTTCCGCTGTGCCACGCAGTCATGTGTGTACAGGGAGTAGAGGAGGGGGCTCAGAACACAGCCCTGGGGGGCCCCTATGTTGAGCGTGATGGATGAGGAGGTGCAGTTGCCTGCTCTTACCACCTGGGGTCTGCCCGTCAGGAAGTCCAAGACCCACTGGCAGAGGTCATAGTTCAAGCCCAGGTCCCTGAGCTTGGCTATGAGTTTGGAGGGGACTATGGTATTGAATGCTGAGCTGTAGTCAATGAACAGCATTCTCACATAGTTCCCCTGCCTCTTGTCCAGGTGTGATGCTGCTGTGTGCAGCACATGGGCTATGGCATCCTCCGTGGATCTGTTAGGGCGGTATGCAAATTGCAGGGGGTCCAGGTTGATGGGGAGGGAGGAACAGATGTAGCCCTTCACTAGCTTCTCAAAGCACTTCATGGCTATGGAGGTGAGGGCTACAGGGCGGTAGTCGTTGAGGCAAGCGGGCGTAGATTTTTTGGGTACAGGGATGATGGTGGACTTCTTCAGACAGGTGGGGATGATCCTGTTCTAAGGACAGGTTAAAGATGTCAGTGAATACCGGGGCCAGTTGGTCGGCACAGACTTTTAGGACGCGGCCGGGGATGCCGTCCGGTCCTGCTGCCTTCCTGATATTCACTTTTTTAAAGGTCCGCCTCACCTCATGCTCTGTTACCCTGAACACTGAGTCTCCATCAGCGGAGGCCGATACACATGGTGATGACTCACAGCGTGGCTGACATGTGACAGACCCACCACATGCACTGTGTGTGAGGCCTCTCTGGCGCTGCCTCTCACTGTGCGAGGGCCTCGGCCCCCCGGCGTGCGCTGCATGCTGTTGATGGAGACAGGTGTCTACCGTCAGCAGCACTGCCCTCTGAGGGAAACCAAGGACACATACAATGAATACAGTCCTCTACTTCCCTTTACTGCCAATTACTTCTGCTTCTTGGTGTGGCAATGAGGTGTTTGGGGGAGGAGGGGGGAGGGCAGGAGACGGTTTTAGGGGCTGAGAGAGGCTTGGTGGGGGCTCTTGTTAAGTAGCGAATGTGAAACCCCATTGTTCAGTACAATATATTAGATGATGAAATGGCCCCCAGCTGACATTATTTATCCTCAACCAAATCCACTGACCTTCAATGCTTCTTCTGACATCCTAGTTACCGCTTTTCGCAAGCTCCGCCCACGAATCCCCAACTCTCCCAAAAATGATAAAGTTGATATAGTGCTATAAGTCCTCTGCATCCTACTACCACTGGACAACACCTTAGCTTTCCATCCTCGCTGTTCAGTTTCTGCTGCTAAGTCTGCATATCTCAAGTTAGTGCTAATTATCTCTCGTGGAACAACTAATTTTCCTCCCAAATCTACCTGCATCTCCCAATCATTTGCTCCATTTAGGTGGCTTGACTCATGGCTGCCTACATACATTTACATTTTGTCATTTAGCTGAAGCTTTTATTCAAAGCGACTTACAAGTTCTGTACGACAAGTCAGCAGGAAGGGTACAACTCTTTCAGCTGAGTAACAATGTTCACATCAAAGTGTTGAAACTTGAGTGCTGCAGTGTTGAGTCACAGTGCATAGTAGTAGAGACATATTAATATATTAGGAAGAGTGCATGATAGTAGAGGACAGTAAGGAGGTTAGAGTTTTTCTTCAGATATTGATTGAAGAAATGTGTCTTTAGTCGACGACTTAGAGGCGAAAGATTTGTCGGGTTTCGGCTGTCCTAACTGAGTATGTGTGTGTGTCTGTGTGTGCCAACAAATTACTGACACAAACTGAAACCCAGAACATATTTCTAGTACATCCAGCTAAGACCAACTGCTGAGAGCAAGTGGAAAGCCTGCCTGTATGCCCCCCCCCCACGGAGAGATGTTTCCCTAACTCCAAATCTAGAAGTGTGTGTGTGTGCATGTGCTCATACTGTGTGTGTGTGTGTGTGTGTGTGTGTGTGTGTGTGTGTGTGTGTGTGTGTGTGTGTGTGTGTGTGTGTGTGTGTGTGTGTGTGTGTGTGTGTGTGTGTGTGTGTGTGTGTGTGTGTGTGTGTGTGTGTGTGTGTGTGTGTGTGTGTGTGTGTGTGTGTGTGTGCGTCCACTCGTGCGTGCTGTGCATAACTGGCCAGTGTGCTGACCTGGAGCGTGTAGCTGCACCATGTCGGAGAGGTCCTGCAGGTGGATGAAGAGAACCAGACCTCCAGCAGCAAACAGCAGCAGGAACCAGAAGGAACAGGGCATCATGCGTCTCCGCCCACGCAGGACATCCACAATCTTCCACTCCATACACAGCATGGTCAGAGGCTAACGTGAGCAGACCTGGGGAGAGATTAACATAGTTAGGCTTTCTGACCTCGCCAGAAAGATGAGTCGGCATCAAGTAATCTTCTCTGGCCCCCTAGAGAGAGAAGTAGTATACACCAGCTGTCAGACCATATATGGAAAGTTTGATTTATTGTAGCCACGCCCCCTTTGAGATGATTTATGACCACTAAGTATCGCCCCCTTCTCTGATTGGTCGAGAGGTTTAAGGGGGCGGGACTTATGGGTATGTCATACCTTATAAGGGGATATATCAAAGTTTGATGGAGTGTAGCCACGCCCCCTTTTTGAGATGATTTATGACCCCCTCGGGCAGTGGTCACCAACCTTTTTAAGCCCAAGATCACTTCTTTTTTTTTTTGGTGAAGGCAAGATCTACCTATTGAAGCGTTGAGAGAAAAAGACAGCCAAGATTGTACTTTAAACTAAATTACTTTTATTTGCCTGTATTCTAATTACATGCAATGCTTTGGTCCAACATTAAAACGTCAAAGTAGAACTATTATGTACTTTCTCAGTCAGTGCTAAGTGCAGTCATCTTATGCAGCATCACTTTTCACATCAAAACAAAAGTAGAACTGTAATGTGGACTTTCTCATATTATTAACATTGACAAACATATTTACAATTAGCATTTTATAAAGTAGAACTGTAATGTGTACTTTCTCAGTCAGTGCTAAGTGCAGCATTACTTTTCACATCAAAACAAAAGTAGAACTGTAATGTGTACTTTCTCAGTCAGTGCTAAGTGCAGCATCACTTTTCACATCAAAACAAAGGTAGAACTGTAATGTGGACTCTCAGGGTAAGATCTAAAAAAAAAAAAAAAAAAAAAAAACATCGTTTTTTTTTTTTTATTAATTTTAAATTTTCATGGAAAGATCTACAGGGACAGTCTCAAAGATCGACCAGTCGATCAAGATCGACGGGTTGGTGACCACTGCCCTAGGGCTTCTCTGATTGGTCGAGGATGCAAGGAGGCGGGACATCCGGTTTTGAGGGAGGGACATTCGGTTTCGGAAGGGGAGGGACATCTGGTTACGGAAGGGGAGGAGTTTTCAGAATGTTTTCAAAATAAAAGTTTTATTTTTTTTCAAAAAAAAAAAAGTCCTTTAAAATAAAAGATTCAAAAGTTTTTTTTAATTTTCAGATTGTGTGTATTCCAAGTTTTTTCAAAATAAGTTTTTTTTATTGTCAGATTTTTTTTTTTTTTTTTTTTTTTATTCAAACGTTTTTTTATTTTCAGATTGTGTGTATTCCAAGGTTTTCAGAATATGTATTTCTGTATTCCAAAAGTCTTAAGAATATATCTTCACAATATGTTTTATGTGTATCTTCACAATATGTATTCCAAGGTTTTTCAGAAAAATACAATATCTTCAGAAGGAATTTTGTGTATCTTCAGAATATAGTTTCACAACAATCTTAAGAATAAATGTGTGTGGTTTAAGTTACACAATTAAGAATATATGTATATCTTCAGAATAAAATACATTTTGTGTATTCCAAATGCTAAATGTAAAATACAATGTGTGTTTTCTTCAGAAAGTGCATTTATTTCAAATGTGTGTGTGTTTTCTTAATGCCAAATGCCAAATGTAAAATACAATCTATTATTCTTCAGAAAGTGCATTTATTCCAAGTGGTGTTTGTATGTATGTATGTATGTATGTATGTATGTATGTATGTATGTATGTATGTATGTATGTATGTATGTATGTATGTATGTATGTATGTATGTATGTATGTCTATATTTTAGTTTCTTGGATAAAGACATAATCTTTATACACTTGTGTTTAAGCAAAAAGAAAATTACAAATGTATCCCCTTAATGCTCTTTGGGTGCCAAAATGCACAATTTCATTAGCATGCAAGGGTCTAGGGTTTGAATATATCATTAATACGGTCCTGTGAAGTGTTTTTATTTCAAATAGATTCTTTAAAAAGGTTGCATTACAGTGTTTTGTATTATTCACATTAATTATTACACATATAGTACACTATATATGATAGTTTAGAGCTGTGTTGAAAATATAAAGTACAGAAAAGATCTGTGTGTCAGTGAGGGTGTGTGTCTCTGTTCGGGGGTGCGAACAGGGCCCCTCTTAGGTGCTAAAACACAGCATGGGGGCGTGAAGATTAGGGGACATGCAAACTCAACACACATTTACAGGCATCATTCAAATACAAATGGTTTATATCTTTGTAACATGTACATGTACAAGTATTGTATTGTAGAACATTTTTCTCATAGCATATTTTTAGTTCACACATTGGAAGGGGTCGCCTGAACATAATTTAAAACAGGTACTAGAATTAACGGATCAGATCCCAAATCCACTGTAACCTTAAGTCTACTCACAAAGGCTATGGTTAATAAAACATTCTATTATTCTAACCTATAAGGGCACTTGTACAATGGACATTCAATTCCATCCATTTAATTCACACAACATATATATCTGAGTTAAGGGGCTAGGGGTTAATGTTTATGAATGTAGCATAAAATCATTAGAATTGTTAACGTGTAGCAATATGGTTCATGAGAACAAACTAGGTTCATGAGAACATGCCGATTATTTATTAATTTCAGATTATTTGATTTGTTCCAAGACCAGGGCCCCGTTCCCCGTACCTGGTTCAACTAAGTCGATCAAGATGTCATTATCCAGATTCAGTTAACCCGATGTTTGAAGCCGGGATTTTCCTGTTCCTCGAAGGTGGATTCAGTCTCGTTAACTCAAGCCAGACTTGAGACCCAGGATAAGTGCGCGTGCCCGCCTCAGCCGAGAAGGCAGCAAGTGTCGAGAGCAGAGATCCTGATTCTCTAGCGGCATTGATTGATTAATTGATTTAAAACTTTAGTAACATATTGCAGTACGGCTCAATCGCCTCGCCGACAAGTTAAATGCGTTATCTATAGGCTAATTTTAAGTCCCTCATTACCTCAATCAATCAGATAATATTTCTTTAAACTTGCCTGCTGGATTGAATAATCAAATGAGATCTTGCTAGCGAAAATAATTAGTTGAACTGTTATACAGAATAACGATACGGCTCTCTTCCCATTGATTGATGTATGGTCGATCTTTTACTTATCTCCACTGTGGTCTAACGGGTTCTTCTTTTGACTTTCACGCAGACGACCGGGGTTCGAAACCCGGTCTTTTCCTTCTTTTTGCGATGTAGGAATAATTCAATTTGGTGCACGTTGAGAGCTATATAAAGAATGACATCCTTAATGCATGTAGATTTATAATATTTTAACTTACAACTAGGCTACTTTGGCGTATAATCATTAATATTATATTCCAAAAAATTATATTGGAAACATGGGGATTCAAACACCGGTCGCTGGGTTGGCAGGATTGAGCACTACCGCTGCGCCACTGTGCCAGATGGGATAAATTCATTGTTTATACATTAATGAACGAGAGACCCGTGTTTAGAATATTCTTTATTTTCTCTTTTTATCCTCATTCATTAATGTGACGTCAACGGCTCATTCAATTTCTCAAATCCGTCAAACAGCGCATCTCATCAGACATCTTAATCCCAGTTACAATTAAAATAACCACATAATGTGTACATCGCACAGAGCGAGCGCCACGGTATATATAACGTGCATTATTTAGGACAAAGTGTAGTATCAGCATTGTGGGTCTATTTTACATTTCAAAAGCCCCCTCTGGAAGAATGGAGCACAAAAACGTAATTCAGAATGGTATAAAGCAGATCCTAGACTGTGGGAATAATTTCAGGAAAAGCGCTGTCACTTTCTTTGCGGGGGCGTGGCTGTGCTTCATCCGGCTAACTTGAACTTAAAGGATAACTCCACTATTTTGGGAAATTAGCTTATTTAACATCTTCCCTGGAGTTAGACAAGAAGATGCATACCTTTTTTGTCTCTGTGCGTGCATTTTAGCTTTGGGAATAGATGCTCCGTTAGCATAGCTTAGCTTCATCACTGGAAGTGAGGCAGGACAGTAGCCTTACAGTGCCTTACAGTGTATTGCAAGGTCTGACATTGACCAAACTTGATATGCATGACCTTGGTGGGCTCTAGGTCAACTCCTGAAAAGGGGGTCAATGTCAGACTTTGCAATCAAAAGTTAGGGGGCTAATAACCCTTGCCATAATTTCAGTGCGCCCCTAACTTTTGATTGCAAGGTCTGACATTGACCCCCTTTTCAGGAGTTGACCTAGAGCCCACCAAGGTCATGCATATCAAGTTTGGTCAATGTCAGACCTTGCAATACACTGTAAGGCACTGTAAGGCTACTGTCCTGCCTCACTTCCAGTGATGAAGCTAAGCTATGCTAACGGAGCATCTATTCCCAAAGCTAAAATGCACGCACAGAGACAAAAAAGGTATGCATCTTCTTGTCTAACTCCAGGGAAGATGTTAAATAAGCTAATTTCCCAAAATAGTGGAGTTATCCTTTAAACCCTGCTTTCGACCAGGCTCAAACTTTTGGATCTGTTGTCATGGTGATTTGGACAATCCAGGTACGGGGAGCCGGAAAGTCCGGCTTAAGTCAGACTTAACCGAAAGTTATCCGGCTAACTCAGTTATCCAGGTACGGGGAACGGGGCCCAGATGACATTTGAAGGAAATTCAAGATATTATATGAGATGTTTTTTAAAAGGGGGAAGGAACTCATTTACTACATTGAGTCAGACTGGGGTATGAATGTGTCCCAGGCTAGGGGTGTCTGTCTGCTGACAGTTTGGGACACGGTGTTGACCATAGAGATAGCTGTATTTCTTATTTCGTAAAACTAAGACTAAAACTAAAATTAAGAGGTAACAGATCAGAGAAAGACTCTAGTCTTGTTTACATCAGATTCCCCCATTTTCAATTAATCAGGGCCTACATGACATACAGATAGACATTAATGTTACATCCAGACATTTAGGACATACCAGATTTACAAATACAACACTGTTTGTGATAACTTGTAAGGGTCTGTCTGTCCAAGCTGTTCTAACTGTTTCAATAGGGTATTTCAACCATCTTTAATTAAGACTTATTTTTGGATATGGATCACCTCAAGGCCTGAATGTCCATACCCTGTAGCAATGCTAAGCCTACATTTCCAGGTCAAATACCCTTTTTAGCATGGTTCAGACATCACCGCCCCCAATTTATGTCACAGTACAAGTGAAAATAGCACAGAGTATGGGGAAAAGGCCTTTATGTGATAGCTAGACCTTCTATACTAGCTATGTCTGTTAAGGACTTTCAAAAACCCATTCAATATAGTTTGCTCCACCTCAAATGTAATGTTTAAAAAATATGTATTTTTAGGTGTTTGTTGTTGCTGTCAATTGGGACCAGGTCTAGCTAAAAGAGGGGTCAATGATCTCCAATCATGGTATAGCATCTTTCATGCATGAATTCCAACTCTAACGTGTTACACACTAGTAATTCAGCCATAATATTTGCAAATAGTATTCTTCTAAACAGTGTATTACAAATACAGTGTATTTGTAGCTAATGTAGACAACAGGCAATTATATAATTGTCACCTGAAAACATATTGCAGGATATTTTCAAGATAGCCACTTAACCAGTTCATTGCCACCCCGCTCACACCGTATGTTTGTAATTTAGAAATTAAAATGTGATGATCAATCGTATCAAATGCTTTTTTAAGTCAATAAACACCCCTATTGTGTAATTCCTCTCATCTACGGTTGTGGTTATTTCTTCATATATATTCATTAAGGCTAATGCTGTTGATCGATTTGCCCTGAATCCATACTGACTCTCACTCAGTAGGTTATTCTTTTCAATAAAACTATCTAAGAATCTTGAATCAAGAATCTTGGAAAATTGTGAAAGCAAAGACACTGGTCTGTAGTTGGTAAAGCTGTGTTTGTCCCCAGATTTAAATAGAGGAATAATGTACTGAATTAATAGAATTTTCCCACAGGGATGAGGTTTATCTTATCTAAGTGTGCTAGTGTTTAATAGTGTATAGGGACATAGTGTGTAATAGTGTAATATTGTCATAGGGTAGTCATATAATAGTATGTAATAGTGTTATAGTGTAATATTGTGTAAATGTGTAATAATGCAATAGTGTAATAGTGTGTAATACTGCAATAGTTTAATACATTATTTTGTTTTATTTCCTCAAACAGACATGTTCATGTAACTTGCATCAATCCGATCATACTTATTATAATCTATACCCTTAATTTCAGTCACCTTTCAGCCAACTGAGTTGAAGATTTGTAGCCTGGTCCTGAGTTTTTTTTTTACCTACCAGATAATTTGTAGCAGGCTAAATGTGAATAAAACACATTGAAAGCCTGATCAAGAGGCTAAAAGTGAGGTTGGGTTTCTTTTTCAGAAACAAATCGTGCTTTTTTTTCTTTGATTGTCAAGGATAAACATAAATTATAGACATCTAAAATCATGAAACAGGTCGATTTTTACTAGATTGAATCATTAGTCAGAAGGATAATGCTATTTTAGTCAAGGGTTGAGATATATCACCCCCATGACACGTCCCTATTTTGTAAGACAAGCAGTTTGATGTTGTAATTACAGTGATTAGGCTCGTTTGCCTGTATACATTTTTTATCAATCTGCTTATTGTGTATTTTTTAGGTGTTTGGTTATGTTTTATCTGTCATTTTGACCAGGTCTAGCTAAAAGAGGGGATTTATGATCTCAAATGACTAAGGTTTACCAATTGTCATGCATGAATTTCAACTCTAACGTGTTACATAAGTAAAACAGACTATTTGCAAACAACATTGTTCTAAACAGTGTATCTACTATAGACAGTTTGTATTTATATTTTAGCTAAATGTAAAAAACATGAGAACATAATCCTAGTGAATTCTGAATTTGTTGTTTATTGGTTGAATGTCAAGGATAAACATAAATTATAAACATCTAAAACCATGAAACTGACCGATACACTTAAAACAGACATGTCAACATCGTTTTTTTTTACCTGTTTGCATAATGATAAGGTAAAAAACAATACAAATTCATTTTTAGTACGCTCAAGCCCCAAATGTATTTTCTTTAACCTGATCTAAGGTACATTATACAACTCATTTATGAATTACTTTGCAGTGTCTAGTTTTTTAGCCACACTAAATATTTATGCTCTCAATATTATGGATATGCATTCAATCCTACACACGATAGGAAATATTCAATCAACACAAAGATGATGGTTCTAAGGTAAATAAAATGTAATTCAGTCAACATAGTTAGTGTATATTATGGCTAACATGTATGAAAGTTGTTGATACAATATTATAATTCATAATAATTTTGCAGAAAAAAGCTAAATACAGAGTATTACCGGCGAGGTTGTTTGATCTTGGTCCCGATGATTGAAGGAAATTCATTTTAAGAACTATTTAGCATGAAATATCTTAATACAAAGATGTATTTTATACATTATAACCATGAAAATAATGCAATGTTAGGTTTTACCGTGATTATAGTGTTCACAGATAGGAATATATCCAGGATACATTCAATTATCCAAATGTACTCTGTTTGAGTCAAATTTACTCTGTGAAATGTACTCTGCGAAAGTTCCCTGCACTATACAGGGTTTTACATAGGCTACTAACAAAAACAATTTATATTGTTTCAGTGATGGCCTTCTTGATAGCTACATGGTCGACATGTCTTATTTCTACATGAAAGATTTGCTTTATTCACACAATAAATATGCTGTTTGTGTAAAAATAATGTATAATATTAGGACTGATTCACTGTATAGTGAATCCAGGGGTATAGTGGATCGATTATATTTTGTTTTTATAATATTTTATAATATCAAAACATGTCTTATGTTCTATAAAATGTTCTTATATATCTACAAGTCAGAATGATGTAAAAAAGAGTCCTACTAATATATTTCACTTAAAAAACTTGTACAGAAAGATAAATATACGACCCCCGGAGCCCTGTCGGAGTGTATACAGGTTCTGTACAGTATACCATATGCAAATCCCATATGGTCTAGCGGTAAGGATGCCCTGCTTTCATCAGGGAGGCGCGGGTTCGACTCCTGCTATGGGAATAACACCTTTTTCTATACATAGCAAATGTGTTGGTATGCTTTATTGTAACTGTTTAGTTGTTTTAGTGCAACACTACTGTCACCAACATCTAAGAAGGATCTGAGATGCATTTAAGTCCTATTGATAGGTTTTTCCATACCTTTACAAGGATATGTACTGTGTTGCATTCATTTATTTTAAATTTGGCGGACTTTATGGTATTTATAGCTTATTCATGATTGTGATACTTCTTATTGAATTGTTTAAAGAATATGTGTATGACCCAAGGGTGCATTAATGTATTGTAGGACCTTACAAATATGATTTGATCCCTACAAGTGGTAAAATGTTTCCAAGCATTACATTTTAAAGGGATCACGTTCACATACCTGAATATAGTTAGACAACAGGATAATATTTGTATTATTACTATGATGAACTTAAAAAAGATAGAGAAAAGGTAGAAAGAAGCGCAGTTGGTTATATTATAAATGTTTTATTAAAGAATATTGCAGATCATACTGTAACCTTTTTTATCAATAATATAAGCGTGCATAACATCAATAATGTGATTAATATCTAAAGTTTCTAAACACTTATGATTTTTCAGCTTAAAAGCCGTAACATCCACTATTACGGTGTATAAACATAACAGGTGTGCTCTGTTAAAATGACCATTCATATGATCTAAAATAGTAACTAAGCCGTTTTCAGATAGAAGACTTTCATCCTCTGAGAGTGTCTCTATCATATATTGCCAATTATTTAGCAAGCCTTTCTCTCTCACCAGCTTCAACATATTTTCAAAAAGCCTTAAGCGCAGGCTATTGACATTCCCGGTTACCCATCGATGTACAATTGTCCCGACAGCTCCGCGGCTGTCACTAGGGCTTTAAGAGTAGATACTTTGATTGGGAAGTGGAAGGTTTTTCTTCTAGTAGGACACAGTCTCTTAACCATACCCCCGGTTGGGGATGGCAGTGATGATGCTCTGTTGGTTACATCAACGATAGGTATTTCTTCGGGGTCGGGGTGGAATACATTCGATTCTGATGCAGGAGGGGTGTACCGGGGGCTATTAGGAGGGACATCCATACGCATGAAGGGGGTTGGCTGTGATGAATCCGGCGACGAAGTATCCCAAGGACCCGTGTACCAGGGGCTATTACGATTCGGCGATGAAGTCTCCCAAATCGTTGTAAGAGGGCTGTAACTAGTCCTAGGGGTGTCTAGGAGGCTTTGCAATGAAAAAGTTTTAGTTGAACCATACAGGGGTACGGGTAATGTCTCAACTTCCTCGTCTTGAGCGTATAGTGGAAACAGGCTATCTAGTGTATCCAATCCATTCTTAGAAGGATCAGCCTCATACCAAGCTAAGTTTGGTTGCTGTGAAGGAGGGTCCATGAATCTATAACCGCCAGCGGGTAGTGTTTCAACATCGTCAGGCGTGTATAATGGAGACAGGCTATCTAGTGTATCCAATGCAGAGTTAGCAGGATCAGCCTCATGTGACACATACAAAGCCATGATTGCTATCTAAAAGTACAAAATGCACTGTAAGTCTTTTTAAAGGAGGATTTAGGGTTGACACGCCCCATCCTCCGCGCCCTCGCTGGGGTCAATCGTACTCTAGGTCCCCTGATTCGCTCTGTAAGAGCCTTCTCGCCTCGAACACCTCTTGAAGGACCTCCCCGCATGTCTGGAGACATTGCAGCCACTTTGTTACCGGAAGTGAGAAGATGAAATGCTCAAGAGTTGAATTATACCGCCTGGAGATGGCTAGATCAGCCTCTACATCAAGTGTCGGAGTACTTTTTATAGATATCCTACCCTCGTAATGCACATACCCGTACCCTAGCTGGCTATGGCCTATTAACAGCGTGATTAGCTGCCCATCCTTAAGCGTTCTACCTGTCAGTCCATCCATAGACTTAAAAGAAGCCTTTTTCATTTTCCAAAATTCCGTCTCCTTTAGATACATCTCAGGCCTGCTTGCAACGCCCTGGAAATCCTCCACGGTCATCTTGTAGAACAGAATTCTCTCAGCTCTAGCATCGTATTCAAATCCTAGGACACCACCGACGACCGGGCATAGTTCGTTATAGATCTCTCTACCATATCTGCAAGGTGCAAGTAACATGGTTTTAATCCTGGTAGCTCTGTCCGTAACATGGCTAACCGTTGTAGCTAGACTGCTCGCCATTTTATTTTTTAGGGTCTCTCTAAGAGGTAACTCTCTAAATATATAGGTTTCTATCCTACACATCTATAGCGTCATATAGACCCGTCCGCAGCTACGCCCCCACCCCCATACAGAAATACATCCACCTAGACATACACACCCACACAATCTTTTTGACAGTCGCAGTCTTTGACAGAAACTTTGAAGTATCAGCTGTTGTTTAAAGTACCAGGATCGTAGCATAGGAAATGCGGAATTTCTTCAGTAGGACTACCAGCTGTATTACGACCTCTATAAACTATGATATCGCATTGCTTTTAAAGCATGCTATAGCTAATAAAGTCAACAATGCCCACTTGTACACTGTAACCGGGAATGTCAATAGCCTGCGCTTAAGGCTTTTTGAAAATATGTTGAAGCTGGTGAGAGAGAAAGGCTTGCTAAATAATTGGCAATATATGATAGAGACACTCTCAGAGGATGAAAGTCTTCTATCTGAAAACGGCTTAGTTACTATTTTAGATCATATGAATGGTCATTTTAACAGAGCACACCTGTTATGTTTATACACCGTAATAGCGGATGTTACGGCTTTTAAGCTGAAAAATCATAAGTGTTTAGAAACTTTAGATATTAATCACATTATTGATGTTATGCACGCTTGTATTATTGATAAAAAAGGTTACAGTATGATCTGCAATATTCTTTAATAAAAAATTTATAATATAACCAACTGCGCTTCTTTCTACCTTTTCTCTAACTTTTTTAAGTTCATCATAGTAATAATACAAATATTATCCTGTTGTCTAACTATATTCAGGTATGTGAACGTGATCCCTTTAAAATGTAATGCTTGGAAACCTTTTACCACTTGTAGGGATCAAATCATATTTGTAAGGTCCTACAATACATTAATGCACCCTTGGGTCATACACATATTCTTTAAACAATTCAATAAGAAGTATCACAATCATGAATAAGCTATAAATACCATAAAGTCCGCCAAATTTAAAATAAATGAATGCAACACAGTCATACATATCCTTGTAAAGGTATGGAAAAACCTATCAATAGGACTTAAATGCATCTCAGATCCTTCTTAGATGTTGGTGACAGTAGTGTTGCACTAAAACAACCAAACTGTTACAATAAAGCATACCAACACATTTGCTATGTATAGAAAAAGGTGTTATTCCCATAGCAGGAGTCGAACCCGCGCCTCCCTGATGAAAGCAGGGCATCCTTACCGCTAGACCATATGGGATTTGCATATGGTATACAGTACAGAACCTGTATACACTCCGACAGGGCTCCGGGGGTCGTATATTTATCTTTCTGTACAAGTTTTTTAAGTGAAATATATTAGTAGGACTCTTTTTTACATCATTCTGACTTGTAGATATATAAGAACATTTTATAGAACATAAGACATGTTTTGATATTATAAAATATTATAAAAACAAAATATAATCGATCCACTATACCCCTGGATTCACTATACAGTGAATCAGTCCTAATATTATACATTATTTTTACACAAACAGCATATTTATTGTGTGAATGAAGCAAATCTTTCATGTAGAAATAAGACATGTCGACCATGTAGCTATCAAGAAGGCCATCACTGAAACAAATGTACCCCGCTGAGGCCCCCCACAACCATCAGATCGGGGAGGACCGAGCCCCCCCGACCACCCCTAATGGAGGGCACCCCCCCTATTGGAGGTTCCCGGGAGGGCGACGGACCGACCGTGCGAAGAGGCACTCAAGCAACTCAACGCACAGGGTGAGCAGACCGTGGCTTGACCCCACGACTACACACACGCACAACCCGCATGCCACCCGGGAACGAACGGAAGGAACAACCTCGTTACTGCCCCCAGAAATCACGGGGTCAAGAGCAAACCCAACCCCGTGGCAAGGCCGTAGCAGCGGAGCGCGAAGGAAGACCCAGACCCACCGAAGGGACTGGATCCCCTGGAAAACGGGGGCCCGGAGAGGTCAATGACGCCAGGCATCAAGACCCCACCAGGCGGTCACTTAGTGACACCGCCCCCCACATCGCCAGCGTATTCGGATCAGGCCCCTCCAAGAGCGGGCCCTTTCCCCCCAATAGCACACCGCCTGGCATACTGACCCTGCAGAACAGGCAGTCAGCACGGCCGTAAGCACTCAAGAGGTTAACCAACGGAAGCAGGCAGCGTACCGGGGAAACCAGGCAACAGGCTGTAACCCGAGCCTGGAGCACTGCGGACGAGACAGGCGCCAAAGGAGTCAGCTGAAAACAGCCGCCCCGGCGGAAGGGGCGTATGCTGGCGTTGTTGATCACCATGACAAAGCCTCCTTTAAAAAAAAACCACCCAGAGGGGTTGAGGCAGAGAAGGCTGACATGATTGGCAGACGTCATGAACGTGCAGGGGCACACTCAACCGGGTAACCCGGGAGGTTACTCTGCCCCAACACACCAGGGAACCAACCACCCTGTCGTTACCCTATGCGGTGGTTGTTCCTATAACCCCTCAGGAAAAACTCCAAAACACACCTGCGGGTATCATACCGCAGTACAAGTGTTGCAGTTTTTCAAAAAAGGGTTATTCCAGGCCTACGGGTCGACGAAACATTACTTCGGACCGGGCCCGGCGGCACGGGAAGCACAGAGTTACCAGAGGAGGTCCAAGACCACCCCAACAGCCCCCTCCACGCCACGCGTGAGAGAGGAGCGAAAAGAATGGAGAACCAGCCCCAAGCACACCGCCCTTGGTATTCCCAGGCGGTCTCCCAACCAAGTACTAACCAGGACCAAACCAGCGTAGCGGCCGAGATCGAACGAGATCGGGCGTGTACAGGTTGGCATGGCCGTAAGCCATTACGACAGTGCAGAGTACAATATGTACCCAACAAGGGTCTCCATAGCGCCTAACCCTGCGACACCCGGACCGACCTGGCATTTTTCCCCCCGAAAAAAGCACAAGTCCCTCAGGGTACCAGAACAGCAGATCTGCATCCCCGGCGGACAATGGGTTTAACTGACCTGGACCAGCGTGACCAGAACCAGTCCTGTGCCCTAACCACGCCAATATGCCTACTCCAGGAGAAGGGGCAGATATGCGTGTTGACCTTAAAACATGAAAAGAAGGCGCCACCCAGACGGTCGGTGCGAACCGCGCCTGGTGGCCCACCCCAAGGGCGTGAGACCCCTCTACATATGTTCAGATCCATTCCGTCATCATCCCCCAGATATGAACGAGAATCCGTCCATAACCAATACAGGTCGTCGGAAGAGGAAAAAACCTCCATCCCAGTTGCTTTATAAAAACGCTGTTTTAACCACAAGCAACCAAGGCGTGCTAGTCACCCGCCTGATCTTCAACAGAACACCCCGAGCTAGCACTTAACGTGCGTCGGGACACAACCACATCAATGAACAGGCTATTTAGACCTTTCAGTGAATCCCCAAGGCTCCCAGGGGAACAACAAGAGGGGTGTGGTGCTTCCTAAACTCCAACTCTTTTTAATAAAAAAGAAGGAAGCACCATCATCATCATCATCAAACCTTTATTTGAATAGGCAGGTTAATTAAGAACAAGTTCTTATTTTCAATAACGGCCTATTTGGGGGTAAAAAGCCCCCTAGGGGAAAGGGGATGGGGGATAAAATCAAATAAATAAAAATAAAACACAAAGGAACATTATTAAAAAGGCAGGACATACATACAGAGCAACAACTGAACTGAACAACAACTGGCGGACAACAGAACAATAGTGGCAGCATGGTGTTAGCACATGGAGAAACATCTACATGAGTGCTCTAGGGAGTTTGTTAAAGTTTCCTTAAACAATCGAATTGAAATAAACGTTTCCATATTTACGGTTTTTTGTAGTGTGTTCCAGCTACCAGCTGCTGCGTACTGAAAGGAGGAACGGCCTTGTGAGGAGTTGGCATGGGGGGCGTTTACCAGGATATGTGTGGCTGACCGGGTGTGGTAATTTGGGAGTGGACGAGGGTGGACTAGGCGAGTAAGGTAAGGGGGATTACGGCCTAGAAGTGTTTTATATACAAAGGCCAGCCAGTGGATGTTGCGTCTAATCTCCAGGGAGGGCCAGTTTACTAGGGAGTATAGCTCGCAGTGGTGGGTCCTGTAGGGGGCATTGGTAGCGAAGCGAATGGCGGAGTGATATAGGATATCTTAGCGCTCTAGATCACCTTTACGGGCCAAGCGGTAGATTACATCGCTAAAATCAAATAGCGGCAGGACAGTCATCTGGACCAGGGTGAGTTTAGCAGATCTAGTGAAGGAGGAACGGTTCCTATACAGAAAGCTAAGCCTTGCTTTGACTTTGGCCTGCAGTTTAGTTAGGTGTTCAGAGAAGGAGAGTTTGGTGTCGATCCACACTCCCAGGTATTTATAAGAGGTGACCAGTTCAAGCTTTTTGCCATCGGCGGCTACAATGGTGCCAGTCTGGGAGGTACCCTTGTGGCCGAACCACATAACTTTGGTCTTGCTGGTGTTTAGGACCAGGCAAAGGGCGGAGAAACCAGCTTGGATTTTTAGAAAGCTCTCCTGGAGAGTTTTCAGGACAGCATCCGGGGAGGGACCAGAGGTGTACAGGACTGTGTCATCAGCATAGAGGTGAATTAGTATGAATCCCAGTCTACACAGCCGAGGGTAAAAACTGTTTATATTTTTACATCCAGTCACCCCTTCCACAGAGGATTTAGACCGAAATTCCCCAGAAAGCCTTCCCACGTGAGTCGTAGAATGAAAAAGCCATGGCAACTGCGAGTCACGTGACCAACTGACTCAAGTTACACATAAAATCGAGCGTAGCGGACCCGTAAGTCCTACGCTCTAACCCGACACTTTGACACAACAGACCTTACGTAAAGATCTAACTCACGGAAGCCATCGTCATAGCAACGTATCGTATGCTATGACGGGGGGAAACCCCACACACAACTCCTGTTTGTAATAGGAGCATAGTCAGGACAACCCTTTCCTGAGAAAACCCATTTGACCAATCAAGTGGGAAGGAGGGATTTATTCGGCACCCCCTCACAAAACCCTTCCCCCTGCACAATAACAACTGTAGTATATGAAACCTTTGGTAGAATGCCAATGAATAGCGCAAGCTAATACAATGCATGCTACCCACAGAATGTGAACAGGGTTTACAACAAAACCAAGTCGTGTGCGTGTGTGGATCCTACACCCGCATTCCATGTTGTACATAGAAAAACACTGATAGAGAGTATAATGGCTAGGCCGTGGAACGTGTGTATACAAGCATTACTGCAACTAACACAACAGTGTTGTAGTTCAACATTACTTTGTGTGTAAGCAACAGACCATACAACCAGCTTCTACCTGCATGTGGAGCGTCAGGCCGAGATAGAAACCCTTCTATAACCGTGTGAATGCTGCAGACCTTGCTTTAATCTCATAACACGAACGTAACTCATCCATCAATGTATACCAATGTAGATTCACACTTTGCAACCTCATCATATGTTTTGGTGAAGAAACACACAGTTTGTTTAACCAAAAAAATACAGTCCCCCTTTTTAGGGGACTTTTTATTTAATCAATAAATAATATGAGAGGGCCGGGGAGGGGTAAACAGAGGGAACCGCATGGGGAAAAAAGTCACTGTCTAGCGGCGTCTGCTGCCTCGAGCCACTCAGGCTTTGCCACCCCGAGAAGCCCCGGAGGGACGGTAGGCAATCGGTTGCTGGTCTCGTCGATCCCTACCGTCTCCTCCGGTCGTAGATGGGCCGGCTGTAGCAGCAGCACCGTCTCTCCTCCTGGCCTTCGTCGACGGGCCAGCAGTGGCGATGGAGGCATTGGCAGCCACGGCGGAGGAAGCTCGACGACGTGGAAGCCTTCTGACTCCACCGGCGATGACGGGAGGTGGAAAATGGGGTTGGAGCACGGATCTCTCCTCTGCCATCTCTCTGCATGTTGAGGTCATCAATTGCAGGGCCTTCCCGAACAGTCCAGCATCGGAGAGGGTGGCCGTCAGAAGATGAGCCCTCTTCTTCTCCGGCACACGGGCCTGCTCCAGCCAAAGGTTGCGCTGGATCAGAGTTGCCAGGCCGCGCACTTTCCCAGAGGCTATGGCCTGCACCTGAGTCAGATGCAGGACAGCTCCTGCCGCCTGGGTGAGCTGATCATGTTGTACCTCCGACTGCTCCGTGCCGCCCGTCATTATCCCGGATACAAATCTTGCCAGCTGTGCGATATTAGACGCAGCAGCCAGCGATTGTGTACCCGCGATGAACGACTGGTCACTCCAATACGCCAACCGCCTAGCCGATTTTCCTTGGAGAACCGGCTTGCATAACGGCTCCCACACCACATCCGGACAGAGGAGAGCGGCCATCGGCCTATCAAGCCGTGGCACACCCTCTCTCATACCTTCAACCAAACCCACCACCCGCGTAACTGGTACGTAGGCGGGAGTGAGGCCCATGATGTGGGACACCACCTGGCCCCGACGAACATAGGCCCCCATTGAGGGGAAAAATGGGTAGACAACGTCCACCCCTCTCACCGGGCGACGCTGCCAGAGATTACCTATTAGATCATCGGGGACAGGAGCAGGCAGTGGCTGCAGCAGCGGCACGCCGTTTGCAGCGGCCGCCACCGCCATAAGCTCGGGGAACAAAGCCAGCAGTTCCCCCTGCAGACTTTCCTCCACCGAACCCGCATCCCTCACATGCAGCAGGCTTCGACTGGTTAAGGAGCCACAGTCTGATGTGGCTGATAGTAGGGCATCCTGCCGAAGAGGCCGAGGGGTTTCCCCGACATCCTCGAACAAGGCGCCCCAAGGAGACATATCACCCCCCTCCAGTGTTACCTGGATGGGTGGGATATTCGTCTCTACTGGGCCTTCAAACAAGAACCCGTCCGCCTCTACCATGCAATCCTCTGTTTCCATTGGGCAGCTAGAGACCGACGCATCCTCACTGGTCTCCAGCAATTCCCCAAACCCAGGCCGTTCACGTCTGCAGGACACCATCTTGCGACGGGACCGAGCAGACGCAAAAAGTTTGCGTCTCAAATCCTCCGGAACCAACGGAACCGGCCGTTCAACAACGGACGATTCCCCGGAACCAGAGGAACCAGAGCCAGGACCAGGCCATCGCAGAGGCGACGGCACCGGTGCACTGGCTCCTCGGAGAGGCAAACTACCCATCGGATGCCTACCGGGCGTGGCTGCCGACCACGAACGCGGCAACAGCCCCGCACCAGAACGCACAACGGAGGCGGGAATGGAGAACCGCTGGTGAAGAGTGGTTCTACGACTCTCCGAAGTAGACATTATGACTTAGATTTTTCTCTTGAATATTTATGAGAGAAGAAAAAAATAAGCACAATGTAAACTCGTCTCAACTTTCTACAACTAGCAACCTTGTCAAGTGGGGATCTACCAAAGGCACTTCCTTGTGGTGAAAGCGAAGAAGGAGGCGAGTAGGTGGCCACACACCTGCTTATGAAGGTAAGCTGATATGGGTGTGGTCAGACGGATGTTGGGATGTAATAGGGCTGCAACTAATGACTAATTTGGTAGTCGACTAATCTGCCGATTATTTTTTCGATTAGTCGACTAATCGAAAACCAATGTAAACAACAACAACAACATTTTTTTTTTTTTTTTTTTTTTTTTTTAATTACCTATCTTTGTGAAAGTGGCTTCTCAGCTCTGGTCCAGCTGAAGACAGAGCAGAGGAACAGATTGGACATTGAGCATGACCTCAGAGTTGCTTGTCTACCATCACCCCAGACTTTGAGACTCTTGTCAGGACCAAACAACAACATCATAACATGATGATCCCATAGCAAATTAAAATAATGACTCATGAAACATTTGAATTTGGATCTTTAAGCCACTTTAAATGAAAATGTATTTGAAGAACAATACAGCAATCACTCATAACAAGATAAATAAATTAAATAATACAAATTAAAGTGGAAGTGTACTTTAAATAACTTTTGTTTGCTGTGTGTGAGAGGAGTCCGTGTGTGTGTGTGTATGTGTGTGTGTCTTACTCTGATCGCTGTGTGAGTGAGAGGAGTGTGTGTACTGTGTAATTTGTGTGTGTGTCTTACTCTGATCGCTGTGTGAGTGAGAGGTGTGTACTGTGTAATTTGTGTATGTGTGTGTGTCTTACTCTGATCGCTGTGTGTGAGTGAGAGGAGTGTGAATGTGTGTGTGTCTTACTCTGATCGCTGTGTGTGAGAGAGAGGAGTGTGAATGTGTGTGTGTCTTACTCTGATCGCTGTGTGTGAGTGAGAGGAGTGTGTATGTGTGTGTCTTACTCTGATCGCTGTGTGTGAGTGAGAGGAGTGTGTATGTGTGTGTCTTACTCTGATCGCTGTGTGTGAGTGAGAGGAGTGCGTGTGTAATGTATTGTGTGTCTAGTCTGATCATCATCTCCTGCAGGGGAACATGTTTTCAATGTCCAAAATTTGCTATGGGATCATCATGTTATGATGTTGTCTGGAACCCTGAGAAGCCACTCTCACAAAGATAGGTAGTGCAAAAAAAAAAAAAAAAAAAAAAAATTAAATAAAGTTTTTTTTTTTTTTTTTTTTTTTTTTATGACTAATCGACGCAACAATTTCTCGTCAACGATTTTTTATAATCGACGTCGTCGATTATGTCGACTAATCGTTGCAGCCCTAGATGTAAAGGTACATTGTGGACTTTTTTATTCAGTGCGCATGCACGAGTGAGGTACAGTGCAGTAGTGACGCCGAGCGGAGCCATACGATACAGAACGTGTGTTGTCGGGCCTTACAAACATTTGATTTGATTTGAGGGTGTGTAGTTAGAGAAAATAGTTTATGAAAATAAATTCCTAGGTGTAATAATAGAATCTGCTGGAAACCTCACATAAAACCAAACTAATGTCCAAACTAAACTGTCAAGAAGCATTTCATGAGTAAAGTAGAGCACATTCTGGATAAAAAATCACTCTACATTCTCTACTGTTCACTAGTTTTACCATATTTAAATTACTGTGCTGAAGTCTGGGGAAACACTTATAATTCGACACTACAACCACTTTTTATACTCCAAAAAAGGGCCATAAGGATAGTTCACATTGCAGGTTATTGTGATCACACAAACATATTATTTTTAAAGTAAAAAACATTAAAGTTAAATGATCTTGTGGAATTTAAAACGGCACAATTAATGTATAAAGCAAAAGGTAATGTACTTCCAGGAAACATTCAAGAACTGTTCTTTGATAGAGAGGGGGGTTATAATCTGAGGGGAGAACTACATTTAAAAGTTCTTAGTGTACGCACTACCATGAGAAGACACTACATTTCAATATGTGGAGTGAAACTGTGGAACAGTCTGAATGTGGTGCTAAAGCAATGTCCAAATATGAGACAACTCAAACTGAATTATAAGGAAATGATACTTCACGAGGTACAGGGATAAGGAAGGGATTTGACATTCACAGTGTTTTAAATTTTTTTGAAATTTCTTTCATGTTTTACATATATATATTTTTTTTGTTTTGCATATATATATATTTGTTTTGTAAGGTTTTACTCATTTGAGTAGTGGAAAAGGGGTAGGATTAAATAAGTGTATACTTATTCCTACTCCTTTTCGAACATGTAAATTGAGTTTTGTTTTGCTTTTGTTTATTTATATATATTTTTTCCATTTAATTTCTTGATCAATGATTTGTTTTGATTTTATATTGTTTGTATTTATTTACATGTTTGAAATAAAGATAAAAAATAAAATAAAAAAAACATTGACCAGAGGTAGGAGGGAGCCGTTCCCCTCGCTGCATGGTATGCCAGGTCAAGGACTTGCACCCCTTTATAGGCTGATTGCAGCTAGATTTATTGAATTATTTGCTGCAAAGATTCCTTCATTTGAATTCACTAATCACAGCCATAACTACCTAACATGATAATTAAAGGCACAATCCGTAATTTCGGATTGTGTTTACTGGGGATTCCCGTTCAAATGCTCAGCGCTGCGGCTGGTTGGCTTAGCGAGCAGGGGTGAGCATTAACACAGAAGCCCTCCCTAAGCTGCACTCTTTTGATCTGTCCATTTGTGAACCATGCTTTTCACATTAAATTAAATTACTGCACCACTGTATATCATAATGCTAATTAGAGTTTAATTAAATTTAAAGCTGGTTCAATCATCCTGTGGTTAAGATGAACATGGTATGCTACAGAGAAATGGCAAATAACAGACGCAATGAAACTCAAAACACACATGTTTCCACATCGGTGAGTAGCTTATTTTTACCCCAACAAGCACTGTAAGACCTTGAGCAGTTATTCAGTACATGAAATACAGTGCGTGTCCTTCATTAGCAAATGTAGGGGCAAAATCTAAACCTTAATAATGAGCAAGGCCAAAAAAGAAGGAAGTCCTCAGAGATATTATTTTTTGGTTGTTGTTTTTGTTTGATGTTGTAACATATGTAGTCTGTTTAGATAAGTTATAAGGCTGTGTCACGTGGGCATCATTAACATAGTATTACATGGAAGGTAGAATAATCTCAACACAAAACACTAAATGCCTGTTTAGTAAATTTTTTCATCTCATACCATGACTTCTGTGAAGAGATCACTGTGACTGCAGGACAAACACTTGTGTACCGGACGCGTGTAGTCTTTTACCAACGGAGTTGCAGTTCCGCGTTCGGGTTCCGCGATCTGATTGGCCACTGACGTTTCTCTCAGCGCCAATCGCGTTACGCCTAGTTCTGCCTCTAACAGCCTGCAGCCTGCAGCCTGCTAGCATTAAATAGGAGTATAGCCATGCATAAGACTCCCATGGCCAATGCGGTTGTTGTGTTTGTTGATGATTGTCTGTTCTTTGTCATGTTCTGCATGTATGTTTTTTAAATAAATGCCCAGTCTTGTGCATTGTCGCCACCTGTCAATCTGTTATTAGCCTACTACACCAAGGTCCATGATGGAAATAAGTTGATATAGACTTTATTCTGTCAACCTTGACAATGTATGGTTAAAGTATTTTTAAATGCTTTATGTCTAATAAACTAGACTAAATAATTATATATTATAGCCTATAGAACAGATTTTTACAGCCTAATCTAAAACTGATTTTTTACACATTGGTTCAAACATGATCACGGAAGTGACAACCCTAACATGTCATGTTGTGTCACAACAGAATGAGTAGGTGAGTGTTAGGCCTACAGAAAGTGTAATCTATTGATTGACTTGCATGACCTAGTCAATTCGGTAGAAGAGTCTGGTGGGCGAGATTATGCATGACCAGCCTGTGATCTAAAGACTCCTGCCTGTGGCTGAATAATGAAGCCCAAAGTCGCGTCACATGCTAGAGCATATTACCTACAAATAGAATGCTCATGTGGTTTTAGGCTACTGGTAGGCTATTCTTATGCCGTGCTCACTCCGGCGTTAGAAGGTAGCCTAATAACTGGCATGTTTCAACACCAGTCGTCTGTCGTCTGAGGTGGCTGCCGTTCTTATGGAACTCCACTCCACAAGAGCTCGATATTGAATGGCTACCTGTCAGCTGCTCAAACCTAGATACAGTAGAAACAGCTCGAAAGCACACATGGCTACACTCTGTATGCAGCAATGACCACCTCCTGACCTTAGGCGGATTATAGCTACCCGAATAATCAAGATATTAAAACTCACTGCTCGTCCACCCAACTTAAACAGAGCAGAGATAAGCTTCAAAACACTGCAAGATCACGCAATAATGAAGTCGTGTTTTGAACATTTATGTTGTGTTGATGGAATCACGTTAACACATCCTGCGCCAAAACCGTCGTACAACATGTTTCAAGGTCATGCTAATTCTGCCATTCCACGGCGTACGACGTTATTGAGATCATATTTCATTTTTCCGCTATGGTATTCAGAATGCCCTCACGGAGCCTGGTCTGATGGCGTGGGAACCTGCACAACTCTGCAACGCTTCAATACTGCCGCCTGGTGGATGATCGGCAAGTTACAACCGGAAATGGATCTCTTATGATCTCAAATGCGTTCGGCACTCACATATTGTTGGGACTCTAGACACACATCGTGTATATGGATCGCTGCCATAATTCAATAATCGATATGATTTGTGCATTTATTATGATTATACAAACCGGAAATGGATCAAGGAGATCACGTCAAATAAGTGGGATCTTTTTCCTCCAGTCTCATCGGCGAACGGTAAGAGGACGCTGACGTCATTCTCAGCGTGAGTGTTTATTATTATTCATGCAAACTGCTCTGATCAATATATCACCCATACTACATAAAGCATTTACTGACGATCACGGAATTATAAACGACCCCCCCCCCCCCCCGTTCATCCGCGCATGATCAGTCATAACGTTTAGGATCATGTACAGTTGAAATGTTTAATATAACATGCATCGGCAACAAACGGCAGTTGATAATCTATATATGCGTTTATGCCTATAACTCACGTTCTAGGAATTACTGCAGAAAACGATAAAAACATACTTATATTCTAGACGGTATTTTCGTATGAATCTTTGAATGAAAAAGTATAACGTTCCTACATCCTGAACGATAGATAATCGATGTTGAATGGGCCATAGTAATGTCAATTTAGCAATACAATTTAAAAAGTTATAGCCCTGCAAAGAAGGTGAACATCTCCATAGGCTTAGACTGGTGCCAGTGATCATACATTGATGGATAGAAGCGTGGCAGTTAATGTGTTAATATAGAGAGATGAAAACAATACGTTATTTCGATTGATATGAATAGCTAGTTAGTATATTGATGTGATGTCGGACTTGGATAATGCTAGCAGGCTGCAGGCTGTTAGAGGCAGAACTAGCGTAACGCGATTTGGCGCTGAGAGAAACGTCAGTGGCCAATCAGATTGCGGAACCCGAACGTGGAACTGCAACTCCGTTGGTAAAAGACTACACGTCATCACACACAAGCGATATCTACAGGGACAACAACAACCAGGAAATGATGTAGCCGTTAGTTGATCATCAGTAAACAGCTGGGTCTGCAGAGGCGAGAGGGAAGTCCCATGAGGGACAAGTGGTTTTAAAGTGCATTAAGAGAGGTTTTGAAATTCCTACCAGCATGACTGCACACGGGCCAAACAACTGACGCCCTTAGGGTCAGTGCAATATGGAGTAGGGCCACGCTGAGTAGGGCCATGCAATATGGAGAGGAGGAGAAAAATGGCTTATATTCAGGAGTAGTGCCCCCCCCCCCCCCCCCCGATGACGATATCACAATATTAGATAAGGAATGGAAAATCATATGTTAGATAACGCCAATGCAATGGAGCTGAATGACAATGAAAATACATTTGATCCAGAGCAGGGCACATCCGAGGTGCTCACATAACCTCGATGTGCAACTGGCTGCTGGACTTCCTGACCGGGAGACCACACAAGCAGTTCGTGTTGGCAACAACACATCCAGCACCATCATCCCGAACACTGGGGCCCCCCAAGGATGCGTGCTCAGCCCTCTACTCTCAGCCCCCTACCCCCTACTGACCCACGACTGCACACCAACACACAACACCAACCTCTTAGTCAAGTTTGCGGATGACACAACTGTGGTGGGGCTCATTAAGGGCACCCTCCACTGACCATCAATGGTGCAGTGGTGGAGAGCGTGAGCAGCACCACATTCCTGGGTGTGCACATCACAGAGGACCTCTCCTGGAACACCAACACTGCATCACTGGCGAAGAAAGCTCAACAGTGCCTCTACTTCCTCCGCAAACTGTGAAGAGCTGGAGCCTCAGTGCCCATCCTGTACTCATTCTACTGGGGCACCATCGAGAGCCTCCTGACCAGCTGCATAACTGTGTGGTACGGCGGCTGCAAAGCATCCTGCCGCAAGACCCTCTCTCTCTCTCTCTCTCTGTCTCTGTCTCTCTCTGTCTCTCTCTCTCTCTCTCTCTCTCTCTCTCTCTCTCTCTCTCTCTCTCCAACAACAGCAATGACCGTAACCCTGGGCCGTTGTCTGCCATCGCTTTATTCAATGGAGAGAATGCCGTGTTTGCGAGTGCTTAAACTATATGAAATATTATAGCTATGGATTTAATAACGTTGTCGATTGTCAGTGAGTTTCTTCTGGTCAACATGCAAAAAACTGATTGTTTTTTCATCTGTACATCAGTGGAAAATACAAGAAATAATACATGTGGGGGAAAAAAACATAAAACATTTGCTAAAACACTAGAATGTAATAAAGAATTAAAAATAAATACAAGAACAAAACAGACATGTACAGA
The DNA here is from genome assembly GCF_963971535.1 of Notolepis coatsorum. Classification (NCBI taxonomy): domain Eukaryota; kingdom Metazoa; phylum Chordata; class Actinopteri; order Aulopiformes; family Paralepididae; genus Notolepis; species Notolepis coatsorum. Next base: position 57,814,327 of record NC_140184.1, on the reverse strand, counting down.
GAGAAAACGGCTATGGGTGTTTGAAAGGCCTGCCTGTAGAAGTGGGGTTTTAGCTGCCTTTTAAAGGTGGAGGGCTCTGTAGGCAAACACCAGGATGCGTGTATATTTTCCCCAACGGAGTTTCACTTCCGCGTTCGGTTTGCGTGATCTGATTGGCCACTGACGTTTTTTTCAGCGCCAAACGCGTTACTCCTAACAATCGCGCCAGCAGGCTGTTACCCTAACCCTAACCTTAACCAACTAACCCTAACCCTAACCCTAACCTTAACCCTAACCTTAACCAACTAACCCTAACCCTAACCCTAACCTTAACAAACGAACCCTAACCCTAACCTTAACCCTAACCTTAACCAACTTTGAAAGAGAGCGACTTTGAAAGAGTGGCCAAGCTTAACCAGTTTGTTAGGAGTAGTGCGGTTGGCGCTGAGAGAAATGTCAGTGGCCAATCAGATCGCGCAAACCGAACGCGGAAGTGAAAATCCGTTGGGGAAAATATACAGGCCACCAGGACCTTGAAATTGATGCTGGTGTTTACCGGGAGCCAGTGCAGGGAAGCAAGGATGGGGGTGATGTGGCAAGATGTTTTTGACCTTGTGAGTAGCCTGGTGGCAGCGTTTTGGACCAACTGAAGTTGATCGATGGATTTTTTATTTAGGCAGATGAAAAGTCTTAGATTTTTTGTACACATGATCTCAAGAAGGTACTGAACGAGATCAGTGGCAGTTTTTAATGTTTGGTCATTATTAGCATGGTGTTATTCACTGTCAAAGATGCAAAGAAAAATCATAATTCATATTCTCCTTTGTTTCATCACAATTTAAGCAAGCCTAGTAATAGACACAATATTTCGGACACTGTGAATACATTCCCTGACGTCCGTAGATGTCCCTAGATACCAATAATATGCAAATGGGCCTTGTAAAAGTGGAGCAATATTCCATTTACCTATGTATATATTTTAGGCGGATTTTCAGAAAATATTCCACGGGTGGAGGAGGTGGTAACACTACATAATAACACTCCGTTATAAGACCTTTATAAGGTATTTGTAGATAATGAATTAATCATGAACAAACCATTTATATACATTCGTAAATTATTATTAAATAATCTATAACTATATTTGTATAACTGTTATGTACCATGAGCTGATTACTCCTGTGTCACTGCAGGCAGGTGATGGCTACTAACTGCAGGCAGGTGATGGCTGCTAATTAGCTGATTGCTGCTGATTGGAACCATGCCTGGCAGCTTAAAGCTAGTCTCTCAGTCACACATGCAGCCTGTGCATGGCTGGAGAATAGTGTGGAAGCAGACTTGTCACGTTCTCTCATTCTTTTGTTCTTTAGTTTGTAACAGTAAATCCCCTTACTTTTGTATGAAAGTATTCTGTACTTCTGTATGACAACTATTAAAGAAACTTGAAACTAGAGTAGTATTTTGAGTTTAAACACAGGTTTTGGTGTCGGTTTGCACATAGGTTACGTGCCTTTGAGCCAGGGTCGTAACAGTTGGGGGCTCGTCCGGGATTGAATTTGGAAATACCCCTAGAATTTGTTTGGTGGTTTTTTTGTTTTGCATGGTGTGTCGTGGTGCTATGGTGTGGGTGGTGTTCGTTACATGTTGTGTAACGTGGGGGCTTGAGCCGTTCATCAAACAGGTGAGTATGCCCTTATTTGTTTGTAATTTGATGTGACTACGTAATGCTGTTAAATATATAGTTTAGTGCACACCACATGTAGGTAGGGACATTATTTTCTGGTTGTTTGTTAGCTTCCTGTGCACCACATACTCCTGGGGCAGTCAGAGAAGTGATTAGTACCATCCACTTGTCTTGTACCATACCATGTACTTGACAGGTGGATGGTCAAATATGATCTTTGGCTGGTAGCAGGTGTGGTTTAAGAGGGTTAGGTCTACAGGGCATTAGTTTAAGGGTAGGTAGGATAGGGGGCCAGAAAACACAGGTAGTGTGGTAGGGCCTGATTTAGTGTTTTTTAGGGTAGACATGTGGTGGGGCGTTTTTGACTGCAGTTTAGATGTAGAAGCGTAAGTAGTCATATCAGGTTAGAAGGAGCACCTGTTTGAATTTGTTTGTTGTATTTATTTTGTTTGTTTTGAGTGTTTGGATAGCCTACCTGTTAGCACCTGACCTCCTGCGCATATGGCACATCTATTTATTTCAGGGTGGTTGTTTTTTTTATTTATTTTTGCAAATTAGAAAGGTGCGCTCAGTAGAGCACACATTTCCACCGCGTCTCCTTATGGTTGTTGGTATTGGCATTCGCATTCTTTATGGTTCTTCAGTGGTTCTTCAGTGGTTCTGTAGTGTGTCTTCAGTGGTTCTTTAGTGGCTCTTTAGTGGTTCTTCGTGGTTCTTCAGTGGTTCTTCAGTGGTTCTTTAGTGTTTCTTTAGTGGCTCTTTGTGGTTCTTTGGGTAGATTGTGTGTATGCTAGGGTGCTTTTGGCAGCTTTTTGGTGACTCTAAAGTGAGAAGGTTGTGGCGCTGGTGCAGTAAAGATGGCTTCCGTTACGGATTTTGTTGATCGGCCTTCGCATGACATGTTGGAGAGGTTTTCCAAAGAACAGCTTCTGGAGCTTGCTGTACACTACAAGGTGGAGCTTACTGCCAGTGAGAAACGTTTGAAGCCAACTGCCTTGAGTGCTTTGAGGGTTTTATTCATTAGGGAGCAGGTGCTTGTGGCGAGGGTGGTGGAGCCTCCTTTGTCTGACGTGTCTCCGCTACTATCTGCGGTGGCGGAGGGTGAGTGGAGGCTTAGAGAGTTAGAATTTAGGGAGAGGCAGCTACAGCAAGAGCGTGAGGAGAGAGAGAGGAGAGAGGAGCGTGAGGAGAGAGAGAGGAGCGTGAACAAGAGCGTTACTTGAAGGACTTAGAGCATGAACGTGCGCAGAAGGAGCTTGAGTATAAGCATGCTGCCTTGCAGGCAGGTGCTCTGCATTCAGAGTCGCGTTCTGGCTTTGATGTCGGCAGGAATATTAGGATGGTGCCTCCTTTTGTTGAGAAGGATGTGGAAAGGTATTTTCCCCTTTTTGAACGGGTGGCGACCACGTTGAAGTGGCCTGATACGGCCTGGACGCTGCTGCTGCAGTGTGTTCTTGTTAGTAAGGCGCAAGAAGCCTATACTGCTCTGTCCCTTGAACAGAGTGCTGACTATGAGCTTGTTAAAGCTGCCATATTGAGGGCTTATGAATTGGTCCCTGAGGCCTATCATCAGCGTTTTAGAGGTTATCGCAGGTCGGAGGGACAGTCGTATGTTGAATTTGGAAAAGAGAAGGAGAACCTGTTTGACAGATGGTGCACCTCTCAGAAAGCAGAGTCAAGAGAGCAGCTTAGACAGTTGATTCTCCTAGAGGAATTTAAAAGATGTGTTCCTGATACCGTTTCCACGCATCTAAATGAGCGTAGGGTATCGAAGATAGGCGACGCTGCTGTCTTCGCTGATGAGTTTGTGTTGACGCACAAGTCCGTTTTTTTGGAGGACTACCGTGTTGAGTCCAGGGATAGGCGTCCTGTTCAGGGGGGCCGTTTCCCAAAACCTGTGTCTGCTGGTCAGTTAACTTCACCTCCTAGGCGGGGTGGTTCTGCTGGTGCATTCCCAGAAGGGATTATCTGTTTCTACTGTAAAGAGCCTGGTCATATCGTTGCTGGGTGCCCGGTGCTTGAACAGAAAAATTTCAGAACGGTGGCTCTGGTAGAAACCATATGCAGAACACCTATGCCAACGTTAGAGGGTGATGGGGAAAGTATCAAACGTGTGGACAAAGAGCTTGAGGGTTCCTCAAGATTTATGATGGATGGATTTGTTTCCCTGACTAATGCACTAGAGTCCAAACAGGCTATAACAATTTGGAGAGATACCGGTGCTTTTCAGTCCCTCATTCTGGAGGGGATTTTGCCGTTTTCAGAAAACTCTTCTTTGCATTCCGGTGTCGTTGTTCGGGGCTTTGGAGGTGGATTTGTGAATGCACCTTTGCATGAGGTCACGCTCAATTCTCCCTTAGTATCAGGCAATGTTGTTGTGGGGGTATGTTCTCACATTCCCATAAGAGGGGTGTCCTTCATTCTAGGGAATGATTTGGCTGGTGACAAAGTGTTGGCTACTCCAGTTGTAACTCCCATTCCTGTGGTTTCTGAGGTCCCTAATGAGCTGGCACAGAAACATCCAAGAGTGTTCCCTGTGTGTGCTGTGACACGGGCAATGTCAAAGGACAAAAGTGATGTTGTTGATACTTCGACTTGGGACATTACACTTACTGACACATTCTTTGTTGAATTGAAAAGTGTACCTGTTGAGAATTTTGGAAAGCACACTGTGGATGTACCTCTGCATAATGATTCTCTTGATTGTGCCTTTGTGTTAGGCCCGGTGGTGAAACCAGAGTTGAAATGCATGCCGGAGAGGCATGTGGCAAGAGATGATCTGGCAGCGCAGTGTCTCAAGGTCTTCCCAGCCTGTACGGTGGCTGAGGCCACGAACGAATTGGAGGATGAGTGTGGGAAGGATGCTATGAGAGATGCTGTTGATTCATGTGACACCGTTCTAGTTGAAGAGGCTACTAGGCCTGACTTAGGCTGCCAGCCTTCCCACAGTAGCTATATTGTCCCTGATGTTTCACTTGTGGGCAGGGATGGTCCCAGTATGTCAGTTGATGATTCTGACATTGATTCACGTGTCCACACTAATTCTCTGCCATGCACTAGGTGTGATAGTCAACCTAGTTACCTGTGTCCTGTGGAGCAGGAGCCGCCTTCGCGACCTGGTCTGTTGAGTGGCAGCCATTTTGATCAGGACAATGTTATTTTGTGTGACGCCATTTTGGATGGTGTTCCAGACGCTTTTGTGACTGACGTATTGCCATGTTCCAGGGACGGTGGGGCTGTACCTGAGGCGGTACATCCTACTCTGGATGTTCACGGTTTGCAGTATCCTGAACTGCCAGTGCCAGGTGGGATGGATATGGGCGCGGTGGTGGTATCAGAGATCTATGGTTTTTGTTTTTCTGTGTTCTGTCCTGTTGAGCGCAGTGAGCTTAGTTCTCAAATTGATTTTGGTTTGCAGTCTATTTTTGACAGGTCGGTATCGGTGGAGGGGCCTGTTGAAATGGAGCTCATATATGATAAGGTTGGTCGACGGGGACCTAAGTCTTACGCCTCAGCGGAGGAGGCGCCTGCCCCACTGCAGCCATGTACCGCAGTGGCGGAACCTTTTGTGAGGTCTAGCTTGCCCGAGAGTCGGGACAGGGTTGTTTTTTGTTTTACACAGCATTGGCAAATGTTCCACAGTGGGGAGCATACAACACGGTTGGTGGTCGTGTTCGACAGAGGCCGGCCCGTTATCGCTGTTGTGGTAGTGGCCCTGACAACTAATGGGTCACAGTTTTTTTTTTTTTTTATGGGTTTATGTGTTGTGGTTGCCTCTTGGGCAACCATTTTGGTGGGAGAGGTGTTATGTACCATGAGCTGATTACTCCTGTGTCACTGCAGGCAGGTGATGGCTACTAACTGCAGGCAGGTGATGGCTGCTAATTAGCTGATTGCTGCTGATTGGAACCATGCCTGGCAGCTTAAAGCTAGTCTCTCAGTCACACATGCAGCCTGTGCATGGCTGGAGAATAGTGTGGAAGCAGAGACTTGTCACGTTCTCTCATTCTTTTGTTCTTTAGTTTGTAACAGTAAATCCCCTTAGAGTAGTATTTTGAGTTTAAACACAGGTTTTGGTGTCGGTTTGCACATAGGTTACGTGCCTTTGAGCCAGGGTCGTAACAATAACATTTTTACAAATTAGTTCTACATTATTTATAACTCATTATCAACATTGTTTGTACTTGATTTGTTCATCATTCAATAATGTTGTTTAATGTGTAGTAACTAGTGCTGTCAAACGATTAAAATATTTAACTTGATTAATCGCATGATTGTCCATAGTTAACTCGTGATTAATCGCAAATTAATCTCTAATTTTTTTCTTCTTTTTTTACCTTAAACAGATCTTTTTCAAGTTCCAAGTTTTAATACTCTTATCAACATGCGAGTCAACAAATTCTTGCTTTATGCAGCCATTTAACACAAAAGGATGACCCTCATGCATTGCAAATTTGCATCAAATTCAAAACAGAGTGATGCACAAAATAACTTAAAAGAAAATAATAATTTAAAACAATGAATAAAGTGTGCATGAAATAATAGGGGAAAGAAAACGTTAGGAACTTGTTACATTCACACACACAAGGGCTGATTAATCACACACCCCCTCTCTCCCTCACACACACACTCTCCCAGCTCTCTTTCTCTCTTGCCCCTTCCTCATCTCTCTCACCCCCCTCTCTCTATATCTCACACACACACACACACACACACACACACACACACACACACACACACACACACACACACACACACACACACACACACACACACACACACACACACACACACACACACACACACACACACACACACACACACACACACTTCAGAAACAAACATAGTATCAATGAGAGCATCAATAATACACCTGAGTGAAGTCTAGAAAAAAAAAGAAAAAAAAGGTAAAAAAAAGATTTTTTTTATTTATTTATTTTTTTTTGTTAATCTTGAGTTAAAAAAATAGTGGCATTAATAGAATCGGGAGTTAACGCGTTAATATCGCGTTAACTTTGACAGCCTTAACACAGTTGTAGATGGAGCTTTGAAAAATGTATATGAAAAAACAACTATACTGTACCTCCATTTATTTGTTCACGTTCAACAAATGATTTGTTAAGACATTCATAAAACATCTATAAATCATTTACAGATGCTATTGTGTGCCCTAATCTAAAATGAAGCCTATTCATCATTAACAAATGTCTAATACAGTTAATTATTTGTTAACTTTTTCATCATCTGTTACAAATGTTGTAGACAGCTTTCGGATACACCCTTCTTTGTGACATCAAACAGTGACAGAATTAGGACTATATATAAATGCAATTTTATTAACATATAAAATACATGTGCACACATAACATATAGTGTAACTTGGGGGGCACTAGGACCCAGGAGTACCCTGGCTTCATGTAGAGCAGGGGTGGCCAACCAGTCAGAGACTAAGAGCCACAAAAAATGACTGTGGTACCACAAAGAGCCACACCATATACCAGCGTTTCTCAACCTTTTTTTTCAGTCACGGCACCCTTCATGTGTTTATAGGTCTCACCCTCTGGCCTCTGAAGTTGCTAATGTCTTTTTTATTTGGGCCTCACAGGGTTAAAAGTACCCTGTGAGACCCACGGTTTCAAAATTACAAAATCACTTTTAGCCATTTAAAAAAAATAATGTTTATTTAAAAAATTTTAAAGGGGAACTATTTTACTATTTCTTTCACTATTTGGGCACTTTTACACAATTCCTGTGAGTCTATGGAACACCTAGGTTTTTTTCAAAAAAAATGCATTGTTTTGTATTTCTAATCAAGTACTAAAAACCGCATTTTTCTACCTTAAGATCTTAAGCCGTTTTGAGGCTGGGCTCCAACCACTGTGTGGCCTGGTGCCAACTGCCACATCAACTGCCACATTATTATGCAGCTGAGAAATCTCTGACATCACAGATATGCACATTTTCAGATGACTCAGTTCAGTGAGGGTGAATATTGTGAGAGGAGAATTGGAAGAATTCGCCAATATGAGAATTAGAGACATATATCCTATTAATATAAGTCCACATAGCTAAGAAACAATGGTAAACACTGAAAAAAGCCATTTATAAGATAGTTCCCCTTTAAGCACATGTATAGTCAATTGGTCCTGTTGTTCAGCCTCACAATGCTATTTGATAGTAAATGTGTTTATATGTCCCACCCTCTGGCCTCTGAAGTTGCTAATTTCTTTTTAATTTGGGCCTCACAGGGTTAACCTCTTAAGCCCGAGATATACAGTAAAAGTGTATATTTTCAGCATTATGTTTGTTTACCAATTATTTGAACTGTTATTAGTGAAATATAAGATTATAGAAATCTCAGGGCATTGAGTCGGAAACCGGCGCATATTGACAGGAGGAAGTGGCACAGCCAAAAGTGAGTGTAGTCTTTTGAAGGAAGAGACTCAGGGCTTTCAAATTTCGAAAAACTACCCTACCCAGCTCACACCAGCCCCTGTCAATCATCTGACTTCTGGATTTACTTTTTAATTTCTCTTATTTTTTGGGATTATCTCCCACAAACCTGAACGTTATTGCCATAAAACAGAACGCAGTTAGTTTCTCTACCTTTCTGTGAACGTCTTGCAAAAAACGGTGTTGCAATAATATGATGAAAAATGGTGGAGAAATTTACATTATAAAAAAGATGGCAGAATTCAGTACTGTATCTACAAAACCTTCTGTTTAATCATCTTCCCTTTATTCATTTGCTTAGATTTTTCAGGTCTGGTCAATTTTAGCATGGTGTTATTTACAGTCAAAGATCATTTTTTTTTAAATAGAATTGATATTCTCCTTTGGTTCATTACAATTTACTCAAGCCTAGTAACAGACACACTATTTCTGACACTGATCCATTATGTCCCTAGATTCAGATACCAAGAACATGCAAATGGACCATTTAAAAAAAAATTGTAAATGTTTATTCTACGTCCTTATGGAATGAGTGACATAAAAAAAAAAAAGTAAAAAAAAAAAAAAAGTAAGAAAAAAAAAAAAAAAAATTAATTTTTTTTAATTTTTTTTTATGGATGGAAGTAAGTAAGTAAGTAAGTATTTATAAAGCACCTTTCATACATGTCATGTAGCTCAAAGTGCTGTACAAAATTATAGGCATATATAACGATAAAAGCAATAAAGTCATAGTGATCAGTTAAGATCAATGTTAAAAAAAAAAAAAATAATAATAATAATAATAATAGTAACGTAAAAATGAAAATAACGTAAAAACAGTCATTTGCTTACCAGTTTGGGAGAACAGGTCCGCACAAACATTTCCGCTCAGTGGCAACCGGAAATGCACTAAACCAATGCACTTGTATGGTAGGTAGCAATGTTTAGGTCTTATAATGCTAGTGTAGTTACGTTTTTATCAGTGGTCATAGTTGGGAAGAGTTGGGAAGAGCCGCACATTGACGGGCAAAGAGCCGCATGCGGCTCGCGAGCCGCGGGTTGGCCACCCCTGATGTAGAGCATGTAGAGGAGGTCTCACACGAGTGAGACTTGACTTCATGTTTGTTGCCGTCTATACATGTTTGTTGCACGATATACATTAGCAGAGCGAAGTTATTCGTGCTGCCCCATGTTTTTAAGGTATGAGCAGGCTTTTTTGTTGGTAAATCTCTTTAAATCTAATAATTTCCGACCTACAAATCTTATATTTTGTGTAGACGTACTTGATATTATGGGCGCTAATGTTACATTCGAATGTTTGTTCCTAATGTTTGCTCAGTATATTGCGGTATGTGATGATGACATGACGGTAATAATTAGGGATGCTCGATATTGGCTTTTTTACCGATACCGATATTCCGATATTGTCCAACTCTTAATTTCGATACCGATACCGATATCAACCGATACCGATATATGCAGGGTTTCCCCCCAAAAAAACTGAATAATTTCAGGTAATTAATAATTTCACTGGATGCATTCAAAAGGCTTTCTAAATGTAAGCATTATCTGTGCAAAATATGATAATTAAAAAAGTAAAAATTAACATTACATATCTCTTGTTGTTGAATTAAACCAACATGCATACTTTTGACAATAAATAAAATAAGAATTGGTTCTTACTTGCTTGCCTGGGTAAATAAAGGTTAAATAAATGTAAAAAAAAAAAAAAAAAAAAAAATCGATACCGATATTTTCCGATATCACATTTTACTGCCGATATCGGCCGATAATATCGGTCGGCCGATAATATCGGACATCCCTAGTAATAATATGTATAGGCGCCAATACAGCCTGAAAATAATTATTATTACCCTTGATGATGTCACAAAAAAGGGTGTATCCGAAAGCTGTCTACAATATTTGTAACAGGTGATGAAAATGTCAACAAATAATGAACTGTATTAGACATTTGTTAATGATGAATAGGCTTCACTTTAGATTAGGGCACACAATAGCATCTGCAAATGATTTATAGATGTTTTATAAATGTCTTAACAAATAATTAGTTAAACATGTGTAGCAACCTGAATATGTCTGGCTATTATTCAGGGTGGCTAACGTAATCTTTTGCATTCCCTGTGTGCACAAGGACGTTGTAACCAGTTGACCGCTCTTGATCATCCCTCCTGGACATGGACAATTAACGTGTGGTTCTCTTTGATCACCCCTCCCTGACATTGACTACAGGTGCCGGCAGGCGGCGGTGGTGGTCGCTAGGCAGGAAGGACATCAGACGAGGGAGAAGGAGTTCAACCCCAAGTGCACCCGAGAAGGACTTCCTCTTGAACGTTCCACACAGAGGAGAGAGGACTTCTATCCGAGGAGCACCAAAGGAGCGAGCGTGAGAGGAATAGACTCAGCTACAAAACGGGTTATTCCAGAAATACATGCGGTAGTTGAGCGTTTGATTAATGCGCCGGATAAAGGAATAGACTCAGCTACAAAACGGGTTATTCCAGAAATATCTGCGGTAGCCTAGCGTTTGGTTCATGGGCCAGAGACACTGTGAAGGATTCACCAGGCGAGCAGAGCCTAAGACCAGGTGATAGGCATTGGCCACCTTGCGTTAGCTGTGTATATAGGCGTCATAGTAGGAGGGTTCAATACGACCCACAGTTTAGCTGTGTTTAGGCGAGCACCACAGTTTAGCACGCGCGACGGCTCCCCTCTTCAGCCCAGCAGAGGACGCCACTACACTGCACGCTTCTCCAGCCTCTTCAAGCCGTTGCCAGCAGCACCTGCCCCAGTGTTCACTCCGCCCGCTGGCTGCTATCGCGGGATCTCCGTCGGCCATCTTAGCATCCGGACTAGCGGTGCTGAGTTTGGGCCCACCCTCTTGGATAAGTAGCGGCGCTCTGAGTGTTGAAACGTGTTCGGTAGACAGTACACTGTGGGGAGCAAGCTCTATAAGAGTTAAGATAAACAGTGCTTTGAATGCACACTGGAGAGCAGTGTAAAGGGGCGCCCCAACCATTTCAAGCCGGCTGTAGATAGGAGTTTATTTGCTAAATGTGGGCCCACTGTTAATTTCTTTTGAGTGTAATAATATGTGTGTTCCTTTATACAATTCCCATTCAGTAACCCCTTTTATCCCTTCCCTTTTCCTCCCCTCTCTCCCCACCTATGGAGTAGTTGAACAGTATATATAAACCCTTAAAGGGAAGGTCTTGTTACTGTGTCTAGCCTAGTGTGGGAAGAGCTTTGCTCATGGTTGTGTAAGCGGGAATTTACCAATGTATATAAATTAGGGATGTCCGATATTATCGGCCTACTGATATTATCGACCGATATCGGCATTAAAATGTGATATCGGAAAATATCGGTATCGGTTTAATTATTTTTTTTTTTTTACATTTCTATAACCTTTATTTACCCAGGCAAGCAAGTAAGAACAAATTCTGATTTTATTTATTGTCAAAAGTATGCATAATGCTGTGTTAATTCCACAACAAGAGATATGTAATGTTAATTACCTGACATTATTCCGTTTTTTTTTGGGGGGGGGGGGGGGGGGTGCTGAATAGTACTCTGAATAGTGGGAGGCTTACATGGACCACCTTGTTCACAGAGTTTTAACCTGGTTGATTATGATTGGTGCACATTCTGATTAGCTGAACAGAATGATTGGCGTGTATGACTTACATGTTCTGCATGAACTAACGCTAAACGCTACATTTAACTATCTCACTATCTACTTAGGGTTTTGCCCATATTGGTTCAAAGTCACAAGCACAATTCCTTGTTTTGTAGTAATATCATAGTCTAGTCAATTCATCAATAAATCAACAACAATCAGAAGTGGAGAGAAGTGAAAACGGAATAAACGAGACCCACAGTGACTTCTACCTTCTCAATGGCTCGGAAAAAAAACACCTAGACGTTGGAACTGCGTCTATACACGCGTTACTAACAGCAAGCCCGGTACGTAAAAACGTACCCCCGTCTGGCAGATTGGACCGTAGGACCATGATCATCCTGGTTCTGCTACTTTCGGGAGACATTCAATTAAACCCAGGCCCGGTTTTGACCAGAACTCAGGCTAGAAGACTTGGTCTGGCTGCACAAGAAGCGATGGAGGTCTCCGTCGTGAACAACAACAACAACACAACCCGCGGCTACATCCACAGCGCGGACGGCGACTTTCCCCCAATGACGCCGCAGCAGACAAACTCACGTGAGGTAGAGACGAGAGGAGGTGAACCGAGGATCGCAACCATGACGACCAACTCGACGCGGGACTCAAACATCTCGACGCCCGATAGCCGGCTGGCTAGCATAGCCAGCAGAGCTAACAGTGAAATCAACCATGAACGAAGGACTCTGGAACGAGTCCTTTGTTGTACCAGCACGGCGCGGGATCCGACCCCCCCCCTCCCCCCTTCCCACTCATGACAACAAAGCCCCCCCACCCCACACAGAGGAACAGATCACAAATGAACAATACTTCAAACCGGACAACATCAATGAAATAACCAACTCTAATGGACTGAACATTTTCCACCTCAACATAAACAGCCTAAAAAACAAATTGGATGAAATCAAACAATTATTCATAAATGGTAAGGCAAACATACTGTGCTTCTCTGAAACTAAGCTTGACGATTCTGTAAAAGATCCAGAGATAGAGATTGAGAACTACTCAATAATCAGGAATGATATACACATTCACAAAGACACCAAATTCATCAACAGAACTGACCTGAATCATGAATCAATTGAAACTGTATGGGTGGAAATCCTATTCGAAAGGGCGAAATCCCTACTACTTGGTTCAATCTACAGACCGCCAGATCATAGTGGCTTTTATGATACACTTGACGGGTGTTTAGCTGGAGTTGAGGATGTAGACAAAATTCTTATTGGAGACTGGAACACGGATATGCAACGAAAAGATGCACCCGTCTTCAAGTCATTCAGTAGGTTTTGTGATCTGCACGGCATCAGCCAGCTGATCACCCAACCCACACGTGTATGTGAATCAACTCAGACTACCATTGACCTCATTCTGAACTCCGACAAGTCCAAGATCTCCAATAAAGGGGTTATAGCATGCGGGTTAAGTGATCATTATATGATATTCTGTACCCCCTTTTGTGACAGCCACAAAAGGCTGGCTGTCACAAAACAGTCACATCTAGAGACCTCAAAACCTACTCTAGCGAGGCCTTTAACCTTGAACTGGAGAGTCTGAACTGGTCAGATGAACTCAATGGTACACTGGTTGAAGAAACATGGCTTGGTTTCAAACCAAATTTTTGAAACATGGCCTCCCTAGGTACCACCAAGGTAAAAAATCGCGCTGAGCCGTGGATGCACTCCGAAATACTGGCCGCTATAAAAACCAGAGACAAAAAATGCTCTGAGTTTCGTAAAAGTCAGTCAAAGCTTACCAAAAGCATGAGCAGTGAACTCCAAGCCCACGTGACTGAACTCAAACTGGAAAGAAACAGACTAAGAAACGACGTAAACTCCATGATCAAAACTGCAAAAAAGAATTTCATCAATGACAAAACGGAGGAAAACAAAAGCAAACCTTTGGAAATTACTCAATAATCAACTAGGCTGCAGTAAAAAACTTAAAACCAGATTCTCAAACTTAAACATAAAGACGGACAACACGCTCATCACAGACAAGCTGGATGTAGCCAATTACTTAAACATTTTCTTCACAAACATAGCCACAACACTGGTAAACAAACTACCCTCCCACACAGGGCATTATGGGGTAGAACACATAGTAGCTTAGTACAAAAACCTAGGGGTCCACAAGGACGACTTCAAGCTGGAAATGGTAACAACAGATGAGGTACTCAAAAAACTGAGCGCCCTCCAACCTAACAAGGCCACTGGCCATGACAACATCCCCTCCAAATCCCTCAGAGACTCAGCAGCCGCCATCACCCCAGTCATCACACACATAATAAACCTCTCCATAAAACAGGGACACGTCCCCAAGGACTTCAAAATTGCGAGGGTGACCCCTCTGCACAAAAAGGGCAGCAAATTAGACCCAGGCAACTACCGCCCTGTTTCTATTCTTACCTCCATCTCGAAAGTCATGGAAAAAAATTTCTACGAACAGGTCGAAAAGTACCTTGCGGAACAAAATCTAATCTACAAATTCCAATGTGGCTTCAGAACATCCCACTCCACTGACACATGCCTTCTCTATTTTTTGTATTGTAAGATTCCTATTTTGAAAAAGAGTCTAACCTTGTTTTTATAAAGAAAATAAGATTATCTGACCGGAATATGCTGTACATACTAACACATTGAATAAAAACAAGATGGGTTCAAATTTACATCTTTTCAAATACATGAGATTACAGGTGATAAAAAGTCCCATTTTGATTGCATTATTTGAATTAAATAAACCTTAAACCGACAATGTGTAATTTTACTATTAATTAATTCAGTTCAGAGTGTGTACAAAACAAAGAACAAAAGACAACCAGCACTCACTTTTACTGCTCTAGCTTAAAGTGGTGCGACCAGTGTGGTTAGCCTTCTCATGACACCAGAACTATGCCTAGAACCATATATATACAGAGTGACAGTTACCATCTTCCTGAACTTGTGAGGTTTTGTCCTTTGCTCACTTACTCGCTCTGTTCCTTTAAGCCTACTCGCTCTGGTTCCATTTGTTTTCTGTTAATCATTTCATTCCCCTATTCACACGCGTCTTCCCAGAGACGTCGTTGATTGGTTCTCCCCCGTCCACACGCTTATCAATCACATCCCTCAGCTGTCACTGCTTGTCAATTAAGCATTCCCGTATTATTTATACCCCGTTTCCCCATTCAAGTTTTGTTGGATCGTTTTGATATTTCAGTTGCATTCGCCGTTCCTGCTGCCTGCTGTTGTTTCCCTGTGCTTTGCCTCCAGGATATTCAAGAAGCATTCCTCTTGGACACCCTTTTCCCGTGGCGACGCGCTCGTTCCGTTCTTTACGCACAACGCCTGGGTGAGTTTTTTATGACTGTCTTTGATCCAATTCCGTTTTTCGTGTGTTTATATAACACTGAAGATTTCCAGCTTTTTATCAGTCACTCACCCAGCGTTTAGCCTTTTTTGGATTGTTTCATTGGGATAATATTTTGGCCTAACATCTCCCACTGTGTGTTTACACACCGAAGATATTATCACATTGGATTTGTATTTTGGGACTTCGCTCACAGTGTTTATTTTGCACCGAAGATATCTATCACTTGGGATTGTGTTTGGAACGTTACTCACAGTGTGTATTTACACCGAAGATTCAGTCACTTGGATAACTCTGTTTTCGGGTACAAGTCACCTCTCCTGTTCACCTGCTCTGTTCCACCTGCACTCTGAGTTAACTCGCTCCCTCTCTCTCTCTCGGTCCCGCAACCACCTCGGAGATTCTGCCGAGAGAAGTCTGCAGAGCGGCTCTGACGTCAGCGTTCTGCTTCCCCTGACTGCCATCCCGGGAGAAGCTGCAGAGCAGCAACATTCATCCTTGCTTGTATTCCGGTCTTTGTTTGAACTCTTCCAAGTCTGTGCTGTTTATTTAGTCTTAATAAACAAGCCCTTGTTTTTGGCAACTCTGAATCCTACTCTCTTGTGTCGTTGCGTTTGGGGTCGGTGTCAAACCATAACAGAACTTTTACTTTTGAATCAACACTGTGCAATATTACACGTACTGTAGACTTCTGTATATTTTTACTGTATATTTTTTACTGTATATTTTTTACTGTATATTTTATTCTATTCTTATTCTTAGGCAATTTGTTTTGTTATTCTTATTTGTGACTTTGTTCTGTCTAAATGTTTAATGTGAGCGATTTGTAGTGTCAAATTTTGCTCAGGATAATTAAAGTATTTCTATTCTATTCTATTCATACCAGTCCTAGACTTAGAACCAGATAACAGTTCTATGCCTAGAACCATATATCAGTCCTATGCCTAGAACCAGATACCAGACCTATGCCTAGAACCAGATAACAGTTCTATGCCTAGAAGTTAGAACCATAGAACCAACCTCCACATTGACCGTGGAAGATGAACATGAGGGTTGTGAATAAGTCTGTCCCCTCCCTCGACAACTACAGCTGAAGTGCCCTTGTGCAAGGCACCTTAACACCTGACTGCTCTAGACTGTGGAGCTGTTCAGTGTTCAGCAGTAAAGGACTGTGGTTGTACTGGGCAACTCCAATGTTGCTGACAAAGAGTATACGGTGCTTAGTGAATATTAAAAAAGGCACTCATAGGGGATTGGTGCCCGATAAAAGAAAGTAAAGACTGTCTGTAACTTTGTATTGTAAATATTGTGATGACAGCCACAAGTAGGTGAGCTTAGGTATCACCTTAACCCCCCCCCCCCATTTTGATTTACAGCCTTCAATAAACTGTGACCTTCCATCAGATTTAATCAGACAATAATTATATGGAGTGGATGTACAGCATTAGCATGTGATTAGCATGACAGAAGGCAGACACGCTGTACAATCAATACCTCTTTTGTCTTTCTACTCAACAAAGTGTCTCTCTCTCTCTTCTCTCTCTCTCTCTCTCTCTCTCTCTCTCTCTCTCTCTCTCTCTCTCTCTCTCTCTCTCTCTCTCTCTAATAAATGGTAAATGTCTTGCTCAAGGACACTTCGACACGCTGCCCGGGAGGATCCGGAATCAAACCAGTAACCTTCTGATTACCAGACAACCACTCTACCTCCTGTCGCCCCCTGAATGAACGAATACACAATTAACACAACTGGCTGGTTAAACATGTCTTCTTATTGTATTATAATATAGTGGTTTGGATGTTATGGATCTGCTATGCAAGCTGCTTTTCACTGTCGCTCTGTGTTTTTCTACCTATCACTACCTTAATGATTTATTATAGCCCTTTCAACTCTAAATACTCTGTACGTTAACTCCCAGTTTCTATGGTACTTCTCCAGAACTGTGAATGTATTTATTGAGATTTATGACCGCAGTACTTCCCCAAAAGGACAAGTAGAGAGATCTCTCTGTGGGGGGACTAGCGAGATGAAGAAGTCTCCGTCTTATCAGCTACACACAAAGGACTATGTCGGGCACTGCTGAAGGTGAGGATATTTATGAAAGGCGAGAATACTTCATAAAGACCCCGGCTGAAAGAAAACAAGACCCACCATCACCAGCTAAGTACCTAGCTTAGCGTCAGTTTAGCCTAACCTGAAAAGACAATAAATAAGGGAAGATGCCGGGACTCGGCTCTCCCACAGAATGTACTAGCTGCCTGAGGATGAGTAAGAGGATTGTATAGCTGGAGGCTCGAGTTTCTATCCTGCACCAAATCCAACAGGATGAGCGACTCATTGACTCTATTTTTGAAGCTACTACAAATATAGCCAACGATACCATGATTGAGACCTGGCCTAGGCTAGCTACAGAACAGCACCACCCAAAAGACGGTCCCTGGCACAAGCAAGGAGCTAGACCAAAGCAGTGGACCACCGTCAAGGATAAAAGGAGAAATAAATGAACCAGGAACACGACTATTACCTCGCCCCTGGTACCGCCAGGAAATAGTTTCAACCTACTCTCGGAAACACGCATATCAACACCCAAAGCAAAGAGACTTAGAAGCGTGGCAAACAACGCTAGCGAAGCAAACAGCGAGCGGAACGGAGCTCACGCTAACGACGCTAATAGCAGGAATACCGGAGCTCACGCTAACACTAGCGAAGCAAACAGCGGGCATGCCGGAGCTCACGCTAATGCTAGCGAAGCTAACAGCTGGCACATCGGAGCACACGCTAACGACGAGACGACGAGGAAAACAGAGCCACGAGCGACGCGGCTAGCAAATACGACCCAGACTGAGCAAACAGCTAACAGCGTAGAGACTACCATGCGCAGAGGAGAACGTTGCGGTAGCCGACACCGAAGGTACGAGACCAGCGTTAACATGCCGGCTATTGAGAAGGCTAGTGGTACAGCTAGCGAGGCTTCACCAAGGCCACAGGACTGTGGTAAGAACCGGCAGACTAGGCCTAATCCAAAACAAACGGCCCCAAAACTGTTGGAAAGAAAAATGCTAACCCCACACAGAAAACAGACTGTATACTGATTGGAGATTCCACAACAAGGTATGTGGAGATGGCAAACACAGAAAATATATGTCTAGACAACACATCTGTGAAAGAGCTGGCCGAAATACTTCCAACACTCATCAGACCGGACAAAACAAAAATTGTCATTCACTCTGGATCGTTTGACATCCTGCGAAAGAAGACGGGCACAGAGACTTTGAAAGAAGATTTCACATGTTTAATGAACACACTAGACAAACATCAGTCTGTGTACATAGACACTGATGTGTCCATCAGTGGACCAATTGCATGCTTTCGCAGAGGACAAGAAGCCTTTAGTCGACTCCTAAATTTTTATTCATGGTTAGGGTCTGCCTGTCTTATACACGGCCTGAAATTCATTGACAATTTCAATGTTTTCTGGAATAACCCAGAACGCTTTCAAAGAAATGGCTTCTTCCCAAATCGCTTAGGTTCGAGGCTTCTAGCAGCAAACATGCGTCATGCCTTAATGGCCTCCAAGGATATCAAACTCATACCAGCACGAGAGATAATCACGAAGGACACAATCTCGCACCGATGTGCAGCAGCAGCACAAGGCGTCCCCCTCCCCCCCATATCACACAAGGCCATCTCGTCTGATCAAATGTCCCCGAAAGAGTACAGTACAGTTTAGTTTGCAGCAAACCGCGCAATGTAACCATGAGAAGATTCACATGCATCACATTAGATGTACTCTGCAAAACTGTCTCAGAATGTAACTCCTCCACCTCAGACATTGACCCTATACCTACAGCTTTCTTCAAACGGGTGTTTAATAGTGTTTCAAGCCCTGTGCTAGATATCATAAACACTTCCCTTAGAACTGGTATTTTCCCAGATGCCTTTAAAACAGCAGTTGTAAAGCCATTACTAAAAAAACCTAACTTGGATAGTAATGAAATGGCAAATTATCGTCCAATATCCAACCTACCATTCATTAGTAAAGTACTTAAAAAGATAGTTTCAGTTCAAATAAATTCCTTTCTTGAAGAAAACAACATCTTAGAAGAATTTCAGTCAGGATTCAGAAAATATCATAGTACTGAAACTGCCCTCACCAAAATAATCAGTGACCTCAGGCTAAACTCTGACGAGAATAAGATCTCCATCCTTATCCTACTAGATCTCAGTGCAGCATTTGATACAATCGATTGCATATTCTAATCGATCCTCTTGAAAACCATGTTGGTTTCTCAGAACATGTGCTAGGCTGGTTTAAAACATACATCAGAGGGAGGAAATTCTATGTTAAACTAGGAGATCACATGTCTGATATATTTCATTTCATTTCAACCTTTATTTAAAATCGTAAGCATCTGAGGTTTCCCTCATTTACAGAAACAACGATTGTACAGTAAATAATAAAAACAATATTCACAGATATTTAAACACCAGAGTAAAACAAATTAAAAACGTTTAAAAATAATTTTTAAATATCAACTAAAACAGTTACAGGTAGTCACACAATGGTCTGAAATCATACATTTAAACATTCCAAGGGAAGGGAGAACCTCCAATTTTAGCGTGAGTTGAAGGACAGTCCATGAGTTAGAGGCATCAAAGGAAAAGGCTGACTTCCCTAGCTCAGAACAAATCTGAGGAACCCTAAGAACCATCCAGTCATTCGATCGAGTTGAATAGGTTCCAATATTCCAATTTAACAGTGAGGAGATATAAACAGGTTGTTTACCAATAAGGGCTTTAAAAATAAATAAATACCAGTGTTTGTTGCGCCTTTCTGCAAGAGAAGGCCAACCCACCCTATCATACAGGACACAATGGTGAGTATCATATCTGTCACCAGTTATAAATCTGAGAGCTGAGTGATATGCAGAATCCAGAGGTTTAAGAGTTGATGCCGCAGCATGCCTATAAATTATATCACCATAGTCCAAAACTGATAAGAAGACTGATTCCACAATTCTTTTTCTACTAAATAGAGGAAAATTGGATCTGTTTCTGTACAGGAAACCAATTTTCTGTAGCAGTTTAGTGGCAAGATTTTCCACATGGAACTTAAATGTTAATTTCTCGTCGAGCCACAGGCCAAGATATTTATACTCAGTGACTCTCTCTATACAAGAGCCACTGACAGTAGATATCCTCACATCATCAAGGTTAATATTCCTTGCTCTTGAAAATAACATAAACTTTGTCTTACTAGCATTAAGAACCAATTTAAGACTAGTAAGGGCATCTTGTAGAGCATAAAAGGAAAGGTGCAATTTCTCAAAGGCCAGCTGTACAGAGTCTGCAATACAGTACACAATTGTGTCATCAGCATACAGATGGGCATGACATCCATACAAAGAAGAAACAATATCATTAATATAAATTGTAAAAAGGACAGGACCCAAAACTGAACCTTGTGGCACACCTTTAGTCATGGCCAAGAATTCAGATTGTGCTTGACCTAACTTCACACACTGCCGCCTAGAAGATAGATAATCCTGAAACCAGACACAGGCATTATCATCCAACCAAATGTTAGATAGTTTCTTTAGAAGTAAGTAGTGATCAACTGTGTCAAATGCTTTTGATAAGTCAACAAAGAGGGCAGCACAATGTTTCTTCTTATCTAATGCTGAAATAATGTCATTTGTAACC
Organism: Notolepis coatsorum; assembly: GCF_963971535.1. Classification (NCBI taxonomy): domain Eukaryota; kingdom Metazoa; phylum Chordata; class Actinopteri; order Aulopiformes; family Paralepididae; genus Notolepis; species Notolepis coatsorum. The sequence goes on along the minus strand of NC_140184.1, from coordinate 57,793,486 downwards.
AAAGTGATGGCAGATGTTGTAATGTTTGGCTCTAAAACCAGATTGTTGAGAGCTAAGTATGGAGTTAGTTGAAAGGTAATATTTGAGTTGTTTACTTACTAGTGTTTCCAGGACTTTAGCTAAGCAAGGTAGCCTGGAGATAGGACGATAATTATCTAAGTTATCCCTATCACCTCCCTTATGTAAAGGAATCACCCATGCAGATTTCCAAACTAGAGGAAATCTACCTGATGAGATAGAGAGATTCAAAATATAAGTAATCTGTTCAGCGATAACTGGTGCAGCCAACTTAATAAAAAAATACTAAGTTATCCTCACCTGTAGAACACTTTGCATCAATTGATTGCAAAGCATCAAATACAGCTGACTGTGTAAAAGGTTGAAAGGAGAAATGGGAAGTGACGCCCACAGGGTACAAACAATCAGAATCAACAGGACAAGGTCCATTATAGTTCCTATTAAATAAATTACCAGCCTCTGCAAAATGCCTATTGAAGGCAACACAAATTTCACTCTGCTCAGAGATCACACAGTTTTCAACTTTAATATGAGAGGGTAAAGAATTAGATGATTTTATTTTGTTCACCTTCACCGCACTTTTGCCGGATTAGAGTATGAGTTTGTAACCAACTCCAGATAGTAATCAGTTTTAGATTTTCTTACTACTGCAGTACATTTGTTCCTAATTTGCCTAAAAGAAAGCCAATGTTGAGGGTCTCCAGAACGCCTTGCCCGAGACCATGCAGCATTTCTGTCTTTAATTAGGGTTGACAATTCCTGAGAAAACCAGGGTATTACTCTATCTTTAATGTGGACTTTTTTTAAAAGGAGCATGTTTGTCAACTAGTAAATTAAATGTATTTACAAAGGAGTCCAGGGCTAACTGAACATCAATTTCAGTGTTACAATAAGTATCAGAAAGAACAAGATCATCTAAAAATGATTCGTTGTTAAAAGATTTAAAATTCCTCCTTAAAACTGTGTGAGATCTTGTTTTTGGCAGTCTCGTGCTTCTTACACAGACTGTGGGGCAATGGTCACTTATGCCTAAGTCAAAAACCCCACAAGCTGAGATCCTGTCATATTTATTCACAAAAATCAAATCAATAAGGGTAGACCTAGAGTCATTTTTAAGGTTTGGTCTGGTGGGCTCAGTAATTAACTGGGAAAGACTGAGGTTACCACTGACTTCTTTAAGGTGCTTTGCAGCACCACTCAACCAGTCAATATTAAAATCACCCATGACAATCACCTCAGAGTCAATATATTGTGAAAGGAGCTCAGCTAATTTATCTAAAGAGCTAGCATCAGCAGAAGGGGGTCTGTAGACACCAATTACATATATAAAATTGTTGATCCCCAACTCGACCTTTAAAACGAGTACTTCAAAACACATTGGGATAGTGACAGCATAAACAACAGACACCGAAAAACAAGATTTAACATAAATAACTACCCCACCACCCCTACCTACCCTATCAATTCTAAACACATTAAAATCATGTAGATCTATTGTGGAGTCAGAATAAGATTTCTTCAACCAGGACTTAGATATGACCAATATATCTGGATCAGCCTGTGCTACCAGTATTCTAAGATGGTCCAACTTCTGGTGCTGAAGGAGACTTCTAATGTTCAGGTGAATCAATCCCAACCCTTTCCTTTCTTTAAAGGTATGTGGATAATTTAGAGAAAGTGGTGTGGAATCTGACTCACATGATAAAGAAATAGAAGACTGTAAAGTGACCGATATTAAGTTGGAGTGATTTACAGTATGCCAATGTGTTGGGTAGTGATCATGAACCCTATCAGAAATCATGACTTCTATATTAAAAGTAATAGGTGGTAGAGGGAGATCAGACAGAGTAAAAGCAGACAACATAATAACAGACGTGTTGGAGAAGGAGTGATCAGCAGGACCCATAATAGGATGCTCCTCAAAATGACCAGGAGAAGATTCTAGTGCAGGGTCATGCTGAGGTGTATATCAATCTGAGTTAAAAGCAATGTACTAGATATAATTCCATGTAAGCTGTTGAATGCCCTTTAGACTGGGATGCAGGCCATCCAGTTTATAGAGGTCATTTCTGGTCCAAAAGTAATCAAAGTTACTAATAAATCCATGTGCTGTTGCAGTACAAAATGATTTTAGCCATTCGTGAAGGCTAAAAATACGACTAAAATGTTCTGAACTTTTTGAGGGAGCTGGGATAGGACCAGAGAACACACAGGTTCTACCCAGGCTCTGTATCGTCATTGCAAGAGAATCCAGCTGGTCACGGAGATCAACAGATTGACCACGCATGACATTATTAGTACCAACATGGATAATCAGTGTGTGAGCTGAGGGATGGAGGTCAGTTAGCACTGGAATCAATTCTGTAATATCAGAAACCTTACTGCCTGGGAGACAGAAAGTGACAGCACCTGGAAGTTCAACAGATCTGACAATGGAGTCGCCAATGATCAGAATTTCAGGTTGGCCATTCCTGCAGCCCCCCGTGTAAACAGAGAGTTTGGGGTGAAGAAGAGCCTGACTGTTAGTTACACCAGCCACCAGGGCGGTGTCTGGAGCAGTAGTTGTATGCGGTTCACCTGGGCAGGAAGACGGCCGCGAATCATCACAGGTGATGTCATCATCGCTGGCCACAGTGTCCAGAGGTGTGTTGTGTTGATGAGAGGAACGTTGAAGGCCGGCAGGAGAGATCCCAGAGTGGAAGACAACTGGAGGAGAGCAGCGCCGACGGCGCTTCCCGATGGACACAGGGGACGTCCGGGAAAACCGTCTCTTCCTCACCGAGCTGGAGAAGTTCGCTCCAGAGAAACCCACTGCAGGCTGCTCCAAAAAAGCCGGACAGACAGTCGACGCGCCTGTGGAAGCTAGCTCTGTTAGCCCTTCAAGTGGAGCATACTGGTTGTATAGCAGAAACGGGTCATCATCCACGACTGCTTTACTACACACGACCATGGAAGAGGAAGCGCAGTAGAAGAAGGGTTTTCCAGGAGATCCAACCGTGAGACAAGCAGAGCCTTTTGCTGGATGATGTCGTCCAGGAGGCACTCAATAGTACGGAGACCGCGCCTGAGACTGGATAACTTGGTTTCCACTGTGGTGAGTGTTGACATCTTGTAAAATAGCTTTTCATTCTCACCGTATACAACAGTGTACACGACGGTCCAATAGCTATCCTAGCCACCAGGCTAAAGGCAAGCCTAGCTAGGCTAGCAAGAGCCGGTAGTGTTTAGCTGTAGCTATGACAACCACAACAAGCCCCGCTAGTTTCGATCACAACAAGTCGGAGTCACATAAAACCAGTAAAACGATAAAAGCAATAAAGTCACAATGATCAGTTAAGATCAATGGCTAAAATGTTTAAAAAAAAATAACGTAAAAGAAAACAGCCAAGGAAGTTTGGAAGACACAGAGCCTCACAAAACACGTCCGTTCACGTCGGTCACACGTCGGAATGAGTGAGTACATTACGACAACAACTATGGAGTTGCACAAGGGAGTTGCTTAGGTCCTTTACTCTTCTCCCTTTACATGTTACCGCTAGGTGATATCATCAGAGAACATAATGTAGATTTCCATAGCTATGCGGATGATACACAACTGTACATATCTGCTGAACCAAATGATACAGTGATTAGCTCCATTACAGACTGCTTACTGGCAATAAATAAATGGATGAGTAAGAACTTCCTGAAACTAAACGAGAAACAAAAACAAAACTGAAATTCTAATTATCGGCCCCAAAACTAAAAAAGAAACATTAATAAAGAACCTGGGAGGACTAACCCCTTGGATCAAATCTGAGGTCACTAGTCTCGGGGTTATCATAGATTCAGAACTGAACTTTAATTCTCACATTAGCAAAGTGACGAAAACATCGTTCTTCCATCTCAGAAATATAGCAAAAGTACGACCATTTATTAATCAGAACGATGCTGAGAAGATAATTCATGCATTCATATCTAGCCGGTTAGACTACTGTAATGCACTTTTCACAGGTCTCCCTAAGAAAACCACAGAGAGGCTTCAGCTAATCCAAAACTCTGCAGCCCGACTGCTAACTAGAACCAAAAGGAGAGAGCACATTAGTCCAGTCTTAGCTGCTTTACACTGGCTTCCTGTAACATTTAGAATTGACTTTAAGGTCCTTCTCCTTACATACAAAGCTCTAAATGGACAGGGACCTAGCTACATCGCCAACACTCTAATAAATTACACACCAGCAAGAACACTGCGATCATCAGCTGCTGGACTACTAGAGGCTCCCAGAAACAGTCAAAAGAGGATCGGTAATGCAGCCTTTATCAACTATGCCCCAAAACTGTGGAACAAACTACCCCAAAACATCAGAAAAGCCAACTCTTTAAAAGACAGCTTAAAACCTATCTCTTTGCTCAGGCATTTCACTGTGGGGTAATGCAGCCAAATATCTGAAGATATATATCTGCTACCACCTAGTGGCAAGGGGAAATATTATTATAGAAACGTCAGGGATATCCTGACACAAATTGTACTTACCTGCACTATTCTTACCCTGCCTACTTTTATACACGCCTATCAAATTCATGTGTCGGTTATCACACTTTTTACTTCTTACTGATGACTATTTTTAAACTGAATCATTTTAAACTATTTTTATTATTTGTATTACTGAATCAAACTGTAAACAGAGAGCCTATTGGGATGCTAGATCCTAATGTGAAACACTGTGACTTACCATACCTTGCTATATTCTTACCCTACCTACTTTCATACACTTCCAATGAAATTCATATGTCGGTTCTATGATGTTGGAGTGATGCTCTGTTGTGAGGAGAAGATGACTTTTGACCTAAATCTAGCAAAGTTGTTTACCATTCCAGTTAGGTACATCGTGAACCTCACCGCCTAGCCAAGGTTGATTCTCCCAACTGGGCCATTTTCATCTGATTGAACAATCTTATCACACTTTCTACTGTAACCTTGCTATTTACATTTTTTATTTTTATGCTCGCTTATGCCTGTATTTTTTACTGTTGTTGTATGTCCGTTATATTTCATAATTTTTTGACTATTTTTAAACGTAATAATTTTAAAATATTTTTTTATTATTTGTATTACTGAATAGAGAGCCTATTAGGATGCTAGATCCTAATGTGAAACACTGTGATTTACCATACCTTGCTATGCTCGCTCATGCCTGTATTTTTTTTACTGTTGTGAAGCACTTTGAACTGCAACCTCTGTATGAAAAGTGCTATACAAATGAAGTTATTATTATTATTCACCTGAACACGATAACTGGAATAGCTTCAATCAGAATCTGTTAAACTTTTCTGTGAACCTTCATGCCCAGTAGAGGAGGAGTGTATTTCCTGATCCATTAGTCCTGGAAATTATATCCAAAGACACAGCCCGTCATGGACAACAAGTTTGCCATAAAGACCATGCAATATTCACTAGGGGTGCACCGATGTATCGGTCGGGTATCGGTATCGGCCGATAAGTGCCTTGTTGACTGCAATCAGCCTATCGGCCGATAAGCTCGAATGTGCCGATGGCAGTAGCCGATAAATATCCATCAATTTGTGTCGCGTCAAAAGGCAAAAAAAAGTTCAGTCGCGTCGCAACCTGCACAACGCCGCCCCCGGCCCACACACACACAAGCTACTTATGATTAACAAATGCATTCGTTTTGTGGCATTAACGTTATATAGTTAGTGTTACACGTTCAATAACATCTGCATATTATTCACTTTAGACACTTTAAACACTTTCAACACTATTGAAACATTACAACATTGTTGTATCTATGTATTACAAAGATACTTGCACATCCCTACTTCATTCTTGCATTTTTTGCATTTTAAAAAGCTTGCATTTGTACTTTATTGTTTGCATTTTGTACTTCACTTTGTACTTTAGGTTGTACTTTAGTTTGTATATTGTATATTTTGTATAGTGTTTGGCCTTTATTCTTTTTACTTTTTACTGTATGAAGCATAATCTCATGGGGCTCATACAGAACCAAGCATGTCACTGTAATGTACATTATATGTATAAATCAAAACTTGAACTTGAACATGAACATCTGCCCCTATGTCCCCATTGTGTCACCAGCCCCTGCCCTCTTTTGCCACTTCCTACAGGTACTGGACTGACTCTCTCTGTTCCTCCTGCCTTTGCCACGGAAATGCATCCCCCTGTTCTCTATCATTATCTCTGTCTCTCTCTCTGTCAGTCTGCAAAAAAAATTCTCTCTCTCACCTTCTCTCGCTCTCCCTCTCGCTCATGTTTCACTGTTTAGTTTAGTTGTTCAGTTGTTCTATGTATTATGTTTCACTGTCTTTGTTCACATAGTTGTTCAGTGCATGGTCATGTTCACATACAAAGCCATAAACGGTCTCGCCCCAGCCTACATAAAAGAACTCCTGGTCCAATCAACCAGCTCCAGATCCCTCCTTTCAAACAACCAAATCTGCCTAAAAATCCCCCACACAAGACTGGTGACAAAGGGAAACCGGGCTTTCGCAGTCGCAGCTCCGACACTCTGGAACAATCTCCCATGCTCAAAACCCACCTATTCGCCCTAAACAATCCATGAGCTAGTTTTTAGTTTTTAGTTTTGTTGTATGTGTGGTGTACTATGTCTGTCTGTTTCTCTATCTGATTGGTTGGATTGCCTGTATTTTTCTGTTTTTCGTTTTGTTCCTGTCTTTTTTGTTTGTTTTCTCTTTCTCTCCCGGGATGCGCCCCGGGCCGATGTAACTATTGGTTGAGGGGCGCAATATAAATAAATGTATCATATCATATCATATCATGGCCGGCCCAAGGCATAAGTGAACGACTCACCTGCTTAGGGCCCCCCATGGCCACCAGAGCCCCCGGTATGCCAAAGAATCCAAGAATCAATACATTTTCAAGTTTTCAGTCTTGTAATTAATCCATGACTTTTATATTGACATTTTCTGAGTGGAAGTCCAACAATTCTGCTGCTTGCTTGACACACCTATTAGTATTGTCACATGGCAGTGGTGGAGTGTGGAGGGAGGAAAAGCGCCTAGCTAAAATAAAAGAAACCTGCCCCATCTATCTTCAATGAAGGCATGTGTTCAGTTTTGGATTTTATAATCTCCCGGCTGCGGGAAGAAAGAGCTTTAAAACGACAGTGAGGTAATAATTTTTCTCACTGCCTCTGCAGGTGTCACAACGTTAACTGCACTTTGTCAGTCATACTAAGTTAGGTTACAGTCCTCTCCACTGTGTTCGATGGAAAAAGCAATGAAAAAGAGTAAGCAATGTAGAACATATTCTACATTAAAAACAGCAAGATGAAGGTATGTTTACTTTGCATGAATAATTACAGTAAACATTCCACTGGCTAGATGTGTCAAGCAAGTCAATGTTCAGTTAACATTAGCTAGCTGTGTTGATTGGTAAAATATTACACTATTAATCTGGCTTAATTAATAGTTATAGATTAAACCGTTCCCTGCCCAGATTCCCCCTCCTACTCCTCACTCGCCCCCACCCTTTCACAGACTGCTACCTCCCTCTACAGTTACTACCCTCACCAGTGCATACCCTCCAGGTGCACTGGTGGCTCTTTATTGTTTCCATGTCCCTCTGTGTCCTTCCCCTGTTACTGTGTCTCTTGCCCTTCATATTCCCCTGTTAAGTGTTATGTTCATAGTTGTTAGTTTCCTTGTGTTGTTGTATGTTGTTGTTTCTCTGGTCTTTTGTTCAGTCTTTTCTTGTGTCTGTTTCCTGTCAGGTTGTTTCTCTCCCCATGTGTTTCTCATTTTGCTAATTAACCCTGCTGTGTCCCATGTGTTAATTGTTCTCCCTATATCTGCTGTGTGTTTCCTGTACTCCATTGTCTGTTCGTTGTTTGAGGTCTATGTTCCTGTTGATGCTGAGTGTTCCATGTTGATGTTCCTTGTGCTTGCTGTTGCTCTCTGTATCCTGTGCCTTGTCAGTAAGTGTTTTCTAGTGTTAGTGTTTTGTTTGGTTCCACCGTTTGTTTTCGTGTTTCAGTTTGTCTTGTCTGTTAGTGTTTTATTTGTAGTTAGGTCGTACCTTTTCCCTGCCAGCTCTGTGTTTTTTCATTCATGGTTTATACCTTTGCTCTCTGCCAGAGCATGTGAGCGGCGCGGAGCGGCCGAGAAATCCGCTCTTCGCTCTGGACAGCTTAGTTCCGCTCTCATTTGCTCATGTTGGCCCCCCCCCCCCCAAGCCGCTCAGCGCTCGCTCAGCGCTCATCTTCATTTGCGCATCAAGCGATCCGCACTCTGGCCCGCTCAGCAGAAAATAATAATTTTTTTTGGAGCATGATGTAAATTAGCTTGATTTGACCAAACTACAACAGTCTGCACCCCCTGGGCCCCTTAACAATTGTTTGTATTGAGCCGTATTGTATTGTACCCATTCTGAAATCTGTTAAATACCGTTTGCAACCATTCTACTAGCTTTACTACTACTTTACTTTTAAATACTAAGTGTTTATAGTGGCAGATCCCATTCATGTAAGCTAACAATATCAGCGCTCTTTTTGTGAGACTAAACTCTCCACTCTTGGTGGTACATTGTGTTGATGTTGGTTTCGTTTCATCAATAAATGAGGCAGAACACAGTGACAGTATTTTTTTTTATTGCACTTTGTTTGTTTCTTCTGAAAATAAATGTTGCTAAATACTAGTTCACCCGAGTCCCGAGGTGATTTAAAGATGGCAGATTTCTGTTTTGACTTAGCAGGATGTGTAGTGAGCGCGTTCACCCTTCTGATTGGTTGAAAATGGCCTTCATGTTTGAACTACATCGCCACCTATTGCTTTGGCATTGTACTACATGTATATTACATCAGTTTAAACCACTGTGTGATCGTGTGCACTGAGCGGCTCGGAGCGGAGGAGAGCTCTCGCTTCGGCGTCACTCTGACCCATTTTAAAGCCCACTCCGCGCTCACTTCAAAATCCACCCGCTCCGCTCCTCGCTCCGCTCACATGCTCTGCTCTCTGCCTGCATTTGCTGTGCTCTCGTTTTGAGATTATCCTTCTTTTGTTGCTGCCTTTAAGTAAACTATATTTTTTTACCTCTACCCTCTGTGTCCTGCCTGCTTCCTCCTCGTCCTGTTCTGCAATTGGGTCCTCGCCAACACCGATCCCTAACAGTGTTCCTGATAACAGCCTACCAATTAATTTGGGATCTTTGCTATTATATTCCAATATCATTATGCCTTAATTAGCTAATTATAGATTAATAGTTGTTGTTTTATGTGTACAAATTGCTTGCTGCTGAGTATAATAATATATGCTGGTCATATGTCAACTGTTCCATCAACTATGTACTCATACTCAGGCACGTGCACACATAGAGGCCAAGGGGTGCTTGAGCACCTGCCTTTTTGAGCATCATCAAAAAAGTGCCCTTTTTGAAAAAAAAAATTATAATATTTTTTTTATTTTTATTTTTTTTACCGTTACGCATATAGTCTGCCCTTCCAACTGAAAAATGTCAGGATAGAATAAAAATATTAGGTAACGAGAGAGAGATGCCCCATATTCCATTGCAGTTTGGACGGCCTCCTCACCGTGCCTCTCCGCAGACCTATTTTATGCATAGCGTGGGTGGTGATGATGATGATGATAGAAACCGCTGTGGCGCATACAGTTGAATGCTGGTATTACACTCATTGAGGGACACAAAGAAGTCAAATCTGATGGGATTTGGGAATCTCAAATACAAATCGGGATTGGAATAAAAAATGCATTTATATTAAACAATACAGAATATACAGCACTTCTTGGTCTGTAGGGTAAGCACTTATTCCCTCCCCCCTGAACATTTATGGAGATGTATGGGCCTTTTAAGTCAGTGATAAAAGTGTCTTTCAAGGATAAGTGAGCTCCTGCACTGATTATTATAGTTAAATATTCAATATTTGATCACCAAAACCCCCCAAAAAGCATAAAAAGGGGGCCCCCCGCCCGAAAAGGGCCCTTAAAATTCGGGCTTTCGCGCGTAGCGCTCGGTTAATATATACATACAAGCAGGCACGTGCACACATAGAGGCCTAGGGGTGCTTGAGCACCTGCCTTTTTGAGCCTCATCAAAAAAGTGCCCTTTTTGAAAAAAGAAAAAAGAAAAATATTATTTTTTTCGTTACGCATATAGACTGCCCTTCCAACTGAAAAATGTCAGGATATAATCAAAATATTAGGTAAAGAGAGAGAGATGCCCCATATTCCATTGCAGTTTGCACGGTCTCCTCAGCGTGCCTCTCCACGGACCTATATATTTTATGCATAGCGTGGGTGGTGATGATGATGATGATAGAAACCGCTGTGGCGCATACAGTTGAATGCTGGTATTACACTCATTGAGGGACACGAAGAAGTCAAGTCCGATGGGATTTGGGAATCTCAAATACAAATCGGGATTGGAATAAAAAATGCATTTATATTAAACAATACAGAATATACAGCACTTCTTGGGGTCTGTAGGGCAAGCACTTATTCCCTCCCCCCTGAACATTTATGGAGATGTATGAGCCTTTTAAGTCAGTGATAAAAGTGTCTTTCAAGGATAACTGATGAATATTCAATATTTGATCACCAAAACCCCCCAAAAAACATAAAAAGGGGGCCCCCCGCCCGAAAAGGGCCCTTAAAAAACGCGCTTGCGCGCTACGCGCGCTCGGTTAATATATACACACAAGTGTAGTGCCCTTTTCAGCCTTTGAGCACCTGCCCCTCTAAAGTCCTGTGCACGTCCCTGCATACAAGTGTAGTGCCCTTTTCAGCCTTTGAGCACCTGCCCCTCTAAAGTCCTGTGCACGTCCCTGCTCATACTATATGAAACTTCCCAGGAGTGCTGTTTAAGTATCTTGGAGCTGGAGCACAACCAACATCACCTGCCCCTGTAACTTTCCCAAGTGCCAGTGTCAGTGATGATCTTGCCAGTGTCAGTGATGATCTTGCCATTCAGCACAGCAATCCACCTCCTCAGCTGGTGAAAATACAGCAGTTGAGTTGTATTATTATTATTTTTTCCATCTTAGTCCATCCTATCATTGATTTCAGCTCGGCGTTTAACACCATCATGCCCTCCAAGCTGATCACCATGACCTTGGCATCGACCCCTCCCTCTACAACTGGATACTGGACTTCCTGACAGACAGACGTCAGCATGTCAAACTGGACAGCCTCAAGTCCTCCACTCTCATCCTGAACACTGGTGTACCGCAGGGCTGCATGCTGAGCCCTCTTCTCTGATTGATTGATTGATTGAAAACTTTATTAACAGATTGCAGAATGGGTACAGTACAGTACAGCTCAATACATACAATTGTTAAGGGGATGCAGACCAGAGAAAGACTTTCGTCGTGTTTACATCAGGGTCCCCCATTTTCAATTCATCGTAACATATATGACATACATGACATACAGATAGACAGTACTGCTACATCTATATATTTATGACATACCAGTTTGCAAATACAGTACTGTTTGTGATACAAAAAGAGTCCAGAAAAAAAGTATATACATTTGACGTTGAAACTGTACATTGGATTGGGTAGGTGGGGGGTGGGGGGGGGGGACACTGTACAACTGTACAAACAAAACTGTACATTGGAATATTGACAAGACCATACTTGGTAATTTACTTTACATTGGAGGGGGTTGTGTTAGGACATTTACAGGGGCCAGTTTCGAATTGCAGACTCCCGTAGGTGTTTTTTGAGAGTGTTTTTGAAAGTGGGTAGTGATTCACATTCCTTTACAGCTTTGGGTAGGGCGTTCCACATTGATGTGGCATAATTGCGAAACGTGTTTAGTCCCTTGTTTGAGCCGAATCTGGGTTTAACATGATTTGTGGAGCTCCCTCTGGTGTTGTGATCGTGGTATTCACTGACCTTTGGGAAGTATTTTGACATGTACATGGGTACCTTGGTCGTGTAGTGTATCTTGTAGACCAGGCCCATTGCAAGTTGCTGTACTCTGTTGTCTACTCTAAGCCATCCTAAGTTGTCAAAGTGGGCAGGGGTGAGGTGGGTTCTAGGAGTAAGGTCAAGCAGTAGTCTGACAAGTTTGTTTTGAGATGTTTGTAATTTTGTTTTTAGCACCTTTGAGGTGCTTTGGTACCATGAGGTGCAAGCATAGTCGTAGTACCCTTGAATGAGTGCTCCTGCCAGAGTCCTCAGGGTATTCTTGTTTACCAGTGAGGAGATCCGTTTTTTTTATTACATCGGATGCCATTTTGTCACAGGAAAGATTTGCCTCTAGGATGGAACCCAGGTAGGTAATATCTTCTTTCCTTGTGACAATATTGTCACCCACTGTAACTGAGAAGCCGTCGGTCTTGCTGAGTTTGTTATTTGAACCGAAGAGAATGGACTCTGTTTTGCCCATGTGTAATGATAGTTTGTTATCAGCGAGCCATATGCAGATTTTGCCTAGTTCTGAGCTGAGGGTTTTTTCAACCTGTAACTTGTTCTTGTCAGAGACCAGCAGGGCTGAGTCGTCCGCAAACAGGAACAAGTTGCAGTCACAAGCTGACGACATGTCATTTGCATAAATTAGGAACAGTAGCGGACCTAGTATGCTTCCTTGTGGAACACCACAGCTTACTGTGAGGGGGGGGGGATAGGGTACCGTTTACCTCCACCATCTGCTCTCTCCCCTCCAGGTAGGATTGCATCCAGCTCACTGATAGACTATCAAAACCAATTGCTTTTAGCTTGTCAATCAGAATGGTGTGATTGACAGTGTCGAAGGCCTTTTGTAGGTCCAGCATGACCATGCCGCAGTATTTGCCCGCGTCCACCTCTTGTTTGATGTGGTCGTTTAAATAGAGAAGGCATGTGTCAGTGGAGTGGGATGTTCTGAAGCCAGATTGGAATTCGTAGATTAGATTTTTTTTCCGCAAGGTATTTTTCGACCTGTTCGTATAAAATGTTTTCCATGACTTTCGAGATGGAGGTAAGGATAGAAACAGGGCGGTAGTTGCCTGGGTCTAATTTACTGCCTTTTTTGTGCAGAGGGGTCACTCTCGCAATTTTGAAGTCCTTGGGGACGTGTCCCTGTTTTATGGAGAGGTTTATTATGTGTGTGATGACTGGGGTGATGGCGGCTGCTGAGTCTCTGAGGAATTTGGAGGGGATGTTGTCATGGCCAGTGGCCTTGTTAAGTTGGAGGGCGCTCAGTTTTTTGAGTACCTCATCTGTTGTTACCATTTCCAGTTTGAAGTCGTCTTTGTGGACCCCTAGGTTCTTGTAGTCTCTACTCCCTCTTCACCCATGACTGCAAACCGGTGCATGGCTCAAACACCATTGTCAAGTTTGCAGACGACACCACAGTGGTGGGACTCGTCAGCAACAATGGCGAGTCGGCGTACAGAGAGCAGGTCCAGTACCAAGCTCTGTGGTGTGCTAAAAACAACCTCGCCCTCAACACCAAAAAAACGAAGGAGATAGTGGTGGACTTCAGGAAATATAAAACGGGCACGCACACAGCCCCATCCATATCAATGGAGAGGAGGTTGAGCGTGTCTGTAGTTTAAAATTCCTGGGAGTCCACATCTCTGAGGACTTGTCCTGGACCATCAACACCTCGACCCTGGTCAAGAAGGCCCACAAGCGCTTCTTTTTCCTGAGGAAGTTTGCCAAACTCCACCTATCCCCTCCCGTGCTAGCAAACTTTTATTGCTGTATGATTGAGAGCATCGTCACCACCTGCATCTCAGTCTGGTACGGCAACTGCACCGTTAAGGACCGGAAATCACTGCAGATCGTATTGAAAATAGCCCAACGCATCACCAAGACCCCCCCCCCCTCGCCATCTCATCAATCTATGAGAAGCGGTGCTCACGGAGAGCACGGAACATCATCAAAGACGCTTCTCCCACCAACCATGGACTGTTCACCCGCCTGCGGGGTACTCAAGTCAAGTCAAGTCAAGAGTTTTATTTGTCACGGCATACAAGTATACAGTGAAATGTGGGGGGTCTTGCCCGCAACGATTGTGCATAATACAATAATAATATATAATAATATAATAAGAATCCAATAGAACGACATTGTGCAATAATACAAGTAATCAAAGTAGGGCATATCGGTATATGTACTGTACATGAGTTATTTACAGAGCATGGTAGGACATGCTAGGTCCTGTGGTAGTGCAATACACTGTTAGCTACGGATGAGGCACTGGGTCTTTATGTACACTGCTATACAATGCTATATTATACAATCTCAAGTTATACGCGCTACCGCAGCCTCCCAGGCAGAACCAACAGGACCATGAATAGTTTCTTCCCCTCAGCTCAGCTGTCAGACTTCTGAATCAAAACTCTACTTAGCCCACTGCACCTCACTGTATACCTGTGTATATAGTCATAACTTATGTAGACTTTATTTTAATGGTTATTTTAATGATTATTTTGTATTCTCACCATTGCACCTTACTGTACAGTTTTATTTACATGTGTCTTATATTGCAACTGACTGTTGATTGTCACATCCTGCTTAGACGTACACAATCTTGTTGCACTGTCTTGTACTGTGTAATGACAAAGTGAATCTAATCTAATCTATCCCACCCAAAATGTCTGCGCTTGCCACTGTCTTCCATGGCACAAGAAAGACTGAGTGGACTTGCACAAATTAGTATCAACAACAAACATACAGAAGAGTAGATTAGAGAACTAGAATCATTCGAATCAGAATCATGTATCATTTGATTTGTTTGACAATATTGTTAAGTTGTTACAGGTTCCTCTGTTTATTTTATGTAATTATTTAATTACATTTATTTAATTATGGCTGTCTTTTTTTTTTTTTACGTTCATTTTTTTACAAGAAGGAAACTTTACTGAGGGAGGCACTGTTTATGATGATTTTAATTGTAGTTCATTGTTCTAAATTGTAATTACACTTTTGAGCAAAAGCAAATAGAGGCCAATGGAAGAGACAGTCATGTGCAAAACAGCGGTTGCTGTTCTATTTCGTTATGGCTTTCGCTCAGCATCATACTGCACTGTACTTCACTTCGTGCACGTGCACTGAATAAAAAATTCCACCATGTACCTTTACATTCCAACATTCGTCTGGCCACACCCCCATCCGCTTACCTTCATAAGCAGGTGTGTGGTCACCTATTCGCCTCCTTCTTCACTTTCACCACAAGGAAGTGCCTTCGGTAGATCCCCACTTGACGAGGTTGTTAGTAGAAGAAAGTTGGAAAACAAAAGAACGGGAAGATACGTTGACATCATATCTTTATTTTCTCTCTCACTATTTCGAGAAAATACGGCGATATTGTCTTCGTTACTGGAGTGTCTGGAAGATGATGATCATTCTGACCTTCAATGGCTTTTTCGTATTAGGAGCTCACGCCGCTGACATGCTCCCCAGCTACAGTCCTCCTTGCTGCGGCTGGATGGGGTTGCCCTCCGGCCACACAGCTGGACTGTGGGAAGCACCGACTGTTGTGAGAAGCGGTTGTTTCCAGGATGGGGTACGTACTGTTTTGCTTGCGAGCTCTGGTTGATGCTGTGGGGGTTAGCTGACAATTTACGAAAAGCCAACTCCAGACTGGGGTCCTCTGCTCGGCTTAAACGGCGATCGGAAGATCTTGGTCTGACGCCCATGATGGTCAATCTAGTGGGCCGCGACCAGGTCCTGGTGAACCCAGGATTCTCGAGCGGATGCTTCTCTGTCCCGTGCAGGCCCCACCTTTCGCATAAAAATGAAAGTACACCCTAACGAGGAAATGTGGGATTAGGATCTTCTTTATCGGGAGTTCCATGCTCAAAGTCGGCTGCAGCCCGAAATGGGAATTGTGCTGGCCCCGCTGTATGTCTGGATCACCGGTGAAAACTGTGTTTGACATTCTTTTTCTTTTCCCTCTTAGGGGAGGGACTTGGACAGCGGCCTGTCTGAAGTGTGGTTTGTTATGTCGTTGTGTACAGTTCAGGTGATAGCTGCTTAGCTGGCGTGCTAGTTTGTGGCCTACTGTGTTAGCCAGTCAGCTGTTAGCTGCGGCGCTAGCTCGCTGTGTTTACCAGGCTAGTAAACGTTAGCTTGTTGCTATCAGTCGGATAGCTGCTTAGCTGGCGTGCAAGTTGTGGCCTACTGTGTTAGCCAGTCAGCTGTTAGCTGTGGCGCTAGCTCGCTGTGTTTACCAGGCTAGTAAACGTCAGTCGGACGGCTGTTAGCTTAATGCTACACTGTTGAACGTTGCTATGACTATAACATGCCTTAAACACTCTGACTACGACGTCATCTTTGACAGAGGATGTTAGTCGAACCTACACCGGGAGCCCTGCCAGCGAGGACTGCGTCAACATGGAGAAACGTAGCGGATGGGTGGCGCAGCGACGTTACCCTCGTCGCCAACACAGGAGATGCTGTGTTCAACTTCGGTGTCCCGTTAGCCAGATTGCAGTTCTCTTGGCCTGCGCTCAGGGTAGGAGTCCCGACCGGACTTTAAACACTTCTTCTTTCCTTCCCTTCTAAATGTTTTGTAATAACAATGTTTTCCAAAACGTGTGTTGCTGCAATACATTGAGGATACGACGCGTGTTGTGTGTGAATTGTCTTGTCACTGGTATAGCTTCTCTCTCCATAGAAATCGGGTTGTTGTTTACATGTGTAAAAATTATCTGGTTAGTTGTGATGAGAACATGTGTGTTCATGTAACGTGAACTCACAACTAAGGGGGTTAATTAACCTATGAAGCTATGCTTAGTGACATGTGATTGAGGAATGAATTCTTTTCTCAGCCTGTAATGACAACAGTGTGTTCACATATTAACAGGGTTACCTGTTCAACTTGGTCGTATCAAGGGTAAGGAAGGAGGGGTGGTCCCCCCGGTTTCCCTGGGGCTTCCCCACCCTCCTCTCAGACATGTTGTTTACAATATATTGTGTCACTGTGTTTGTGGGGATACGATGTAACCCTCTGCTTAATTGCTGGGGTTGTGCTTTTTGCTTGAGAAACTATTTTTTCCTAAAGAAAAGATTGTTTGGTCACTTATCATGTGTGCTTAGCAAGGCCTGTGGCCAATACATAATCGAGGATTCTGTATTCTCTCGTTATGAAAAACGGCGTTCCTCTGTAGCAAGAGTGTACTTTTGCCATTTTTTGTTGTGATGAAGGGTTGTGTGTGTCTTGTGATCTACAACTGGGTTAGTTTGGCCCACAGAAGCACATATGTAAGTCTGGTACCGGGGCTCTTAAAGGGGGCCCTCTCTGTTCTGTGTTTTTTCCTTAGTAAAAATCAGATAGCAGGTTAGCACATGAGCTATGTGAGGCTGTTCGATGCTTCATGTAGCAGGCTATGACTGTGTCATGCTCTACTTGTCATTACATCGTATCATGGGTGTGGGGTCGTAAAGGGGTGAACTGGTAATCCTTCCTCCCCTTTTCTGATTGGTCAGGGGTTAAGACCTCCTGTCCTTCAAGGCTCCTGTCACGTTGCTGTTCGGCACGTTACAGGGTAAGAGGGGGGGGGGGGGGGGTTCCTGGTCCCACGCCCTGGAAGATTGGGCGTGTGCACCGCGGAAATTCCCCCGCCATAGAGTATGTCACTGAGCGCGTCTCTGTTGGTAAGACTTCCGTGGGTTGTTCAGGTCCATGTTATGGATCTGTTTCAGGGAGTTGTCAGAGCTCCTCCTCACGAAGCTCCTCCTCGGGGAGAAGTGCCTTCTGTGAGTTCGGACTCTCCTTCCCTGTGAGGGAGCCTCCTCAGAGTTGCAGAGCCTCCTCCTCAGATTGTCAAGGTGAGTAGAACTTCAAAAAGGAGTTCTGCTCTATTGTGTGTATATTCAATTCAATTCGATTATTGAGTGTGTATTGGTTCAGTGCCTCCTCCTCGGAGAGCCCTAACCCAAGTGTTACATAGCTCAATGTTGCAATATATTCTTTTCAATCTATACAGCTCGCGTGGGAAGTCTCTCTGGGGATTTCCGTCTCCTCCCTGTGGCGAGGGTGGTGGGATGTAAAAATGTAAACCATTTTTACCCTCAGCTGCGTCACGTGGGATTCATGTCAGTCTGTGTTTCTTTCTTTTTTAAATAAAAAGAGGAAGGAACATGAAGCACGACGGCTCCGTGTCGTTCTCCCAGGCGACTTGGAGGAACAATGTTTGGTGTCTTGCTAGACTATCCATTGATGTGTTTGGGTTTCGACGCGTACATAGTGCTGGCTCGGGGTGTTTCTGTTAAGAATCACGCAGGGGCTAAAGTGCGCCTTGGTTGCTTGTTATTAAAACAGCATTTTTATAGGGCAACTGGGATGGAGTTTTGTCTCTTCCGAGCGCCAGTTTACTAGGTTGTCTCGATGAATTCTCGTTCATATCTGGGGGATGTTAACGGAATAGATCAGAACATAGGTAGAGGGGTCTCACGCCCTTGGGGTGGGCCACTGAGCACGGTACAAATGGGACCGTCTGGGTGGCGCCCTCTTTTCATGTTTTAGATCGACACGCATACCTACCCCCTCTTCTGGAGTGGGCATGTCGGCGTGGTTAAGGCACGGGACTGGTCTGGTCGCGCTGGTCCAGGTCAGTTAACCCGTTGTCCGCCGGGGATGCAGATCTGCTGTTCTGGTACCCTGCGGTACTCTGTGCGGTACTCTGTACCCTGCGGTACTCCCATGTTGTACTCTGCACTATCGTAATGGCTTACGGCCATACCAACCTGTACACGCCCGATCTCGTCCGATCTCGGAAGCTAAGCAGGTTCGGTCCTGGTTAGTACTTGGTTGGGAGACCGCCTGGGAATACCAAATGCGGTGTGCTTAGGGCTGGTTCTCCATTCTTTTTCAGGCGTGGCGAAGAGGGGGCAGTTGGGGTGGTCTTTGCACCTCCTCTGGTAACCCTGTGCTTCCCGAGCCGCCGGGCCCGGTCCGAAGTAATGTTTCGTCGACCCGTAGGCCTGGAATAACCCTTTTTTGAAAACTGAAACACTTGTACTGCGGTATAGCCAGTGTATACCCGCAGGTGTGTTTTGGAGTTTTTTCTTGAGGGGTTATAGGAACAACCACCGTCTGTACCGAGAGGGTAGTTGATTCCCTGGTATGTTGGAGCAGAGTCAACTCCCGGGTTGCCCGGTTAAGTGTGCCCCTGCACGTTCATGACGTCTGCCAATCATGTCAGCCTTCTCTGCCTCGACCCCTCTGGGTGTTTTTTTTTTAATGGAGGCTTTGTCATGGTGATCAACAACGCCAGCACACGCCCCTTCCGCCGGGGGGGCTGTTTTCAGCGGACTCCTTTGGCGCCTGTCTCGTCCGCAGTGCTCCAGGCTCAGGTTACAGCCTGCTGCCTGGTTTCCCCGGTGCGCTGCCTGCTTCCGTTGGTTAACCTTTTTTGTGTGCTTACGGCCATGCTGACTGCCTGTTCTGCAGGGTCAGTGTGCCAGGCGGTGTGCTATTGGGGGGAAAGGGCCCGCTCTTGGAGGGGCCTTATCCGAATATGCTGGCGATGTGGGGGGCGGTGTCACTACGTTTTTCCAGGGGATCCAGTCCCTGCTACAGCCTTGCCACAGGGTTGGGTTTGCTCTTGACCCCGTGATTTTGGGGGCAGTAACGAGGTTGTTCCTTCCGTTCGTTCCCTGGTGGCATGCGGGTTGTGCGTGTGTGTAGTCGTGGGGTCAAGCCACGGTCTGCTCACCCTGTGTGTTGAGTTGCTTGAGTTCCTCTTCGCACGGTCGGATCCGTCTCCCTCCCGTAAGCCTCCAATAGGGGGGGTATCCTCCATTAGGGAGGGTCGGGGGGGCTCGGTCCTCCCCGGTCTGATGGTTGTGGGGGGCCTCAGCGGGGTACATTTGTCGGGTTATGGCTCCCGCTCAGCCTCCCTTGTGCAGTATGATGCTGAGCGAAAGCCATAACGAAATAGAACGTAAGGTTATGTATATAACCAAGTTCTATGAGTTATGGTGACGCTCAGCATCAGACGCCGCTGCGGCCCTTGATCTCGCCTTGTGGTGAAAGTTTGGGAAGGAGGCGAGTAGGTGACCACACACCTGCTTATGAAGTCAAGCGGATGGGGGTGTGGCCAGACGAATGTCGGGATGTAAAGGTACATGGTGGAATTTTTTATTCAGTGCACGTGCACGAAGTGAAGTACAGTGCAGTATGATGCTGAGCGTCACCATAACTCATAGAACTTGGTTATAAGATAAGATAAGATATTCCTTTATTAATCCCCTTGGGGAAATTCATGACACACACATATAGCTCAACGTCTCATTAATAATAACAACACATCACAATCATTACATTTTTACAGTAACAATGGCACAGCATAAATTCAACAGACATGTACATTTGTTGACACATGTCATCTACAGGAGGCCTGAGACGCCCTATGCGATAGTCGGCAGCATCAACACCGAGTAGTAAAACAAGGCATCGTCGCACCAGGTGGCGGGAGGGAGGGAGAGATGGAGGGAGGGGAGGGATGGGGGAGACTGGGGGACAGGAATTTGGTAATGAAACAGTCTTAGGGCCCCCACCATCGCGCGTCGGAGGCAGCCGTCCTAGATAAGGCGTAGGCGCCAGACATACTCGCGGAGGGAGGAGTGGGTAGAGAATGGGGGTGGAGGGAGGGGGGAGGGGCGGGGGCCTCATCAATCTTATCGCCCCCAGACAGCACAGCTCGATCCTCCTTCCCCGCAATCGCCTCCCTGGAATCGCTCCCCCGCGCTGACCTCGACCTTGGTTGGCTTCACAGCAGAATGGGATAGGGGGGGGGGGGGTGATACATGCAGCTTAAGGCAAATTGCTGCCATATGGTCAAAATTGGGTCAATTTAGTTTAATCATCATCACCATCATCATACCCCTTATTAGCACAGTACGTGGCATCTTTATTTTCACGTCTCTAATTTCCGACGTGATGTCCAGAATGGCCTGAGACCGCAACAGTTCCTCTGCGTGGTTAGAAGCAAGTCTCTCAAGAATTGTCTTCAAGCACGATTGTTCATCTACATGGTAGATTTCGCACCGTTCCAACATGGTCTTGGAGCTCAGTTGTTCATCACCCCGCAGGGTATTGAGGTCAGCGATCCTTTTATACAGTTCCATTTGGTTGTCTTTGATCCCGGCCGCGTGAATATTAAAGGCAACCAACTTGTGTTCAGCTTTTCGTTTCAGCGTTTCTCTGATTGGCCACACGGCCAATCAATCAATCCACTAGCACACGCCCTTGCGGCAAGAGAGACGCGGCAGAAGCGCTGGTCGAACCAATCAATCCACTAGCACACGCCCTTGCGGCAAGAGAGACGCGGCAGAAGCGCTGGTCGAACCAGCGGTGTTCTGTTGTGTGACTGTACTACAGCGGTGTTCTGTTGTGTGACTGTACTAAACTCTTCCACCACATGACCGACATTTGACATACAGTACACCTCCTATCTATGTTGGGATTATGTTTGGTCATGACAAAACAATAAAAATCGCTACTGTTAGTAATGCTGCCACCACCCACTTCAATGACAGAGCTCTCATATTTGCGAATGCATAAACTATATATGGCGATGTGTCTAATATGGCTGTCGCGAAGTCATTGATAAGCGACAGCCATATTAGACACATAGCCATAATTTAAGATATAGTTTATGCATTCGCAAAATATGAGAGCGCTGTCATTGAAGGGCTTCTACAACGGAGGAACGGCCGCTGCTGCTGCTGGAGCTGAACCGAGTCAAGCCGCGGGCGGCGCACGGAAGCCGGGGATAAACCACCGCGTCGCCCCGCTGGCGCTTCAGGCTCAGCAGCCTCCACGGGCGAAATAACATATAACGTTACAGTTCCACACTGATGTACAGTGAGTGTCTAATATGGCTGTCGCGAAGTCATGCCTCTCCCTCTGAAAGCCCATCCACGCTGTGTATCATAGAGACATAGAGCACTGGGTTTTATCACTGGAGATATATTTCTCACTCACCATTGTATTTTGCGCCATCTGACAATATCATAATGATGTGTTTTCTATATTATATCCACAATCATTCATCTAAAAAATTGTATGGGCTTTGATTAAACATGTAACCTACACCTACTGTAATTTACTGTACCTCTGCTTCCTACAGCACAGCAGGTAATGGCGTTAATCAATGGAACGCGAAACATAATAACGCTACGCTTTCTAGTTCAGCGCATTTCATAACTGTATGGGCTTTGTTTATACACAAGTGAATCTGGTAGTTGGTTGTTAAAAACGCGAAACATAACGTTACGCTTTCTAGTTCAGCGCATTTCATAGCGCTCCACTGCTACCGCAGCTGAACACAAGTTGGTTGGAACAGCAGCCCAACACAAGTGCGTTGGAACAGCAGCCCAACACAAGTGCGTTGGTACACAAGTTGGTTGCCCGCGCTGCCGCTCGCTTGCTCCTTGGATTTCATTTGGGACGTGGGACGACTGCCGCTTGCCTGCGCGTGGGGGCGCGGCCAATCAGAGAAAAGCCGAACACAAGTTGGTTGCCTTTAATATTCACGCATCCCGGCCATATCCCTGGCCATGGGAATCAACTTCTTCCAAATTAGATTCAGACAGTACCAGATCCAACAGCTGACGGAGCCCAAGCCGAGCAGCATGACAATTAGAAGATATACGTCTTCAACGTTGTTTATCTCCAACGGGAAAAAGCATATCGCGAGCCAGGTCCCGTATGAATTTATGGTGTATCCCGCCTGATAGCTCCCAAGAGGGCATAATGGGTCATCCGCATTTTGCCTCCTCGTCAAGAATATGCGATCAATCGCTGTAAAAGCCCAGCTTATTAGATCCATATTACAGTCAAAAGTCGAGTCGAGTTGATTCTGCTGTAAAAAGAAAAACGAAAAAGGTCAAAACGGCCGAGCGTCTCCAGCGAGGGGCAGATCCAGGCTCTGGGGAAAGGAGCTGTAGAGGGCTGGTACGGACGTCTCCGGGCGGGTAAGAGAAAGGCCTTGAGGTGTTCTGTGGAGGGTGGGAGAGGAGTAGATATGCGACTGCTTCTGGGAGAGGTTGGAGATATACATAATATACATAACCTTACGTTATGTGTTGATATATGAGATATATATATATATATATATATATAATATATATATATATATATAAACAAAAACGTAATAAAGTGGTGTCTCATTACTGCAAACAAGTAATATGTTCTTCCAGTATTTTACCTACTCTATTGCAGAGAAATTAGGCATTTTCTTTTGAAAGGCAGCCATGCTGGAGGAAAGAACATTCCATGCGAGGCCTCTAGGTTCACTTTAAATACATTGTCTACTGGTTTGAGTTGAGTTAAGTTAAGTGATGTTAGTCATATCCTTGGGGAAAACTTGCCAGGCTGAAATTGGTATGATGTAAGCAACACAGCTACAACTAATACGATTGATAATGGGTATGTTAGAGTAGGTGTGCGAATGCTGCTTCCTATACATTGTTTTCGAAAATACAGGTATTACCATTTTGGCAGGTACCTTTCACCTGTGGCATTATTATTATCCATGTTCTCTAAATTCATTTTCACTGTGGATATCTTTATATGAATGTATGCAAAGTTGCAAAGGACAGTAAGGGAGAGGCTGAATAAGGTAAGGTGCCAGACAGCACAGCAAAACACATAGCAATATGATTTATATTCTCCTATTATGATCTAAAACAACTACGGTACATAAGGTAGGCTTAGGTGTCTGACATGTAGACAAATCTTAATACAACATTTATATCAGGATACAGCATCTATACATACAGCAAGTCTAGTTATTTTATGGTATGGCAACTACAACACTACCCAAACTTAAAATTTGAAAATATTCTAATGTAATATAGATATAATACAACAACTATGGAGTTGCACAAGGGAGTTGCTTAGGTCCTATACTCTTCTCCCTTTACATGTTACCGCTGGGTGATATCATCAGAGAACATAATGTAGGTTTCCATAGCTATGCGGATGATACACAACTGTACATATCTGCTGAACCAAATGATACAGCTATTAACTCCAATACAGACTGCTTATTGGCAATAAATCTGCCCCAAAACAAAAAAAGAAACGTTAATAAAGAACCTGGGAGGACTAACCCCTTGGATCAAATCTGAGGTCACAAGTCTCTGGGTTGTCATAGATTCAGAACTGAACTTCAATTATCATATTAACAAAGTGATGAAAACATCATTCTTCCATCTCAGAAATATAGCAAAAGTACAACCATTTATTAATCAAAATAAATAAATATATATATATATATATATTATTTTTTTTGTCGACTAACAGTCGACTAACGGCACATTTTTGCCAATCATAGTCGACTATCCAAATCCTTAGTCGGGGACAGCCCTACTTACATGTGACAGAAGAAAGACCATAATATGCTAGAACTTTGGGTGTAGGGGGGTTACACCATTGAAATTGGACAGACACACACAATACTTGTTTTTTCAAACTCAGGAGTGTAATGAAAGATGAAAAGGGTCATTCCTGGCTATTAGACTTTTCCGTCCTCAGAATATAACTTGTTATATATTACTTAAAATTAATCACGATTAATTCATAATGAAAGGCTTTTATTATAGATTGAGGTCCTCTTTATAACATTAACACACAAAAATGCACATATTATACGTATTATTTTAAATAATAAATGTAGGCACATACACCCCTTTTTACAATGTCCCCAAATCAAATGTTCAGTTTCAATTAGAAACATTTGCAATATAATTATAAATAAGTTGAAATATGCCTTTATTATCATATAGATAAAATCTCTCTAATTATTACACCCAAGTTGGTAACTGATGTTGAGAGGGGAATGTCCTGGCCAGAGAAGGTGATGCTGGTTATGATGGATGACCAGACCTGGTGTGGGGTGCCGACTACTTTTGGCTTCAGTCTTGAATCTGTCATCCATGCCTTTATCTCCTCCAGGCAAGTGGTCAGTGTAGATGTTGACACAACTGCAGAGGGGGTTGGGTCGCTTTTGAGGTAGAGTTGTGTGTCATCAGCATAGTAATGGAAATATATCCCATGCCATAGAGAGTAAAAAGAGTGGGGCCAAGGACAGATCCTTGAGGGACACCACAGGCTACCAAGTGTCTCCTGGATATTGCCTCTCCCAAGGAGACGTACTCTCAGTTATGGTGGAGTGCAGACGGTGAAGGATGATGCCCCCCCACTCTCTCTTCCTACCTCACACACACACACACACACACACACACACACACACACACACATGCCCCCCCCACTCTCTCTTCCTACCTCACACACACACGCATGCCCCCCCACTCTCTCTTCCTATACCTCACACACACACACACACACACACACACACACACACACACACACACACACACACACACACACACACACACACACACACACACACACACACACACACACACACACACACACACATGCCCCACTCACTCTCTTGTCCTACCTCACACACACACACACACACACACACGCCCCACTCACTCTCTCGTCCTACCTCACACACACACACACACACACACACACCTACACACACACACACACACACACACACACACACACACACACACACACACACACGCACACACATGCCCCCCGCACTCTCTCTTCCTACCTCACACACATACATGGCCCCCCTCACTCTTTCTTCCTACCTCACACACACACACACACACAGCCCCCCCTCACTCTCTCTTCCTACCTCACACACACACACACAGCCCCCCCTCACTCTCTCTTCCTACCTCACACACACACACACAGCCCCCCCTCACTCTCTCTTCCTACCTCACACACACACACACAGCCCCCCCTCACTCTCTCTTCCTACCTCACACACACACATGCCCCCCCTCACTCTCTCTTCCTACCTCACACACACACACACAGCCCCCCCTCACTCTCTCTTCCTACCTCACACACACACACACACAGCCCCCCCATCTCACTCTTTCACCCTGCCTCACACATACCTGCATTTCTATCTCTATTTGTTTCTCTAGCTGTTTGTTTCCACTACTATTTCTGGACTGTCTTTCACCATAGGAATACAATGTATGAATTCTTAAATTGGGCGTAGATCCTCTTTAAGTTGAGCAGACACTTCAGTTCCTGCCACTAACTTCAAAGCAGTTGCCTGTGGATTATTCAGTCCTCCTTGCAACACGTCTCCTGCATCCCTGCCAACATTAGACTGTTTTATATAGACCTACCCCGACCTGCAGACCTGCCAACATTAGACTGTTTTATATAGACCTACCGCAACCTGCAGACGAGGAGAAAAAATACACAATGACTTTTAATAGTTATTTTTTGTGCATAGCTCACAATAAATTTCACAAGACATAAATGTACCATAATAAAAATATTGCCAGATACTTATGTTTAAGCAAGACTGTAGAAGTCTCTAGTCTCTAGAATAGAAGAGTCTTCAGACAGTTTGAGCCTGTTAGTGGCAAAAGAGGTATTTTAGAGGACATACTTTGACATACATGTTTGCCCCGTGTGATTACATTGCAGCCCGTTTTGCAGCTGGTAAATGGTGCATTTTATATAACGCTTTTATCCAAAGCGCTTTACAATTTTTGTTCCTCATATTCACCCATTCACTCACACATTCACACACCGCTGGCGGAGGCAACCATGCAAGGTGCCAACCTGCTCATTGGGAGCAATTAGGGGTTAAGTGTCTTGCTCAAGGACACTTCGACACGCTGCCCGGGTGGAGTGGGAATCGAACCGGGAACCTTCTGATTACCACCACAAATGCTCTACCCCCCGGCTGTACACAGCTGCTGGCTGAAGCAGTCTCCCTCAATACTGGACCAATTACAAAAATAATTGTTCCTATTATCCATTTTGACCCCACATGATGGAAAATAGGGTCCAGGTTTAGAAATGCAAGGAATGTCAACTAAGACCAATTTACATCACAACTGCATTATTTGCAAAAAAAAATAACAAAAAAAAACAGAACTGCCTGTTGTTATTTATATATACATAGCCCATTCTGAACCCTGAGCAAGTTTCGTCACAAAAGCCATTATTGTTTGTTGAAAATGCATCACAAGTTCACGGTTTACAGGAGAAACCGTCAGTGCTGTTCTTTTACAGAGCCAGATAAATCTATTCATAGCGAATCAGCGCACAGTATTCACGCCATGTGCTGTCTGAAAGCAAATTGCAGTGTAACTTTGGCTCAAAGTCATCTTTAAAGATGGATTTCTTGGACGAAATGTTAGTTATTTTTACTTTTTCAAAGCAACACAACTGCAGTTTGATTGATATTACCTGAAATGCACAATAAGAAAATGTGATTTGTCAAAATAAAAATGGAGATATAGGTATCTTCAATTAGATGGAGAGACATTTGCAGGAATATTTCTTCCATTTGAGAACTTT
Organism: Notolepis coatsorum; assembly: GCF_963971535.1. Lineage (NCBI taxonomy): Eukaryota > Metazoa > Chordata > Actinopteri > Aulopiformes > Paralepididae > Notolepis > Notolepis coatsorum. The sequence goes on along the minus strand of NC_140184.1, from coordinate 57,766,108 downwards.
GTCCATGTCCATTCTCAGCATGTCGGAGGCTGTGTGCGCAGTTACTGGGGGGTTTTACATTCTGAGTTGCCGGGTTTGGGCACGAATAATTAAGCGTAGTGTTAGTGTATGATGGATATTAGATTATATAGTATAGTATAGTATAGTATAGTATAGTATAGTATAGTATAGAATAGTATTTAGTATCTAATCTGGCAACATATATCCCCCATAGAAAGCAATTTAGTCACTATGGTATACTCACTTAAAATATTTTTTTGTGGGGAAAAACAGGGGATTAACGGGAGGATTGACCAAACAAGTGTTGACAGATATTCAGTGACTGTCAAATCAAATGAAGATTGTCAGTTGGTGCTACAATATTGCAAGATAAACTGGCCATGAGAACCAGAACCAGATAAATGCGAGCAGCCTGACCGTTTTTATGCCGAAATATTGTGGGGATACTAACTGTCACAAATCTTCCAGGTTTTGCTTGAATGTGTGTTAATTCCTGTGATCGCAGAATTAGCAAAATCCTGAAAGGTCTGAATAAAGCTTCTCTGATATACCGTAGACGTGTAAACTGATAGTGTTGAGATAGTGTTGTATATATATAATCAAAATCCTTCATGCACTGCACTTTCAATAAATCATTCTTAATCTAGATAAATTGACTTGTGAATTTCTCTATGAATTATCCTTTGACTTGTATTCATTCACATAATACATGAATTGACTGCAATTCATTTCTCTGAATTTCTGACATTCACATTTGCTTTAAACTAATGCAATAAACAAAACTGTTAAGTTCTATTTGTATCGTATGTAAAGAGCAGTTCCTCCACATGTCCCCCCTTATCTGGACTGCTATATATCCATCCAGGTGTGATTTACCAAGGCTCCGGCCCCTTGAGGACATTTGTTTTGCCACCAATATAAAAGGACAACATACAACAACAAATTACATAATAAATCACAGAGCAAGTGCAGGGAAATGGAAATTCATACCAAGTACAAATGTGCAAGTATGCTAATAAGTGCAAGGGTAGTGCAATGAATGCAGCTAGAGTGCTATTTTGCATTAAGCATAGCAATAGCACTGGGGATGAAGGAGACATGAGTCTTGTAGGCCTCCAAACAGGGGTCCTGAAATGACGGTCTGAGGGCAATAGCTCAAACTCTTTCTGGAGTGGATGGTCCTGGCAGTCACTGTCCAATATAGCATTAAGCCCTTCTAAGGACCTGCATGTTATAAATGTCCAAAGCCTGGCCTGACTCCCCTCCTGAGACCGTGGTGGCCATTTAAAAAAAGACTATGGGCGGGATCCACAAAGAATGGATTGCGCAGTGGGAATTGCACCCTTACCTGCGCGGGGTTCGCACACGGATTCTGCTCCGTCTTTGCGAGCTATCCACTAAGGACATTGCACGGATGAGATACCAGCGCAGACATGCCCATTGTGTGGAGTTTTCCCCTGGGCATTGGGCTCGCGGAGCAGTCTGCACTCCTGACAGGCTGTTGGCAGATATCAGGATGTGGAAAATAAGCCCGGAATGAGGCATAGACACAAAATACAAATTAAGCGAGCTCTATACATTACGAAGTAAACGAAATACTATACGAAATGAACGGAATACTAATGGTGAAAAATACGTTATGCAAATATTTGATTGGTCTTTATGCAAATAACGTATTTTTCACCATTAGTATTCCGTTCATTTCATTTCGTATTGTATTTTGTTTACTTCGTAATGTATAGAGGTTGCTAAATTTTTTATTTCATGACACATTGCGTCCTGTGTGACGTTTGGGGTTTTGCTCTCACATGGGAGCAAAAGCCCTGGCGTTGCCCAGTGGTAAATTACCTGATTGGTACCTGCTGTGTATAGTTTGCCCTGCTTCATATGTCCTCCTTGTTTACTGTTCACATTGTCAGTCGTTCACTGATCGTTAACGTGAGTACTCTTGCAGGAAGCAACCCTTATCGCCCCCATTTTGGAGGATACGTTTCGTACTGTGGTTATCTGTATCATGCTTTGCATTATTATGTACGTAATTATATTTGAGTGTATGTATTTTGGTGTGTGCGTCTGCAGCATCATCAAGTGCTGTGTTATCTTTAGCTTATCCCATTTGGAGACTGGCTTTCTCCCATTTGTTTTTCCCTGTTTAAGTGTTTTGTTTTCATATAGAGTTTTGCGGAGACTGAGTTGTCTCGCCTTTTCTTTCCTACGTTATATTGGGTTTGTGGAGACTTTGTGTCTCACCCTTTCTGTTTGCTACATGCCACTGAATGATCCACTATTCACAATAAAGGCATTGAGTAACACTTTATAATAACACTCAGTTATAAGACCTTTATAAGGTATTTGTAGATAATGCACTAATCATGAACAAACCATTTATATACATTCGTAAAATATTATTAAATCATTTATAGCTATATTTGTATAACATTTACAAATTAGTTCTCTACATTATTTATAACTCATTATCAACATTGTTTGTACTTGATTTGTTCATCATTAAATAATGTTGTTTAATGTGTAGTAACTCATTTGTAAAAATGGATATGAAAAAAACGACTATACTGTACCTCCATTTATTTGTTCATGTTCAACAAATGATTTGTAAAACATTCTTAAAATATCTATAAATCATGTGCAGATGTTATTGTGTGCCCTAATCTAAAGTGAAGACCAATCATCATTAACAAATGTCTAATAGTCTATTATTTGTGGACATTTATGAATACACACAAAGCCAGACTTGTCTTTTCTTGTTTAACAAATTATTTGTTAAGACATTCATAAAACTGTTAGGTTTTGTAAACAACCCCAACAGCACGACACAGACAGGTAGGTCAGAGTTAGCCAAAAACGACGGGCGTATTTATTTTCACAAAAAACAGAAATGTGCAACAAAACAGTAACTCCATTAGAGGGGCATGTCTTCTAGTCAAGTATGGCTCTGCTGCACTGCCCACAGCAGGGTTGACTCTGCGGCTCTGCAGCCCTGTCCTTAGCAGAGTCTACTCTGCGGTTCTGCGGCTCTGCAGCGCTGTCCTTAGCAGAGTTTACTCTGCGGTTCTGCGGCTCTGCAGCGCTGTCCTTAGCAGAGTCTACTCTGCGGTTCAGCGGCTTTGCAGCGCTGCAGCCTTAGGTTATCCCAACTTGCGGGGAAAAGGAAACGGAGAATCTCATTAGTCCAAGAATGCAGAAAATACAGGGCAGAGTCCAGTAACCAAACAAATCTACACTTCTTCAGTGTTGTAGGAAACACACAAAAAACGGAACCAGAACGTCCAGGACAAAACGAGGATTGCAGTTCATGGAAAAATAGTCCTCCAAATTAACTCACCAAAAGCAAAGTCGAAGTGGGTAACGAGGCACGGGTCCACGGAGGCAGAGAGAGAAACACAGCAGCAACTTCCAAGGGGCGCACTGGAGAAACAACGAGGGGAACAGCAGTAGAGCTGGTGGCGACAAAACGACCCGACACAGAATGATCACCAAACCGAGTATAAGAGTGCTCCCGCAGAGCTGATTGGAAACTCCTCTCAGGTGCGTGATGGTAATTGGCACTGAGAAGCGTGCAGTACTGGGCCTCCCGGCGACCTGCCCGGCCTCGGCTTCTCCGGATGGGAACGATGTAAGTCGGTGATCAGGGCGGGGTCCATGATGAGCTGCCGGGAGACCCAGCTCCGTTCCACGGGACTGTATCCCTCCCAGTCCACCAGATACTGGAACCCCCGTCCTCGGCATCGGATGTCTAGGAGCCGCCGGACCCTCCACTGGGGGTGTCCATCCACCATCTCGGGAGGAGGCGGATCTGGCCCAGGAGGCATCAGGGGACTGAGAGAGACAGGCTTTACTCGGGACACATGAAACACAGGATGAATGCGCATGGAGGCTGGAAGCTTGAGACTCACCGCCGTGGGACTGAGCACCTTCCGGATCTCGAAAGGGCAGACGAACCGGGGGTTCAACTTCTTGGCGGTGGATTGAAGCGGGAGATCCTTGGAGGATAACCATACCCTCTGCCCTGGATGGTAAGTCGGCGCAGGGATCCGGCGTCGGTTAGCTCCCCGACTGGCGCGCTCCGATGCCCGGAGCAGCGCAGTCCTGGTGATCTCCCAGACACGACGACACCGGTCGAGATGAACCTGCACGGAGGGAACTGCCACTTCCAACTCCTGTGCTGAGAAAAGAGGGGGTTGGTAGCCCAGAGATACCTCGAACGGCGAGAGGCCGGTGGCGGAGCTGACCAGGGAGTTGATGGCGTACTCGACCCAGGGGAGGAACCGGCTCCAGGATGCAAGCTTCTTGGCGGCAACACACCGGAGAGCAGATTCCACGCTCTGGTTCATTCTCTCCATCTGCCCGTTAGTCTGTGGATGGTAACCAGATGAAAGGCTAACAGTGGCCCCCAATCCCATACCTGGGAAGTGAACTGGGGCCCCCGGTCCGAGACGACGTCCTGGGGAAAACCATGGAGGCGGAACACGTGGCTCGTCAGGAGGTCCGCTGTCTCAGAAGCAGATAGAAGCTTGGGAAGGGCCACGAGATGGACCCCCTTGCTGAAACGATCCACCACTGTCAGAATGACTGTTTCTCTGGGAGGGTGGAAGGCCAGAGACAAACTCCAACGCCACATGGGACCAAGGGCGGCACGGAATGGGAAGTGGCTGCAGTAGACCGGCGGGTGCCTGGTGAGAGGCCTTGCTGCGGGCGCAGACTGTGCAGGCCAACACAAACTCCCTGACGTCGTTCCTCATGGTGGGCCACCAGAACCGACGAGCCAGGAAGGAGAAGGTGCGGTGGTGACCACTCCCACCACCCTGACCTCAGGGAGAATGGGAGTCGGATCCTCAGTAGTTGGATCCCCCTTGGAGTGTAACCGGGACAGAGAGTCAGCCTTTGTGTTGCGGGACCCAGGGCAAAAAGTCAAAGAGAAGTCAAACCGACTGAGGAAGCTGGCCCACCTTGCTTGCCGGCTGTTGAGGCACTTGGATGCGCGGATGTACGTCAAGTTCTTATGGTCAGTCCAAATGGTGAACGGTTCCTCTGCCCCCTCCAGCCAATGACGCCATTTCTCCAAAGCAGCTACCAGTGCCAACAGCTCCCGATTCCCTATGTCGTAGTTCCTCTCAGCAAGAAGGAAACGACGAGAGTAGAAGGCGCATGGATGGACCTTCTGGTCCGTCGCTGACCACTGAGACAGGATAGCCCATAGTCCAGTATCCGAGGCGTCCACCTCCACAATGAACTGCCTCTTGGGGTCTGGGTGGAGCAAGACCGGGGCGGTGGTGAATCTGTTCTTGAGCGAACGGAATGCAGCGCAGGCCGCTGGAGACCAGTCAAATGGCATGGAGGGAGAGGTCAGCTTGGTAAGTGGCTCCGCCACTTGGCTGTAGTTCCGGATGAACCTCCGGTAAAAGTTTGCAAAACCGAGGAAGCTTTGTATCTCCTTCCGAGAAGAGGGCTCCGGCCACTCTACCACGGCCTGGATCTTGCGGGGTCGGCTCAGGTCTGGCCACTCTCCACGATGAATCCAAGGTAATCAACGGAATCGGAGTGGAAACGGCACTTCTCTGCCCTAACGAAGAGCCGGTTGCGGAGAAGGCGCTCAAGTTCTCGGCGGACATGATGGACATGTTCCTCGAGAGTCTTGGAGAAGATGAGGATGTCGTCAAGGTAGACCACCACAAACTCATCGAGCATGTCAGGAAGGACGTCGTTCATGAGCGCCTGGAATACCGCCGGAGCGTTGGTGAGGCCGAACGGCATTACCAGATACTCGTAATGACCCCTCTCGGATCCGGAGCAGATGGTAGGCACTCCGGAGATCCAGTTTAGTGAAGATGGTAGCCTGGGTGAGGGGCTCAAAGGTGGAGTTTATGAGAGGAAGAGGATACTTGTTCTTGATGGTGATCTCGTTGAGTTGGCGATAGTCAATGCAAGGCCAGAGACCTCTGTCCTTCTTCTTAACAAAAAAGAAGCCGGCCGCCACCGGGGAGGACGAGGGCCGAATGAGACCTGCTGTCAAGGACTCAGAGATGTACTCCTCCATCGCTGCCTTCTCTGGGACGGTCAGACTGTAAAGGCAGCTGCCGGGAAGGGGAGCCCCAGAGCGGAGGTCGATTGCACAGTCGTAAGGCCGATGAGGAGGAAGGGCCTGAGCCTGGGACTTGCTGAAAACCTCCGAGAGATTGTGGTAATCAGGGGGGATAGTAGAGAGGTCTGGGGGCGGCACACTAGGGGAACTCCGGGGTGACGGACTGAACGCAGCCTGAAGACACTGGGCATGACAGGAGGAGCTCCACCCCATGATGGTGCCGGAGGACCAGGCGATGTGGGGATCATGCAGCGCGAGCCAGGGATGACCCAGAACTACTGGGACTGAAGGGGACCTGGTAATATCAATCAACGTGATTACCAGCAATGGTGAGGAGGACAGGACAGGTGCGTTGAGTGATGTCGGCCAGGCGGTGCTGATCCAACGCAAAGACCTCCAAGGGCCTCTTGAGGTTCTCAAGCGGAATGTTAGCCTGGGTGGCAAACTCAAAATCCAGGAAGCTCTCATCAGCCCCCGAGTCAACGAGTGCACCCACCGTCGCCCGCTGGTCCGCCCAGGCCAGGGTGACGCTCGTCAGATGGTTAGCTGGTGCAGGGGTGTGGGAACAGGAAAAACGGCTCACCAGGATCTCCCGGGGTCCCAGCAAGCCTAGTCTTTTGGCCGGGTAGGACAATTGTAGACACAAAGCAAAGGCCGGACCTGAGCCGGGACTCCCGTTCGGCCGGGTTACAGTGTGTGCATCCCAGCTACATGGGTTCCTCCCTGGTCACAGGCCGGGAGGTGAAGGGGCTACCAGTCGCGGAGGAGGCAGGACGAGCAGCAGTCCAGTCACAAGTGCGGGAGATCTGGGGGACGGTTGGGGGTCCAATCTGGCTCGCTCGCGCCTTCTCTCCCGGAGGCGTCCGTCGATGCCGATGGCGAGGCTGATTAGGGCCTCGAGCGAATCGGGCTCCTCTCGGGTGGCGAGCTGGTCTCTCACAGCCTCGTTGAGCCCCTTCAGAAAAGTGAGATGAAGGACCCGGTCATTCCAACCACTCTCGGTTGCGGCCAGTCTGAACTCCAGCGCGTAGTCGGTGACACTGCCACTGCCCTGCTGGAAGGTGCCCAACCTGGCTCCAGGATCCTGGCCACAAGCTGGGTGGTGGAAAACCCTTCTGAGCTCTGCCACAAAATCTGGGTAGGAAAAACAGAAGTCAGCCCTCATGGACCAGGAAGCAGTAACCCACTGTGCTGCTCGGCCTGTGAGCAGGTTAGTCATGTAAGCCACCTGGGCTCCCTCTGTCGTAAATCTGCTGGGTTGATGAATGAAAACCAACTCACACTGCATGATGAACGTGGCACAGTCCTCGAAGTTACCGTCGAACAGTCGTGGGCTGGAGATATGGGGCTCCTGGGGGGCTGGGTCGGGAGGTGCAGGGTTAGTCGCGGCGGGTGGTGGTCCGGCTGGGACTCCTGCCACTGGTGGGGTTAAAAGCAGGGTGTTAAATGCTGCACTGAGAGTCTGCAGCTGGTGTAGAATATCTGCCTGCTGATTAACCTGCGCAGGTGGTTAGTGTGTCCAGAGAAGTCTGGATAGGCTGGACCTGGGCCCGGAGGCCCTGCACAGCAGCTGCAGCCGCCTCTAGCTGTTGGGTGTGGGCGTTGGTCATCTGGATCTGACCTGCCAAGGCTGCTCTAACACCGTCTGTGTCAGCTGGGGTCGACATGGTCAGGTCGTAATGTTTTGTAAACAACCCCAACAGCACGACACAGACAGAGTTAGCCAAAAACTACGGGCGTATTTATTTTCACAAAAAACTGAAATGTGCAACAAAACAGTAACTCCATTAGAGGGGCATGTCTTCTAGTCAAGTAGGGCTCTGCTGCACTGCCCACAGCAGGGTTGACTCTGTGGCTCTGCAGCCCTGTCCTTAGCAGAGTCTACTCTGCGGTTCGGCGGCTCTGCAGCGCTGTCCTTAGCAAAGTCTACTCTGCGGTTCTGCGGCTCTGCAGCGCTGCTGCCTTAGGTTATCCCAACTTGCGGGGAAAAGGAAACGGAGAATCTCATTAATCCCAGAACGCAGAAAATACAGGGCAGAGTCCAGTAACCAAACAAATCTACACTTCTTCAGTGTTGTAGGAAACACACAAAAAACTGAACCAAGGTGGAGAGTCCAGGACAAAACAAGTATTGCAGTTCATGGAAAAATAGTCCTCCTATTAAACTCACCAAAAGCCAAGTCGAAGTGGGTAACGAGGCACGGGTCCACGGGTCCACGGAGGCAGAGAGAAAAACACAGCAGCAACTTCCAAGGGGCGCACTGGAGAAACGAGAGGGAACAGCAGTAGAGCTGGTGGTGACAAAACGATCCGACACAGAATTATCAGCAAACCGAGTATAAGAGTGCTCCTGCCGAGCTGATTGGAAACTCCTCTCAGGTGCGTGATGGTAATTGGCACTGAGAAGCGCGCAGTACTGGGCCAGCCCTCACAAAAACATCTATAAATCATTTGCAGATGCTATTGCGTGCCCTAATCTAAAGTGAAGACTATTCATCATTAACAAATGTATAATAGTTAATTATTTGTTGACTTTTTCATCACGTTACAAATGTTGTTGACAGCTTTCGGATCCACCCTTCTTTGTGACATCAAACAAGGACTATAGATAAATGCAATTTTATTAACATATAAAATACATGTGCATGACATAGTGTAACTTGGGGAGCACTAGGACCCAGGAGTACCCTGACCAGGTATTGTCAGAGTATGTAGAGGGAGTCTCACTGTGTATTCATAAAAGTCCACAAATAAACAAACTATTAGACATTTGTTAATGATGAATAGTCTTCACTTTAGATTAGGGCACACAATAACATCTGAAAATGATTTATAGATCTTTTAAGATTGTTTTACAAATCATTTGTTGAACATGAACAATAAATGGAGGCACAGTATAGTAGTTTTTTCATATCCATTTTTCAAAGCATCTACAAATGTGTTACTACACATTAAACAACATTATTTAATAATGAACAAATCAAGTACAAACAATGTTGATAATGAGTTATAAACAGTGTTGTGCTAGTTACTGAAAAATAGTAACTCAGTTACTTTACTAGTTACTCATTTCAAAAGTAACTCTGTTACTTTACTAGTTACTTACACCCAAAAGTAATGCGTTACTGTGAAAAGTAACTATCGGCAAGATCCCTGGTGGTGTGCTCCATGAGGTTATTTAAAATGTGCATCAAACAAATGCACTTCTTTCCTCCTCCTTGTTACTACCTAGTACCACACCAAGGTGTTTAAATGAATCCATTGCTACTTTGAATGGCTTACAGTGTTTTGTTGTCAGGTCATCCACATACAACAACACTCCATTCTCACTCCTCCTCTATGAATTCCTTCATAACCCTCTAAATAAATGGCTGAAGGCCATAAGGGAAATCTAGAAAGAAAATACGGCGATATTGTCTTCGTACTGGAGTGTCTGAAAGATGGTGATCATTCTAAAAACCTCCATCGGTTTTCGTATTGGGAGTTCACGCCGCTGCATGCCTCCCAACTACAGTCCTCCTTGCTCTGGCTGGACGGGGTGAAACCCTCCGACGGTGCAGCTGGACTGTAGTGACGCACCGACTGTTGTGAGAAGCGGTGGGTTCCAGGTTGGTGATTAATGTTGCTTGCGAGCTCCGCTTGTCTGTTAGTGCTATGGGGGCTGGCTGACAATGTTTACGAAAACCGGACCCAGATTAGGGTCCTTTTGTTCAGCCTCTTAGGCAACGGCAGAGGACCTTGGTCTGAAGCCCATTATAGTTAACTAGTGGGCCACGACCAGTAACACTGGTGATCCCTGTGTTTTCTGGACGAGTGGATGTTTCTCTGTCACCGTGTAGGCCCCGTCTTTCATATACACATGAGAGTATTCCCACACGAGGAAATATGGGCATGGATGTTCGTTAGCGGAAGATCCGTGTTCAAGTCAGCTACAGCCCAGATGGGAATTGTGCTGGCTCCGTCCGATGTTGGTAAAATCACCATTGTTACAAAGGGTCAGATTAAACCGAATATATATATTTATTACTTGAGATATATTGTATAATATTTGTATATCGTTTGATATCCCTTGTATATTCTTTGTACATATACACGGAATATCCCTTTACCTAGGTACAAGCCAGACCATAATATTCGTTCTCCTATTGGACAGCGACCCCCTAGGCGCCAACGGCCATACCCCCAAGTTCGAGTTCAAAGCCACCGCCAAGGCTTGTCTCAACATGTCCAGGTTTGCGCAGTAATACGAGACAGAACTGAGGTTGGCACTAGATTATTCACCTTACGTATAAATACGGCGCAGGTGGATACAGCAGCACTTAGTTCACTTCGTTCAAAGTATCAGTTCATTCAGTTCATCATTCGTTCAAAGTAACGTATCGTCATTACTAGTAAAGCCTTCACCACGAGTCAACGACCAAGTGAAGTGAGCAACCTTGCATCTAAATAGAGCACTTAGAACCGCGTGCGAATAGGATAGTAAAAGTGTCAGAGCTTAGTGAAATAACGTCAAGTTCGACCTAGTTAAATGTGAAGTACCGTGCACAGGAGAATCTACACCGGCGAATGCAGAGCCTTTTCCGGCTGGATTATATTGCTTTTGGTACTGTGGCTGCTGGAGCAGAGAACCGTCTACCCCACTGCTGTGTGGGATCTACCCGTGAGGAGCATCACTCGAGCCCGTCTCTAGGAAGAGGCTGGCTGGCTTTCATCCATGCTGTCTTGCATACTTGGATTATAGCTGCTGCTTTTGTCTGCCGATCGAGGGGAGTATATGTACCGCCTCCCGTAGCTGGAGCTTATTGATTCCCCGTTGATCCAGACTTTTGCATCCGAACATTCCTCTCCCCTGCTGGCTTACAACCGGAGGGAACCCCTTAGTATCTCCAGCTGACTACGAATGTACCTTATGTAATTCTTATGCTACAGGTGGTATTCAATTATACCCATCGTAATATGCTCATGGACTTACGCTCTTGACCTACTTAAGTGTTCTTCGCCATATAAGCGCAACTCATAATTCTCATGTTGTAACCTATTGTTGCTTGCTATAATAATAAATCCCTCAAAATAGAACTTTAGTGTCATTGTTGTATTCTTGTGTGGGTGTTCACCATATATACCGTGTACTGTATGGCCAGTAATTAAAGTACATAACTAAGTAGTGGTTTAATAATACCATACTCTCAATACAGTCAGGGAATTGTACCCCTCAGTTACAACCATTGTAAAACTGTGTTAACATCTCGTTTCTCTTCTCTCTTAAACAGTGAGGAGGGTTTCAGAACGGCGGCATGTCTAAGTGTGGCTTGTTATATCATTGTGTACAGGTTCAGGTGATAGCTGATTAGCTTGCGTGCTAGTTGTGGCCTACTGTTAGCCAGTCAGCTGTTAGCTGCGGCGTTAGCCTGTTGTGTCACTAGGCTAGGAAACGTTAGCTTGCGTGCTAGTTGTGGCCTACCTAGGCTAGGCTAGGAAACGTTAGCTGCTATCGGCCGAGGCGGCCGTTAGCTTAATGCTACACTGTTGAACGTGCTGTGACTATAACATGTTTTAAACACTCTTGACTACGACGTCATATTTGACAGAGGATGTTCGTCGAACCTGCCCTGAGCCAGACCGGCGAGGACTGCGTCAACAAGGAGCACCGTAGCGGCGGGTTGGAGCAGCAAGCTGCCCGTGTCATCAAACACAGGAGGCTGTGTTTACTTCGGTGCCATGTTAGAGACTGCAATTCACTTGATCTGCGCTCCCGGTAGGCAAGGTCCTGACCAGACCTTGTACACTTCTTCTTTCTTTCCCTTCTAAATGTTTTGTAAATAACGATGTTTCCAAAACGTGTGTTGCTGCACTACATTTAGGATACGACGCGAGTTATGTGTGAATTGTCTTGTCACTGGTATTTAGCTTCTCCATGCAAATCGGGTTGTTTATTACAGATGTGAAAATTATCTGGTTTGTTGTGTTGAGAAACATCATGTGTGTTCTTGTACCGTGCACTCACAACTAAGGGGGTTAAACTAACATATAAAGCTATGCTTAGTGACATATGAGTAAAGAATGATTCTTTTCTCAGCCTGTAATGACAATGAACAGTGTGTTCACATATTAAGGTTTACCTGTTTAACTGGCCATATTAAGGGTAAAGTAGGAGGGTTGTGTTTCCCCCCGGTTCCCTGGGGACTTCTTCATCCTCCTCTCAGACATGTTGTTACACTATATTGTGTCACTGTGTGGTAGGGATACAATGTAACCCTTAGCTTAGTTGTTGGGGTTGTGCTAACCGCTTGAGAAACTTTATTTTCCTAAAGAAAAGATTGTTTGGTCGCTTTTTCGTGTGTGCTTAGCAAGGCCTGTGGCCGATACTAATCGAGAATTGTGTATTCTCTCATTATGAAAAACGGCGTTCCTCTGTAGAGTGTTTTTGCCATTTTTTGTAGGTGATAATGGGTTGTGTGTGTCGTGTGACCTACAACTGGGTTGGGCTGGCCACAGAAGCACATGTGTAAGTCTGATACCGGGGCTCTTGAGAGGGCCCTCTCTATTCTGTGTTTTTTCCTTAGTAAAAATCAGATAGCAGGTTGGCACATGCGCTGTGTGAAGCTGTTAGACGCTTCATGGAGCTGACTATGACTGCGTCATACTCTTTTTTTGTCATTACATCGTATCATGGGTGTGGGGTCGTAAAGGGGTGAACTGGTAACCTTTTCTCCCCCTTTTTTCTGTTAGTTAGGGGTAAACCCACCTGTCCTTCAAGTTTCCTGTCACGTTGCGGTTCGGCACGTTACAGGGTGAGGGGGGGGGGGGGGGGGGGGAGTTTCCTGGTCCCACGCCCTGGAATATTGGGCGTGTGCACCGCAGAAATCCCCCCGCCATAGAGTACGTCACTGTGCGTGTCTCTGTTGGTAGGACTTCCGTGTGCTGTTCAGGTCCATATGATGGATCTGTTTCAGGGGGTGGTCAGGGCTCCTCCTCACGAAGCTCCTATTCGGGCCTTCTGTGAGTTGGGACTCTCCTTCCATGTGAGGGAGCCTCCTCAGAGTACAGAGCCTCCTCCTCAGATTGTCAAGGTGAGTGGAACCTCAAGAAGGAGTCCTACTCTATTGTGTGTGTATTCGATTCAATTCGATTATTGAGTGTGTATGGGTTCAGTGCCTCCTCCCCGGAGAGCCCTAAAACCAAACTTTTACATGGCTCAAGGGGCAATATATTCTTTTCAATCTGTACAGCTCGCGTGGGAAGTCTCTCTGGGGATTTCCGTTTCCTTCCTATGGGAGGGTGGTGGGATGTAAAAATGTGAAAAATGTTTACCCCCGGCTGTGTAGACTGGGATACATACTGTGTGTGCTTCCTTCTTTTCTTTTAAAAAGAGTTGGAGTTAGGAAGTATCACACCCCTCTTGTCGTTCCCCTAGCTCGGGGTGTTCTGTAATCAGGCGACTGACTGGCACGCCTTGGTTGCTTGAGGTTAAAACGGCATTTTTATAAAGCAACTGGGATGGAGGTTTTTCCTCTTCCGACGACCTGTTTTGGTTGTCGACGGATTCTCGTTCATATCTGGGGGATGATGACGGAATGGATCTGAACATATGTAGAGGGGTCTCACGCCCTGGGGGTGGGCCACCGCGAGCGGTTCGCCCCGAACGTCTGGGTGGCGCCTTCTTTTCATGTTTAAGATCGACACGCATATCTGCCCCTTCTCCTGGAGTAGGCATGTCGGCGTGGTTAGGGCACGGGACTGGTTCTGGTCACGCCGGTCCGGATCAGTTAAACCCGTTGTCCGCCAGGGATGCAGATCTGCTGTTCTGGTACCCTGAGGGACTTGGGCTTTTTTCAGGGGAAAAAATGCCAGGTTGGTCCGGGTGTCACATGGTTAAGCGCTATGGAGGCCCTTGTTGGGTACATTTTGTACTCTGCACTGTCGTAATGGCTTACGGCCATGCCAACCTGTACACGCTCGATCTCGTCAGATCTCGGCCGCTACACAGGTTGGTCCTGGTTAGTACTTGGTTGGGAGACCACCTGGGAATACCAAGTATGGTGTGCTTGGGGCTGGTTCTCCATTCTTTTCGCTCCTCTCTCACGCATGGTGAAGAGGGGCCTGTTGGGGTGGTCTTTGACCTCCTCTGGTGACCCTGTGCTTCCCGTATCGCCGGGCCTGGTCCGAAGTAAAGTTTCGTCGTCCCGTAGGCCTGGGTTAACCCTTTTTTGAAAACTGAAACACTTGTACTGCGGTATAGCCGGTGTATACCCGCAGGTGTGTTTTGGAGTTTTTTCTTGAGGGGTTATAGGAACAACCACCGCATTGGGTAACACCAAGGTGGTTGATTCCCTGGTGTGTTGGAGCAGTGTCAACTCCCGGGTTACCCGGTTGAGGGTGCCTCTGCACGTTCATGACGTCTGCCAATCGTGTCAGCCTTCTCTGCCTCAACCCCTCTGGGTGGGTTTTTTTTAAATGGAGGCTTGGTCATGCAACAACGCCAGCATACGCCCCTTCCGCCGGGGCGGCTGTTTTCAGCTGACTCCTTTGGCGCCTGTCTCGTCCGCAGTGCTCCAGGCTCGGGTTACAGCCTGTTGCCTGGTTTTTCCCCGCTGCGCTGCCTGCTTCCGTTGGTTAACCTTTTTTGTGTGCTTAAGGCCATGCTGACTGCCTGTTCTGCAGGGTCAGTGTGCCAGGCGGTGTACTATTGGGGGGACAGGGCCCGCTCGGCTGAGGGGCCTTTGTCCGAATACGCTGGCGATGTGGGGGGCGGGGTCACTAAGTGCCCACCTGGTGGGGTCTTGATGCTGGCATCATGGACTTCTCCGGGCCCCCGTTCCAGGGGGTCCAGTCCCTTTGGTGGGTCTGGGCCTTCCTTTGCGCTCCGCTGCTACGGCCTTGCCACGGGGTTGGGTTTGCCCTTGACCCCGTGATTCTGGGGGCAGTAACGAGGTTGTTCCCTCCGTTCGTTCCCGGGTGGCATGCGGGTTGTGCGTGTGTGTAGTCGTGGGGTCAGGCCACGGTCTGCTCACCCTGTGCGTTGAGTTGCTTGAGTGCCTCTTCGCACGGTCGGGTCCGTCGCCCTCCCGGGGACCTCCAATAGGGGGGGTGCCCTTCATTAGGGGGGGTCCGGGGGGGCTCGGCCCTCCCAGTTCTGATGGTTGTGGGGGGCCTCAGCGGGGTTCATTTGTCGAGCTTCTAGCTCCCGCTCAGCTCCTGTTATGCAATAGACGCTGAGCGGGAGCTAGTATGACACAGAACGTTAGGTTATGTATATAACCAAGTTCTGTTAATACTAGTGACGCTCAGCGTCTAGACGCCGCTGCGGCCCTTGATTTTTCATTGTGGTGAAATTTGTTGGGAAGGAGATGAGTGTGTGGTCCCATCCCTGCTTATGTAGGTAAGCGGATGGGGGTGTGGCCAGATGAATGCTGGCATGTAAAGGTACATCTTGAAATTTATTCAGTATATATACGCTGAAGCGAGATATATGCAATAGAAGCTGAGCGTCACTACTATTAACAGAACTTGGTTATATACATAACCTAACGATTTGGAACAAACGGGTGCTATTACTAAAATGTATGCCACCCTTCATTTGGAAATGAGAATGGTATACCTAGCCCACAGTTTTTACGTACACGGCCATGGTCTTGATTTCTCAAGTGAGTCTCCTGAAGGAACATTATGTCTGCCTTTGACTTTTTAAGATGTGCAAATACCCTTCCTCTCTTCACTGCCCTGTTAATTCCCTTGCTATTCCATGTATATCATTGGATTAATCTCTCCCCACTTCCGCATTATCATACCTTTCTAGTTCAAGATGTTTGTTTATCTCTATCACAAAGTCTACATATAACAGCTGCTGCTATAACTAGAAAAACAAATGAAACAAAGAAAACATACCCCCCCCCCTAGAAAGGCATTACAAAGGCAAAGCATTCTTGCATGCAATGAACTGCAGCGTTGCACAATGTTGGCAGCATATTGTGTCTATTACTAGACTTGCTTAAATTGTGATGAAACAAAGGAGAATATGAATTATGATTTTTCTTTGCATCTTTGACAGTGAATAACACCATGCTAATAATGACCAGACATTAAAAACTGCCACTGGTCTCATTCAGTACCTTCTTGAGATAATGTGTACAAAAATCTAAGGAAATTAATAAAGGGAAGATGATTAAACAGAAGGCAATTCGCACATTTATGGATTGTGCCAAATCTTATATTTCATATGCCCGAGTTCAATTTGGATTTAGTATCACCAGGCATGCATACGAACAGATAATGAAATCTACTGTATGTACAGTAGCTTTTAAATTTTTATCAGGGTGCCACCATTTTGAAAGTAATTTCAAATCTAATTATTGCTACATGCTAAAAATAGGGAAGAGAAACTAACTGCGCTTCAATATATGTCAATAACGTTACGTTTTGTGGTTTATTATCCCGAGTAATAAGAGATATTAAAAAAAATCATACAGAAGTAATTTGCTTGAAACCTCATAGAGGCACTTGGGAAGTGTCGTTCGGAAAAATCATCGAAAGCTCTCGGTGTCCTCTACAAAATGGCCAAAAACTACAATTACTGACGTTCAAATTTTCCAAAATGGTAAACTTTTGCGAAATAAACAACACCAAAACGAAAATGAAAATTGTGACATGGTTAGGATGTTTATACTTGAATACGTTTGAAAAATAAAACGATACTTTTGTCAAACAGTCTGGAGAGATTGATTTATGACGTGGTTCAGCTTGCTTATCTCCGTCTGTCCTTTCCTCCGCGCAAGGCCCACAATCCTCTCTTTTTGGGTGAAGTAATGCAGCAGGACGATTCAGTAAGGAAGCGGTTATGGCACCACTTTCCAGTGGCTTGTGCAACATAATGATGGCTTTTTAGCGAATGAGGAATCCCAGCGCCCTCAATAGAAACACAAGGCAGCCTGCCAGGCCAAGGAGGAAAAGTTGATACTGGCACTATCACAACTTCCAGGGCCCTCATTTATTAATGCTGCGTACGCACAGATGTGCATAAACCGTGCGTATGATCATTTCTAAGGAAAGTGTGGGATTTAGCTAAATTAATGTGTGCTTGAGATTGTGCGTATATCTACGCACAGCTCGGACCCTGCGTACATGTCACCAAGCGGTAAAATATGAAGACTGCAACAGACAGAAATAAACGTTCATGCATTAGTTTTAACACTGACATGTTCTGTATGACCCGTAATTCATTGGGGGTGGAGGCGGGTAAACACGGTGTGAGGAGGGGGGGGGCAGAAACCCCCATAGTTAATTGTAAAATAGCAACATTAGTGTAATTATTGTCAAACCCTATAAATAGCATTTGGAATAGGTCTTTCTGAATGAATGCAGCATGGTTTATCATTGCATCTGGCTGATAAGTCATTGCCTGTGGCCGGGAGGTGATAGTTTTTAGTTCATTGATCTAGTAATATTTGATGTCTAATATCTTATATATCTGAGCTCCCATTGTCTCTCCATGATGTGCATGCCTTGTTGGGGCCATGGCTCTTTGTCTCCCTACATCCGGCCTCACACACACGAAAACACACACACCAAGGAGGGGCGGTCATGGACATCTGGAAGTCGTTATCCCCAGTCCCTCTCTCTCACACACACACACACACACACACACACACACACACACACACACACACACACACACACACACACACACACACACACACACACACACACACACACACACACACACACACACACACACACACACACACACACACACACGCGCACACACACACACACACACACACACACACAGACACAGACACACACACACACACACACAGACCATATATGACAATTGTTTAGATTAGTGACCGCCCAGCCAGCCCCATTACCCCTAGCCGCCTCCTTTACACACACAGGCACACACACTCAAGCACACACACACACAAACAAGCACACACACAGACTAGCACACACACACCACACACACACACACACACATATATACACACACGGATACATATACACACATACACCCCTCCTCCTCCTCTGTATAAATGACATGTAGTGTGATGTATTCTGCCCTTCTTCTACTGGTGGTGCGAGGAAATACAGACTCTGTGGTAAACAACTTGGTCGTTCCGCGAATCTTTTGGTCGACTGGTCCACACCCATATCAATTAAGAATTCACAAGGGATAGGTTATCCCTTTCAAATGGAGGTTCCAGTGAGAATTGATGTGGGCCAGCCGCAACCAAGGACGGAACGAGGAATGGAGACACGGAGGAGAAGACGATGCAGAAGATCCAGACATTCACTACCAGCTGTCTGCAGCGCGTCTGAACCAGGGGTGAGATACCAGCAGCCCCTCAGACGTCCGTGACGAGACCACCAGACGACCCTCGACGGTGACAGGCAGGAGGAGACGGAGGACAGGCCAGGATGAAGAGAGGCAGACCGGAGGAGATGGCAGCTGAGCAGCAGAGACCGGAGATCGTCGACAGCAGCCAGGCACCGCAGATCATCATCTACGACAGGCAGATCGTCCATGACTAGAACGGGGGAAGCGGCAGCAGGGGAGACACTGAGCTGAGCTGGAGTGATGGTGGGCTAGCTGGCGAGAGGTGGAGGGGACAGTCCAGAGACACTGGGAAGGCAGCAGACCAGAGGAGACACGTTTGTCTAGGGGACCGCACCCTGGAACGGGAACCAGCTCAGGAGGAGACCCACGCCCTAGAAGACGGGACCAGGGGTGCACTGTAATAGAGGGGTGGGTTCCTCTGGGTTAGGTGAATGAGTAAGGGGGGTCCAACGGGGTTACGTGTATCGTCTGGAAAAATTGCAAATCTGTGTTTCTCTCATTCTTCTCTCTCTCTCTCCCGCTCCCCCCCCCCTCCCTCTATATCTCTCTCTGCTCTCCTGGTGTTGTTATCCCGTCTGGTATTAGATGTGATGCATGTAATGAGGTGACAATCGACGGGTACAGATCCATCAATGAACTGTTGTGTTGTTGTGTAGGTTATCCCTTTCAGAGGAACGCACGACCCAGGCCCAATTTTATTTAATTAAATTGTAATGTTATTACTGGGGTATCTGTAATTAAAATATCACTTAAATGCAGGGGATCGGGGCTATCCACTGAAGCCATGGCTGATGACTCCTCTGACCAACCCCAACAGGAGCACATCTACAACTGGGCGCACTCACGCACAAGAGTCACCGTGGAGCGTATACAATTGGCCTGCTGAAGGGTCGTTGGCTCTGCCTGTCTGGCACGGGGGGCACGCTACAGTATAAGGTTTGCCACATCATCATGGCTTGCAGTGTGCTCCATAATCTGGCCATCAGAAAAGGCATCCCGCTGCTGGAACCCCCAAGGCCTATGCATGTCAGACATGGAACACACCCACCTCCAAACGCTGCAGCAATGCAGACAATAGCTATGATCATAGAGCAGTTTTAAGTCTACGCATGCAAGGCAACAGAATTCCGAGGCGATCAATGTGAATCTCTGTTCAAGCAGGAGGAGCCCCTACAAAAAAAATTTAATAAAGGAAGACGTGTATCAACACCAAGCCATTCCAGTTCAGACACAGACAATACTGCCACCTGGTGATAGTCAATCGGCATTGCAATTCAAACATATACAAACGACCCAGGGACGGCTAGAATGATCTGGATGATAATTTAGAGAAATGACACCAACGCCGAACAGTGGTTAACGGTCTTTATTAGTATTTTGCGCTGCCCAGGCAGCAATGGTCTTTAGCTTTAGGGAGTTGTTGATATCCGACATCACAGTGCACAAGTCCGTCAGCCTGTTGTGTATTTCTCCCAACACGCGTTGTGTCTTCTTGGTTCGACCGGACAGCCTTTTGTCAGGAGTCAGGACCCTTGCCCCCGGTGCGCCGAAGAGGGTCTGCTAGATGCGCCCTGCTCATCCTGGGTGTCCACGGGACTGGGCAATTCAGCCGAGTTGTCTGTGGAATAGGCAATTTAATTAAGTTTTATTTATTTGCTAGAAAGGTTTGAAACCATACGGTTAAATATTGTTTCAAATACAAATCAAAATATTCTTTGTCATGTTCCATAATAAAATCGCTGGTTAATTGTGGGCGGTTCTGTATGCAAATACTTAGAATCGTGCACGAGCGAGGAACGTAAGAACAAGTGGTATTCATCAACACGGAGTACTTGCACGCACGTTTGATAGATCCCGATTTTTCTGTGCGTAGAGACATTCTAAATTCCGTGCGTAGGAACGAAAAACTCTTTCTACGCATTATTGATCAATGAGGGCCCTGTTTTGTACAAGCAGATTAACAACCACAAGGATATTCCCAGGTGCGTTGAAACAATGCAGTGAAGAGCATCTTATTATCTATCGTGGGATAATACGCATTCTACCGCTCTCCTCCATGACATCTAGTCAGATTTACAGCAGCAAGTGCAGCTCAAACCGAGTCCTATCTGAAAGCCCTATACGCGGTAGCAATGGTTAGTCTGCCAGACTAGAAGGACATACCTCACAATGTGACAATCTTCAACGAGAAGAGGGGGGGGGGGGGGGGGGCATACAGTCTACCAAGCTTTAACTAGGATTATGATTGAATAAAAAAAAGGCAAAACTGTGTTCAACTGATAATAATACATAATGCATTGTTTAGTTCACACTCTCAGGCACGTGCACACATAGAGGCCAAGGGGTGCTTGAGCACCTGCCTTTTTGAGCCTCATCAAAAAAGTGCCCTTTTGAGAGAGAAAAAAAAAATCTTTTTTATCGTTACGCATCACTGCCCTTCCAACTGAAAAATGTCAGGATAGAATCAAAATATTAGGTAAAGAGAGAGAGATGCCCCATATTCCATTGCAGTTTGCACGGCCTCCTCAGCGTGCCTCTCCACGGACGTATATATTTTATGCATAGCGTGGGTGGTGATGATGGTGATGATAGAAACCGCTGTGGCGCATACAGTTGAATGCTGGTATTACACTCATTGAGGGACACGAAGAAGTCAAGTCCGATGGAATTTGGGAATCTCAAATACAAATCGGGATTGGAATAAAAAATGCATTTATATTAAACTATACAGAATATACAGCACTTCTTGGGGTCTGTAGGGTAAGCACTTATTCCCTCCCCCCTGAACATTTATGGAGATGTATGGGCCTTTTAAGTCAGTGATAAAAGTGTCTTTCAAGGATAAGTGAGCTCCTGTACTGATTATTATAGTTCAATATTCAATATTTGATCACCAAAACTCCCCAAGAAACATAAAAAGGGGGCCCCCCGCCCGAAAAGGGCCCTTAAAAATTGCGCTTGCGCGCTACACGCGCTCGGTTAATATATGCACACAAGTGTAGTGCCCTTTTCAGCCTTTGAGCACCTGCCCCTCTAAAGTCCTGTGCACGTCCCTGCACACTCTGATTATAATAAAAAATTTTTTTTTACATGTGTTTGAGTGGAGCCATCTTCTCTCTCTCCCTCTCTTGCTGTCTCTCTCCAATGCTCGCTCCCTTATTTCTCATGTATTTAGATTTGGCCCAGGTTGGAAGAGAGATGATAATATGCCATGCCCCCCTCCTACATTCACTACATTTGCTATCGCAGTCATTTCAGACTTTTTCCTTCATTGGAATCCTATCTGGCAAAGCAATCAGTAGGAATACTCTCATCCTATTCAAATTCTGACAGGAAGGACCAACAGTGTTGCACCATCACTCAAGAGTAATGGGAGCATAATCTGGCAATGAAATTGGCTACAGTCCAGTGATTTGTAATGCAGAGGTCCCTTCCCTGAGTGCCATACATATATATACAGTTTATATATATATATATATATATATATATATATATATATATATATATATATATATATATATATATATATATATATATATATATATATAGAATAGAATAGATCTTTATTTGTCATTGTTGGTACAACGAAAAAAAATTAGGAACATCACCACTGGCATACAAACATAAGATATATCATGTGCAAAATAATAATGTCAATAATAATAGTAATATAATAATAAAGTATCAATGTCCCAATGTCCTCAATAATAATAACATACCATCATTGTCCCAAGTGCATTTAGTGCTAGTGCAAATAAATAAAATCTAAATCTAAATATTTCAGTGAAGTCCAGTGAGTTAATGGAAGAAGGAGGGGGGGGCGTTGACTTGCAATGGATGAAATAGTGTATAGTGCAGCAATGCAAGTCCGGTTCATAGTTATTGTTGTAATGTGGAAGTGGGAGTTATGTCACCGGGGGTTGGGGACATGGGGTGCGGGATGCAGGGGGGGCAAGTTGATGTTGATCGTTGAGCAGCCTGACAGCCCGTGGATAGAGGCTGTTGGTCAGTCTGCTGGTTCCGGACTGGATGGATCTATACCTTCGACCAGAGGGCAGCAGTTGAAAAAGATGGTGTGCTGGGTGGTACTGGTCTTGTAAGATGTAATATTTACATGCCGTAGGCAGCGGGAGGTAAAGACTGTGGAGATATCTGGGAGGCTAGCTCCAGTGATCCTCCTTGCAGCCTTGACCACTCTGTGGAGGGCCTCCTTCTCTGCCCTGGTGCAGCTAGAAAACCACACCAGTAGTCCGTACGTGAGTACACTCTCTACTGCGCAGTGGTAGAAGTTGGCCATCAATCCCTGTGGGAGTTTAGCCCATTTAAGCTTCCTCAGATAGAAAATGCGCTGCTGTGCTTTGCCCACAGCAGAGGCAATGCTGACCCCCCAGGACCCAGGACAGGTCATCAGACATTGTCACGCCCAGAAACTTACATTTTGAAACCCTCTCCACCTCCTCATTCCCAATGAGGAGTGGAGAGTGGCTGAGGTCACCAGTCCTGCGGAAATCGATGATCATCTCCTTGGTCTTCGTGGGGTTGAGAGCAAGGTTATGACCATCGCACCACTCCACTAGTTGCACAACCTCCCTCCTGTATGAGGTCTCATCATTTCCTCTGATGAGGCCAAGCACTGTTGTGTCGTCTGCAAATTTGACTATGAGGTTAGATGGAGAGGAGGAACAACAGTCGTGTGTGAAAAGTGTGTAGAGAAGTGGGCTGAGTACACACTTTTTTTTTTATGGTAAAATTCCATATTTCACAATGTTTTTAGGAATAAAATGTGATATAAATCAGGGTATGAATGCGATATCAACAAACCCTTATGTAAATACCTTCAGAACATAGATATGAATAGAACTGGAAGGTTTGGTGTATGTGAGTGCTACTGAAGTGGAGATTTCTGGCTCAGAGTATGAGGAAAAACTCATTAAAACTCATTTTTGGGAAAACACCTTCAAAGTTCAGTATTATAAAATGCCATACTTTTTTTTTTGAAACAGATATTTACAAACACAATACAGTACCTAATCAAACCATTAGTAATAGACAACCTAAACACATGCCTGATAACTGAATAATAATAATAATGAATCTCAAACAACCAATGGTACACACCACGCTGAAAAGCATGTGCATATCGGTGTGTGGAGTGAAGTTGTGGAATAATTTACCCGAATACAGCAAACTGAGTAAACATGTGGCACAATTTAAAAAGCAGCTAAAAAAATACACATTAGAAAAATACAGAAATGAGTAGTGAGGATAAACAAAATTATGTTATATTGTGTATGTAGTGACGTACTATATTCACTGCAGTCAAGTGAATCATGTTTTTTATGGTAAACTTTTAATATAAGTAAAAATTATATACTATATTGTAATATACTAAATTATGTAAATTCTAGTAATATTAATGGAAGAACAAATACAAATGTAAGGGGGTAGGGATCAATAAGCTAAGCTTCCCTCTACTCCTTTTTTTGGACATGTCTGCTAACCAAACACAATGCTCCTTTGTTTATAATTCCTGTTTTTTCTTTGTTCTTTTTTTTAAATGTTTTTTTCCTTTAAGGATTTTTTAAATTTGTTGTTATGATTGTTTGGTCTGACGGATCAAGACACTGTGAGTTGTTTGAAGAAATAAGAAGAATAACATGTCCAAGAAATAAACTTTTCATTCATTCATTCATTCATTCATTCATTCATTCATTCATTCATTCATTCATTCATTCATTCATTCATTCATTCATTCATTCATTCATTCATTCATTCATTCATTCATTCATTCAATGATGTTATTGAACTGAACAGAACTACACACAGGCTACAACCAGTGTAGTACAGTGTAGTACCTCCTAATAGGCAAAACATATTTGAATAGATATCACTATGAAACTTTCCCAGTTTGTTATGTACATATAAACTAATACAAAATATATTACAAGTTTTCTGAATTGTATGTTTATATATGCAAATGAGGCACTTCTTCATTAAATATGTGCACATTTATGGATGCAATAAGGCTAAATGAAGTAAAATAAACAACTAAATGTGTGTTATTGACGTTTTATTGTCATTAGTTTCATAGAAGACATGTTTAGGAAGCAAAATATAACAAAATCTCAATCAACAAAAAAAAGTATATTAGCCAATTCACCTGGGGTGTCTCGCCTTAACTCATTAATTGCCAAACCCGAGATAAGTCGGGTTAACTTGACATGCGTTGGCTGCCAGACCCGAGATATCTCGGGTTTTGATCGTTTATTCTTTTATTCAATATTTTTATTCATTATTCATCAAGTTCAAGTTCAAGTTCAAGTTCTTTAATAGTTGTCATACAGAAGTACAGAATACTTTCATACAAAATGCTTATTACTGTTACGCTCCAGAGACTGTGCTAGACAAGATAGTATCAAATAACATAATAACATAATATAGCATGAATTTAGAAGAAGAAAATGAGGTCACAGTGTTCGGTATAGACATATGTACAATGTTCTGAGTTACCATATAATATACAATACACAATACTATGCAGTGTACTAATGTACAGTACTATCTAGTGCAAAGCAGAAATGGGATGAGGTACAATTTTAGGTACAATTTACAGTAAGGTGTACGAGTTGTAGTGCAATCCTTCATCCATAAATATAAAGTGTGGGGAGTGGGTGCTACAGTGTGTTTGTTTAAAGTGGGTGTGTGCTATAAGTGTGTGGAGTGGGTGCTACAGTGTGTTTGTTTAAAGTGAGTGTGTGCGTGTGGATGTGTGTGCTATGTGCGTTTGGTGGTTGTTGTTGTGTAGTGTTCATTCATTGTTCGTTTAGCAGCCTGATGGCCTGGGGATAGAAGCTTCTTCTGAGTCTTTCTGTGCTCGCCTTGAGACTCCTGTATCGCTTGCCTGACCGCAGCAGTTCAAAGAGGCAGTTGTTCGGGTGACTGGAGTCTTTAATGATTCTCTTAGCCTTGCCCTTGCAACGCTTGTAGTAAATGTTCTGGAGGGTGGGAGCCCCCCTCCAATTGTGCGTTCGGCTGAACGTGTCACTCTTTGTAGTCTGCTTTGGTCTTGTGCAGTGCTATTCCCAAACCAGGAGGTGATGTTGCCGGTCAAGATGCTCTCTATTGTACATGAGTAGAAGTTCTTAAGGATCTTCTGGCTGACTTGGAACTTCCTTAGGCGCCTGAGGAAGTAGAGGCGTTGTCGTGCCTTCTTCACAACACTGTTAATGTGTGTGGTCCATGTCAAGTCCTCGGATATGTAGGCTCCGAGGTACTTAAAGCTGTTGACTCTCTCAACCGGTGCCCCGTCGATGCTGAGGGGGCTGTAGTCCTTGACCCCCGACCTCCTGAAGTCCACAATCATCTCCTTTGTTTTGCTGACGTTCAGGGAGAGGCTGTTTTCCTGGCACCATCCCGCCAGGACCTTGACCTCTTCCAGGTAGGCCCTCTCGTCGTTGGCAGAGATCAGGCCCACCACCACTGTGTCGTCAGCAAATTTGACGATTGTATTGCTACTCCGCTGAGCCACACAGTCGTGTGTGTACAGGGAGTAGAGGAGGGGACTCAGAACACAGCCCTGGGTGGCCCCTATGTTGAGGGTGATGGATGAGGAGGTGCAGTTGCCTGCTCTCACCACCTGGGGTCTGCCACTCAGGAAGTCCAAGACCCACTGGCAGAGGTCATAGCCCAAGCCCAGGTCCCTGAGCTTGGCTATGAGTATGGAGGGGACTATGGTATTGAATGCCGAGCTGTAGTCGTATTCATCCGTTGGACCTTCGTGTTACCATGAGTGCAAATACCGCCAAAGTGCAATACCAAGACGGCGGTATCGAGCACCCTTTGATACCTTGTATCTTGGCCTGTGCAATGGTCAAATGGGCTCACTTTTCTTTGTTGGGCGAATGGAGAGGTTATAACGATCAGATTGAGAAGCGTCGAATGCTCCCGATGCATGATGTGTGGTGGATTATGTTGGCGACACGATCGACACCAATACTGGGACTCGCGATCAGATAATTGGAATTTTATTTTTGGGGTACATCCTAGTGAAGGTAAGGGCTATATGATATCAATCCTGCGTTGATCCAACCATGTCTTCACCCCGATTCCAACATGTCTGTGTAACGTTACTCCACAACGTATGCCATTGGTGACGATCAAAGCATCAAAAAACAAAACATAATACCTATGATATAGATTTGATTTGGGAATAATAGCGTGTACAGGCAAGAAACGGCAACGTTTATAGTAGAATTGACGTATATGGCTATTACTCAGCCTTTCGGGAATTACCCCAGACCATGCTATAACCATACTTATATTCACCACGGTATAACACGGGAACGTATGCATGAAGAAATGTATTCTTTTTCACATATTGAACGATAGATAGGTGATGTCAAATGGGCCATAGTATTGTATCCATAGCTATAATATAGCATATAGTTATAGCAAACAACTGCAAGGTGATGCACTCCTATCTTTTAAAGTGTGGCATTGCTATGACAGGCCCAGTCTAATAGCTGGCAGTCAATGAGTTAACTCTTAAGCCCGGAGCCCTATTTTCTGAAAATTCGCCTACAATACATACCTATGTAAATGGAATATTGCTCCACTATACATTACTTTATTATAGCCAATTCCCAAATGTATGGATTGGGCCAAATCTCATCTTTCAAATGGCCGAGTTCAATTTGGATTTAGTATCAACAGGCGTGCATAAGAACAGATAATGAAATCTATTGTATGTACAGTAGGTTTCTTATTCTTGCCAGAGCTCCGCCATTTTGAAACTGAATTCAAATCGGATGGTTGCTACATGCTCAAAATAGGGGAGACAAACTAACTGAGCTCCAATATATGTCAATAACGTTCAGTTTTGTAATAAGTAATAAGAAAAGGAAGTAATTTGCTTGCCGAAAGCTAGAGGCCTTTGGGAAGTGTCGTTTAAAAAAATTCCAACGCTCATTGAAAGCTCTGGATGTCCTCTTCTCAAAATGACTACATTTTCCATCATTCAGCGTGGGCCGCTTATTCACAATGGTGGATCTCCGCGACCACAACAAACACATTTCAAAAACTAAAATCTCACTAATAACACTTTAACCTATTGGTAAACAAACGTATTGATGAAAATATACATTATAACTGCTGTTGTGACATGGTTATGATGTTTATTCTTCTATAATTATGTCAGACAGTCTGCAGAGCTTGATTTATGACGTGATGTCATTTGCGGTCCGGCCCCGGACCGCATGGGCGGAAGAGGTTAACCCCTTCTCGCACCTGTTTAATAACCACTGCATGTGAAAATGGGCCAATCTTTTTTTAAATTTTTTATTGCATACCCAAAGTAATTTGCGATTTATTATACTTATATTTATTATACTTTATACTTATAGCACATGCATGAAAATGTGGTAACATTCTGATGTTTCTTACACAATAAGAAGATAATTAAGGACCAGCACGAGGAACAATAATCAACCGTGGAGCCGCCATTGAATACAATGGGGTGCAGTTACACAGGGATAGACGATAGGGGGCGGTATTTTCCCAATGGAGCTCAGAGAGAGGTTGCTGCACTAACGGGAGGCTCGATTGATGAAATATGAATTCAAATCGCTAACAAAAAAAAAGAAGCTATTTAGCGTCTGTGGCATTCAATGGGCGGCATGAAATAATAATATATATCGTCCGTGGCATTCAAAGCGTTAAGAGCTAACGTTGCTAGGCTACCAAACTCGTCACAACAAAGAGAGCTAACGTCGCTAAGCTAGTGCTACTGGCTAGTCGGAACAATAGGCTAACGTGGCTAAGCTAATGCTAAAGAGCCACAACAAAGGAAAACGCTAGCTGCTTTCTGAGGAGGATACTACCTACCAAGCATCTACATTGTGACTTACCAAGCTGTGCTTCAAGCTATCTATTATTTCATCATTGCTGTCTGCAAACCAGAAATCAAGTCGTGCAAGGCTGACTGGAACAGGACGGGGGACGCAGATATGGAGGAGCTGAAAAAGAAGTGCTGCAGTGCATTCCGCTTTCACGAAGAGAGCAAGCCTGATAGAGAACAAGATTCACGCTGCATCGCAGGCGGGATTGATTGCTGATGGGGAAGCACTTCAAGAGGAGTTTGCCAAGCTCATTCATGCCACGTAGACTATGTTGACGCCTTGGAGGAGGCTAATGCAGATACACATGCTACGGCGATGGCAGACGCCACCGCAAAGACAACTGCATGCCAGAAGAGAACGGCAGTGTTGGAACAGAGGATGTTCTCTGAGATCTGGTCCCGCTTTGTGGAACCGAAGTTGCCTCCTCTGGAAGAGGAGGTCGTGGAAGCCTTGGAGGAGAGTAGTAGACCAAGGGACTCAGCTTGCGGTGGGCACCCAGAGAGGAGAGAGCATTGGAGGAAAACAAACTGAAAATTAGACTTAGTGCCCTTAAACAAGGAGTAAAGGCATGGGAGCACGTGATTCCCCTGCAGCTGAGTTGAAGAAGTGATGCAGACGCCTAGATGAGCAGCGAGCAGAGCTAATGTATGAGTGGTCAACACTCCAAGAGCCTGGAAAGGAGAGTAATGCCAGGCCGTGCAACAGGGATGAAGTAGAAGAGTGGAACAAGGAGGGCGCTAGAGCTAGCCCTTCCTCGTCCGCTGAGCACGGCCGCTCATGCCCTGCCTTCACCTCCCCGGCACGGAGTCGCAGAGTCAACACTCCTGATGGGAACAGAGAAGCGACTCGATGAGAACCCCAAGTGGAAGGGGGACGATGCCAGGCAAATCCGGTCTGGTCAAAGTGGGAGGCATAACGCCACTGGTCCACTGGTTCCGCCTCACCCGTTCAGAGAAGAAGAAGAAGACAAGGCATTGGGAGTTGGCTACCTCGTACCAGAAGACAAGCTCCTCGCTTATTTTATTCTTCATTCGTGACTTGTTTTGTCTCCCTAAATGTTTTGTACAGTAGCGATTTGTACAGTAGTGCCAAATTTCCCTCGGGATGAATAAAGTATTTCTATTCTATTCTATTCTATTTCTATTGGCTATTTTATGTCTTCATATGAAAATCCTCAGAAATCATCAAATTAAAGTATTGAAATAATAATAATAATAATAATAATAATAATATTAATAATAATAATAATAATAATAATAATAATAATAATAATAATAATAATAATAATAATAATAATAATAATAATAATAATAATAATAATAATAATAATAATAATAATAATAATAATAATAATAATAATAATAACTTTATTTGTATAGCACTTTTCATACAGAAATTGCAGTTCAAAGTGCTTCACAACAAAAATACAGGCATAAGCGAGCATGAAAATAAAACGATAGAGGTAGCAAGGTAAGATAAATCACAGTTTTTCAGTAATACAAATAATAAAATAGAATAGATTAGATAGAGTAAAAAGGTGTGGTTTGATTCAGTTTTAAAATAGGCAAAAAATTATTAAATAGAACGGACAGTAAAAAGTGTGATAAAGTTGTTCAATAAAAAATATATAACAACAGAGCAGTGCATCGCTCTTAACACTTTCCCCGCCAATCACGTTGTACGACGTGTTTCAAGTTCATGCGAATTCTGCCAATCCACGGAGTACGACGTTATTGAGATCATATTTCATATTTTCGCCATGGTATTCATATTTCCCTCACGCAGCCTGATCTGATGCTGTGTGAGCCGGCACAACTCTGCAACGCTTCAATACTGCCCCCTGGTGGATGATCGGCGAGTTGCCAAACCGGAAATGGCCGGTTGTATATCGGTGCGTCTCCTAAATCCGTCCGGCCACTCACATATCATCGCGGGACTCTAGCCACACACCGTGGATATGGATCGCTGCCATAACTCAATAATCGACATGATTTGGGCGTGTATTAGTATTATACAAACCGGAAATGGATCTACTCGATCCCCATCAAATAAATGGGATCTTTTTGCTCCAGTCTCATCGCCCAACGGTAAGAGGAGGCTGACGTCATTTTCAGCGTGAGTGTTTATTATTATCCATACAAACTGCTCTGATCTATATATCACCCATACTACATAAAGCATTTAACGACGATCACGGAATTATAAACGACCCCCCCCCCGTTCACCCGTGCATGATCAGTCATAACGTTTAGGACCATGAACAGTTTTAATATAGCGTGGATCGGTAACAAACGGCATTTGATAATCTATATATGCATTTATGCCTATATCTGATGTTCTAGGAATTACTGCAGAAAACGATAAAAACATATTTATATTCTAGACGGTATTTTCGTATGAATGTGTGAATGAAAAAGTAAAACGTTCCTACATCCTGAACGATAGATAATCGATGTTGAATGGGCCATAGTAATGTCAATTTAGCAATACAATTTAAAAAGTTATAGCCCTGCAAAGAAGGTGAACATCTCCATAGACTTACAGTACTGGCAGAGAATGGTATAAGATGCTGAAAGTGCGTGGCAGGGAATGTGTTAATACTTTGAGTTTCTTTACAAAGTTCTAACATACAACAGAGCATCACTCTTAACACATTGGGCGCCGGACCCGACTATAGTCGGGTTAACTCACCGAACGTTGAGCGCCAGGACCCCCGAAAACCAGATTATACTCGGGTTTATAACCAGTGTTAATTTTGGCAGCTATTTTGATTTTAGTTTTAGTCTTAGTCATGTGTCAAATGCTCCTTTTTCGTTTTCATCATATTTAGTCATCTTCATTTATTTTCCGTTTAGTCAGTTTTAGTCAACAACAGGTCTGAGCATTTTAGTCTTTGTTTAGTCTCGATTTAGTCTTAAAAAAATAAAAATTATTATTATTTTCTTTAATAAATCTTTTATTTTGTATACATTTAATTTTTTTGTCTCGCCACTCAGTTACAGCCTCATAAGTTGGCGTGAGTTTTTTCAACAACAAAAAAACCTAACATTAGTGCTAGCTGGTTAGACTTATTGATTGATTGAAAACCTTTATTTATCCCCAAGGGGAGATTCAGGTGTCCATCACAGCATCAACACAGCCATCTAAAAACAGTTAATACATAATTGATTTAGTACTTTGTTAAAAACAAAGTGTGTGAAGTTTGTCAGGGTCCTGGTTATTTTGACATGATTAAAATCCCTGTTGATGAGTATGAATGCGTTGGGATGTGTTGCTGTTACCTCGGAGGACTAGCGGATGTCACTCTTCTTCTACGGTGTTGGAATGTAAACAAGCTCGGCACGAGCTAGAACGCTACAGCAGCTGTATGTGATACCGACGTTCAATAAAGTAACCAACTGAAACATTACAACAACACCACTTCTGTAGTTAACTAAAATAACCACCCGCCATTTTTCCACTTACCGCTGGATTTGTTTCTGTCGGCTTGCATGATCGCATCATGGCGATAGCCATCCAGTTCCACCGCACTGACCGCAGTCTGGGATATTTCCATGCAAGCTGGACTCTGTATTCCACTTGGATTTTTATTCATCTCAACTTGGATAAAGTTCATCTGTTTTGTTGACCAGTGATCTTACATTTCCCATGACGACGGAGGGCAGGTATACGTTTTCCTATCATTATGTAAGCTATTTAATGTTCTATTGTGGTGCATGGGTCAAAAGTCAAAACATAATCTAGCTCTCCGTTGCAGTCTGTCATATCTGTCATATCTCCCGGGGGAAACTAACAGTGTTGGGAAAGTTCACTTTCTACATGAACTAGTTCAGTTCATAGTTCAAAATTAAATTTTTTTAACTAAAGTTCATGGTTTCAAAAATGAACTAATTTATAGTTTATAGTTCTTTTTTCAATACGTTGCTGCAAGCTATTATTTTTCAAATGTATTGCCACAACCCATAATAGAACCACAGAATATGTACGGTTATGTATATAACCTAGTTATATGAGTACTGGCTAAGCGTCCCACTCTTAAGCCTATCGAGATATACCTCATCGCATGTACCTATTGTACTCAAAATCAAAAAAAAAAAAAAAAAAAAGTACACCCACACCTGCCGGGTCCCGCCCCTATGGAGGCGTAGCCTATAAGACAGTAGGCATGGTCACCAAACACTCTTCCTCGCCAAAAATCCCGTTTCCAGTAAAAGATCCCTCAAAAAGGGAACTCAGGGCCGCTTAAGAGCAGGACGCTTAGCCAGTGTAGTAGAATCCCATTCAAACTGTATTTATTGTACTGTACACCATGGATCGCAGAATGGCGAAAATAGGACAGGTAATTTACACCCACTCCCCCTCTCCTCACACTACAAGATTAGAAAATGCAGACAAAGCAACTAGGCAGTAAGCTAATTCAACCAGAAGACAGTCGCTGTTTTATCTCCTAAAAAGGTGATAAAATCAGCGACTGTGTGGTTTCACAGTTTTAAGATCAAACAAACATCTAAGGGAACATCTGGTCTGTGAGGCTGAATATACAAACGGCCTTAGGAGCCAGACATAAACTCACAGGAAGCCTTTTGTGGAAGTGGTGCCTGCTATCTCGTTAAACAAAAGGCAGCCGAAATAGAGTAAGATCAAAGACTTCCCCTTTTGGCCTTCGGCCTCCCCCTTTTTTGCCCAGTAAGGGTATCTTGAAACTGTTGGAAGAACGCCCACTACTAAATTCACTGTAGTAAATTAGCCTATGGACAGCCAGAGATATTGTTTCTCCAATCAGGGAGCTCGGTATGAGTTTGGAGAAACGCCCGCTTGCCGTAACATTAGAGGCGGAGCCTAAATTTGATATTAGCAGGACTCCGTGCTAGTAGAGAAAAACAACAGGAGACCCGAACAGAGACCCAGGAAGCGACAAAGAACACACACCCTTTCTCTCTCCAACAGACTGAGGAAAACACGCAGCAGAAGAGACGGCCGCGAAAACCTACCATCTGAAGAAGCCGAGACGAGACATAGATATTGAATATTTAGCCTAAAGTCTGATGAACCTCGGCATAGTGAGGTCTTCCATCAGGTTTTATTGCAATTGTTCTTTCAAATCTTTGATTTGTATTGATTGAAATCCTTCTTATTAAATACGGATTCCTTTTCAAACTGCTCAGAACTCGATTTCTTCAACCGCCGCGCCGTGTTCTCTGAAGGTGTACGAGCAGAAAACCATTACATACATGGTTATCTGCATTTGTAGCTAAGTAGTACTTCAAAGAGCTTTATAAGGTTTAAACACAGCGCAGAGTACGAAGATTAAGCTAGGAAGTTACTACAATTTTGGTGCTGTGACCCTTGAATAGAAACGTCCGGTTTGAACGAGAACAAAGGAGAATTTTTTTTTTTTTTTTCTCCTCTTTCTTCACCTCGAACGACAACAACAACTGATCAATCGATCCGTCTTCAAGTGACTGGAAGTCGCTAAAGGTGAGTGTTATGGAGTGTACGGGTGTTCAATTCGAACCAACGAGGGGGTGGCTAAAAGTATGACTGTAATTAAGTATTAAATGAAATGTTCTGACCAAGGGGTAGCGGCTCAAGGCTGTGTGATTAGGGGTCCTGTGAGCAGGATTTTTAGCCACACTAGTGCTGTAGTATTCCTTACAGTAAGAGAGTTAAGCACGGATATGCGTAGTATTTTCCAGGAAGTAAAGGAGAGCGGAAAATTCGAAACATAGGAACCCAGTGTGTTGACAGAGATCGAACGAGAAGAAAAACAGGGAGTAGAAACGGGTGGTATCACACACATGTATCAATTACAATTGTCTCATGTTTAAGAGTGTATGAGGAAAGTAAAAAAGATACTCGTACAGTGAATGAAAGGAACCTCTCAGGAATTTGATTAAAAAAGACAGAGTAAAGTACAAGTCCGGTTGATAAATTAACAAGAACTGTTGTCATTGTGTGCTCTGATCTACAGCAGTTCGATTGGACACGCGGAACACCACAAATCAGGTAAGAATAGGAATTTCAACTGAACAAGGGACAGAAGAGAATAGGAAGGGCCCACAGTGCCACTATTGGCTGTCCGAGTAGGAGATAGTCACAAAAGCATAGACACCTACACTTAGATAGGGATTACACAAGCTATTGTTCTGCCTGTTGCCATTGTTACGAGATAAAAGAGACAAGAGAAAAATGGGGCGAAAACGAGACAATCTAAACGCATATAAAAAGATAAAAGACAAAACTGACGCAGGTAAGTCGACCGTAATTGGGTGGATGGAAGAAAGTCCAGTACAAATTATTGCAAATGAACACGACACGACAAGAGGTAACAAATATTATTTGAGAAAAGCAAGTTATGTATCAGGAAGATGGAATGATAGATGGAGGGAAGGGAAACGTTGGCCAGTCGATGGTTCTTTTGATTTGGAGTTAATAGCTAAAATAGGAACACTAATTGAGGCATACACCTATCAGGGTAAAGAGGAGGAAAAAGCAAAGAAAAGGTTGCAAGAGACAACCTTTTTAAAAGCTTATAGACGGGAAGGTGAGAAAAGGGAAAATGAAAGGAAGGCCGTTGCAAATGGCAATGATGCAGACAAACCAGTAGAGGGGGTAGTCCAGGTCACCAAAACTCCCCAGGCCCCTGAGACAACACCTGTCACCGCCCAACGTGCGGTGCAGTTAGCCTCACCTAACCCAGCCTCCTATCTTATGGTCCAACAGGAAAGAATTGAGGAAGCTTTAGCACCCCCGCCATATGCCAGTGAGAAGGGGGAGCCGATATATCCCATCCTACCTTTGTTAGAGATGATAAGCCCTTACCAGTTGACAGATGATCTGGGGAACCTAGAGAGGGGACAAGCAAAGACATCTATTCAGCTGACAGCTAGGCAACCAGATAGATCAGACTGGAATAGGTCAGACAGAGGGGGTGTGGACGCCTCATGGCAACCAGATAGGTCAAGGTCAGACAGAGAGGGTGTGGACGCCTCACGGCGACCAGAAAGGCCAGCCCAGACTGGGTCAGGCAGAGAATATGTAACCACCCAACGACCAAGGGATAGGCTAGTGATGTTTGAAGAGCAGACGGAGCGAACAAGAGTGATACAAGCAGCTGAGAGAAAGGGTAAAGAAGGCTATGAGGCAATGTTAAGAGAGAAAGAGTGGGAAAGGGTGAAGAAGGCCCATGGTCTGCCTCAGAGAGAGTGTAACCCCCAGAGAGACTACCCGAGAGAGTCTGTCCACCAGCGGGAGCACCCCCAAAGCTCCCCAGCTCATATGCCCCGTACTATATCTCGAGAGCTCGTTCCCCCCCAGCATTATACCTCCCCCCAACCACAGGGCCGCAAGGGGGTAGCACCTGACAGTCACCTGATTGATCTCACAATACTGCCACAGGTGACTAGGGTTGGAGTAGGTGAGGATCTAGAGTCTCTCGACGTCGTACTTGGGATACAGATGGGACGGATAAAAGATGATCTGACGGAGATAGAGCGGGGGCTTATAGACTTGGACCAAGATCAAACGGTCCTAGCCGAACAAAGACCCGGACTTGAGGCCATGCAAGAGGGGGGGGAGGAATATCAGATATTCATGAGGACGCAGGCTGGCATTGAGGAGAAGCAAAAGGACCTGGAAGACAAAAGAGGAGAGAAGCAAGAGGCCCTTATGCGGATACAAGAGCGTGTACAAGCGCGTGGACAAGAGCGTGTACAGACAAGAGCCCAGACGAGAAACACGCAAGCCCCTATCCGCATGGCTCCTATAATAATAAGGGGACAGGACCTGGAATATCACCCCCTGAAGGTGTCGGACATGACATCGGTGACTGAGAAATTGCCACCTCTCGAGAATGGGGCCAATCCTTGGATTGCCAGACTGGAGGAGGTAATGGTTGGCACGGAATATGCAATGGGGGATGTCAAGAAAATATTGACAACCGTGATGGGAAAAGACTCCATGGAAAAGATACTGGAGGCGGCTCGCCTGCAAGGCCATGTGGGGACTGGAGCGCATGATGCGGACCTGTTCCTAGCGTACAGGGGAGTAACGTGGGCGGCCCTACGAGAAGCCTATCCAATGAGACTGCACGCAGACCAAATTCCGATTGATCCTTTGGAGACATCAGGGCACCCCAGGCAGTACGTACAGAAAGCCTACTCCACGTGGAAGAACACAACTGGTCGGGAGGCGGGACTTGACCCTATGCTTGAAGCCCAGTTGAGAACCAAGATTGAGAGCGGTCTCCCCATAGAGGTAAGGCAGAGATTGGACGAGGTGGTGTCATTGTCAAAGATGGCCGTGGAATTATATACAGATCAAGTAGTGCATTACGTTGAACTGTATCGGAAGAAAGAGCAAAGAGCAAAGGAGAAGGATGCAGAGCAACAACGTAAGATCATGTACCAACAGCCGACCGAGGCAGTAAAGGTAGTGGAATACCTTCAAGCCTTAGTCCAGGCGGCCCCACGACCAAGAAATGGGACAGGATATGAAGGGGAACCACAGGGACAGAGACGGGCTCAAGTGGGAACACAAGAGGGTTATGCGCCGGACCAACAACAGAGGCCGAGAGAGTGGCAACCACGGTCGAAAGGAAGAGGACAATCCCGGAATCCGGGAGGATTCCGGCCACGGGCGGTGGTGTGTTGGACATGTGGCGGGACTGGTCATATCTCACGGGAGTGTAGACAGGATTGTCAACCCGGAGAGGGAGACCAGGAAAGAACTTGGCAAGGCCAAGGTCAACCCCGAGTCCAAGACCGAAATGAGAACAATGGCCCGGTAAATCCAGCAAGAGGGCCAAATGAATCATCACTATGAAGAGGCCCAGAGAGTCCAATGGGGAGGTGTCAGCTGTCAGTGTCGTCTTTAAGGGAGGAGCCTATTGTGTGCGTAACGGTGAATGATAAATCTGTCGAGATGATGGCAGACACCGGCGCGGCTTACACGGTAGTACAACCCCAAGACGCGACGCACCTAACCTTGTCCGGTCGATATGTACGGACAATTGGATTTGAGGGAATAAACCAGCTGACGGCTGTTACCGA
Source organism: Notolepis coatsorum (assembly GCF_963971535.1). Classification (NCBI taxonomy): domain Eukaryota; kingdom Metazoa; phylum Chordata; class Actinopteri; order Aulopiformes; family Paralepididae; genus Notolepis; species Notolepis coatsorum. The sequence goes on along the minus strand of NC_140184.1, from coordinate 57,728,728 downwards.
ACCTGTGACTCTGAGATATCAAGGCAGGGAAGCGACTCTCCCTGTGCTGGTCTCGGAGAGCACACCTATTAACTTGCTCGGCCGAGATGGGCTGGGGTTACTGGGGATGGACATTAAATGTACTGCGGAGGGTTGCGTGATAGCCGAACGGGAAGACCAGTACTATCAGATGGTACAACGTATTGACAGTGAACCACCAGAGATCTATTGTCTAGGGGGATTGGACCAAGAGTTACTTGGCCCCGCCTTACAATGGGAGAAATTCATCACTGCCAATATGCCTGAAGCAAGGGATCCAAAGACCCCCTATCACTGCACTCTGCAGTATCATAGAGATGCAGACTCGTCACAGACTAAGGAGTGGCTGAGGGTGCAACCTGACAAAGTACAGCTGAATGCTACCAATATTATATTGGGGCCACAGGGAGCAGCGTTGCGTATTGCACGGAGTGACTATCTGAGTAAAGAGCACGGCATAATGGATAGTGTTCCCCATGTGACTTTGAAGGTAATCAGCTCATGTGATCAACAACACATAGGCGAAATGATGAAAAAAGCTGAAGGGATAGAATTTGAACAGATGAAAGAAAACAAACGGATCTGGATAAGCCCGGATAGAAGGTTTATTAAGATCATGGTTCAAGGCACAGGGATGGGTCATCCTCGAACTGTGCAATTATCCCAAGAGACACTGGGAGAACTCCCTAATGCATCAAGCCTCCAAGAGGACATGATGGAGGCGGTGCCTGAGACGCTGTGGGCAAAGAACAGCACTGACATTGGACTAATCAAGTCCGCTCAACCTGTGAAGGTGGAGCTTAGACCTGGGGCCACCCTGCCTTGGAAGAAACAGTATCCATTGAAGGAGAAAGCAGTGGCTGGAATCGAGCCACAAATTAAAGGACTTTTAGCTGCGGGAGTCTTACGGAAAACAACTGATCCCCAGAGCAACACGCCGTTGCTACCCGTGGAGAAGCCGGATACCTCTTACCGGCTGGTGCACGATCTGAGAGCGATCAATGAGGTGTTACTTGACTATCCGTCCGATGTCCCCGACCCCCATGTGCTATTGACATTTATCCCGTCGAAGGCCGAGTACTATACAGTTATAGATTTGTGTAGTGCATATTTTAGTGTGCCCTTGAGTGAGGAGTGCCAGCATTTTTTTGGGTTTACTTATAAGGATGAACATTATGAGTATACTAGGATCCCGCAGGGACTAAAACATTCGCCACACATATTCAACAAAATCCTAAGGGAGGATTTAGAGGGGTTGGATAAAGTCATGACCTCTAGGGTCATTCAGTACATGGATGATCTGATACTGTGCGCGGACGATCAGGAAACATGTCATCGCGATTCCGTGGTACTGTTGCAACTGTTGGCGAAAAACGGCCACAAAGTGTCGTTGAAAAAGTTGCAATATTGTAAACCTAAAGTGGTCTATTTAGGACAAACAATTTCACAGGGCCATCGGGCTATTTCAGAAGAACATTTGGTGGCCATAAGGACGGCACCCAAGCCTGTGACGGTACGACAGCTAATGGGATTTCTGGGTATAATGGGGTACAGCTCTCCGTGGGTCGAGAACTATACGGAAATAGTGAAACCATTGAGAGAGATGCTGAAAGAAACGGGCGTTGATAAACTGAGCAGTAAAGTGGTATGGACCGAAGATGGCTTACGGGCATTCGAAACAATCAAGTCCCGACTGTTAGAGGCGCCGGCCTTGGCGTTGCCTAACTATACCAAGAAATTCGTACTATACGTCTCTTCTTCACCAGATCAGAAGCAGGCGTGTGCGGTGTTGGCTCAGGACACAGGGGTGGGGGCGCGACCACAGCCGATGGCGTACTACTCAATTGCCTACTCGGAAGTAGAGATGGGGATGGCTCCATGCTACCGAGAAATGGCTGGAGTGTATACGATGTACGAAAAAGCCGCAAGTATTACGATGGGATATCCAGTGGATATCATGGTGAGGCATGACTTGAAGAGTCTGTTGGAGTCCGGTAAATATGCACTGACGATGCCTCGCATTAAACACTACTACAGACTTTTGGAACAGGAAGATGTGACGCTGGTCAGGTGTTCCGTAACGAACCCGGCAGCTGACATCCCTACGCCTGAAGATGGAGAGCCCCACGACTGTTTAGTCGAAGTCGAGAGGTACTCTAAACTCAGAGCAGACTTGCAGGCATTTCCATTCGACAGTCCAGATTTGGAATTATGGACTGACGGCTCTTGTTATCGTGTTGGCGAGGGACTAAAAGCAGGTTACTCCGTGGTAAAGTCACAGGGCGAAGGATTTGTGGTGGAAAAAGCCGAAGCATTATCACAACCTTGTTCAGCCCAGTTAGCAGAATTGGTCGCACTGACGGAAGCATGTAACATGGCAGAGGGCAGAACTGTAAATATCGTAACTGACAGCGCCTATGCACATGGTACCGCCTTCTTGTTTGGCACAGTGTGGAAAGGGAGAGGATTCAAGAAAGCCGACGGAAGCGCCATAAAACATTGTAGTCAGATTAAACTTTTGTTAGAAGCAATTATGAAACCAAAGCAGGTTGCGATAATCAAGTGTGCTGCTCATCAGTCAGACGAGTCCAGGATGTCTCGAGGGAACAGAAGAGCGGACGAAGCTGCCAAGGAAGTGACAGGGGCTGACAGAGCAGGCAAGGTATTGGTTATCACACACGGAGTTGAGTTGGAGGACAAGATAACCTACAAAGAGATTTTGACTTTCCAGGAGGAGGCTAGTCAGGTGGAACGGAACCTCTGGATAACCAGGGGAGCTAGTCAGGATAATTCAGGTTTGTGGCGCGACGCCGGTGGGTTTGTGGTGGCTCCTGCTGGCCTGGTCGGACTGCTGATCCACACGGCGCACGACTTTTGCCATGCGCATAAAGGAGAGGTAAGGAGAAAAATCGGAGAATATGGCTTTTGGGCGCCAGATTTGGCCAGTCAAATTGATCATGTGTTACAAAGGTGTGTAATATGTTTGGAAAACAATATACGTAAGGGGATTAGTGTGTCGCCAGGACATATCCCCACGCCCAATGGCCCAATGCGAGACCTTGTAATTGATTACATTGACATGATTAAGCCCATTAATCAGAAGAGATATATTCTTGTCGTTGTCTGTCGTTTTTCAAGGTGGGTGGAGGCGTGCGCCACCCGGCACAAGGATGCAGCATCTGTGGCTAAGTTCCTGTGCCAAGAGGTAATTCCCCGTTTTGGTTTACCAGATAGAGTCTCGTCGGACAATGGAAAAGAGTTTGTCGACAAAACTGTACGTTTAATACTCCAACACTTAGGCATAAAACAGCGATTGGGGGCCGTTTATCATCCGCAGAGCCAGGGGTTGGTGGAACGCATGAACGGGACACTAAAAAACAAATTGGTAAAGATCTGTCAACACACAGGCTTGAATTGGCTAAACGCTCTTCCTTTAGCTTTGATGGCTTGTCGTTCGTGCGAACTTCGCGGTCTGCGTTTGACACCGCACGAAATGATGCTAGGTCGCTGCATGGTAGTACCAGGTTTGCGCGCGACAGGCAAAGGTCCGAGTTTGGACATCCTGGACAACGACATGCGTGAGTACGTAAAGTACATGTCAGAGATACACAAAAGTATTCTGGTTCATGTCTCCAGTAGACAGGAGCATGAAACCGGGGATGAGGTGAATAGGCAGACTACACCTCAAATCATACCAGGCGACTACGTTTATGTCAAAGTATTTAGACGCAAGTGGTTTGGCGCGAGACGGGAGGGGCCATACAAAGTCGTTCGAGCCACCGAGAGGGCTTTACAAGTTGAAGGATCGCCTATGTGGTTTCACGTTACTCATTGTGTAAAAGCAACCAATACGGACCAAGAATGGGAACCTGAACCACAAGACCTTGACGGTAAAACCGGGGCGTCGCAACCATTACACGAAGGCGAAGTGAAGGCGGCGCTAACCCCAAACGATGGGGAAGACCCGGATGATTATGGCGAGCCAGACCGAGGGGGCCACGATTGGCCACCAGTAGAAGATGAAGGTTTTTTACAGGAACCAGACAGAGGAGAGGATTATGAATTGGAACATAATAACTTCTCCTCTGTGGACATGGAGAAGGTACCAGAAGAGCCAGAGGAACCAGTGCTTAGCACAAGCCCGGAACAAGATGCTCGACCACAACGAGTCATCAAGAAGCCTAAACGATATACATAGGCAAAGGAAGGGATAGTGTAACTGATAGGCCTTGGAGAGGGCGTGTACATATTAATTTTTGATTTTTGATTTTTCATTAGCTAAGCTCTCTCCGTTTTTTAGAAATGTTTAGATAGTAAATGCAATGTAAGGTCTTTTCTTTCAGAGTGAATTGCACAAAACAGACACATTTGGATAAAAAACACATAAAGTATAGTCTAAAACCTGGTAATTGGTATGATCATCTTTTTGTATAAAGGGACGTACCTAGACGGAAGTGGAATTGATATAACTGATAACATTGTATATAACCTGCAAAATGAGTGGAAATTGTTAAACGGTGTGCGTGAATAGAGAACTGTGTAAATAAAAGATGGGTCCATAGTCGGTCAGTGGGGGAGGAGTAATGTGGGTGTTGAAAGCAAATGATACTAACAGATATGAAAAATGAGTCAGAAGGATTCTGGAAAGGTTTGGCTCTGAGCGTATTAGGTTAAACAGTAAGGTTAAGGTAATTATAAACAGTTTGTTTGAGGAATTACTAACATGTATCTTGGGGATTATCAATCCCCAAACCGGGGAAACTGTAGTAGAATCCCATTCAAACTGTATTTATTGTACTGTACACCATGGATCGCAGAATGGCGAAAATAGGACAGGTAATTTACACCCACTCCCCCTCTCCTCACACTACAAGATTAGAAAATGCAGACAAAGCAACTAGGCAGTAAGCTAATTCAACCAGAAGACAGTCGCTGTTTTATCTCCTAAAAAGGTGATAAAATCAGCGACTGTGTGGTTTCACAGTTTTAAGATCAAACAAACATCTAAGGGAACATCTGGTCTGTGAGGCTGAATATACAAACGGCCTTAGGAGCCAGACATAAACTCACAGGAAGCCTTTTGTGGAAGTGGTGCCTGCTATCTCGTTAAACAAAAGGCAGCCGAAATAGAGTAAGATCAAAGACTTCCCCTTTTGGCCTTCGGCCTCCCCCTTTTTTGCCCAGTAAGGGTATCTTGAAACTGTTGGAAGAACGCCCACTACTAAATTCACTGTAGTAAATTAGCCTATGGACAGCCAGAGATATTGTTTCTCCAATCAGGGAGCTCGGTATGAGTTTGGAGAAACGCCCGCTTGCCGTAACATTAGAGGCGGAGCCTAAATTTGATATTAGCAGGACTCCGTGCTAGTAGAGAAAAACAACAACAGACCCGAACAGAGACCCAGGAAGCGACAAAGAACACACACCCTTTCTCTCTCCAACAGACTGAGGAAAACACGCAGCAGAAGAGACGGCCGCGAAACCCTACCATCTGAAGAAGCCGAGACGAGACATAGATATTGAATATTTAGCCTAAAGTCTGATGAACCTCGGCATAGTGAGGTCTTCCATCAGGTTTTATTGCAATTGTTCTTTCAAATCTTTGATTTGTATTGATTGAAATCCTTCTTATTAAATACGGATTCCTTTTCAAACTGCTCAGAACTCGATTTCTTCAACCGCCGCGCCGTGTTCTCTGAAGGTGTACGAGCAGAAAACCATCACATACATGGTTATCTGCATTTGTAGCTAAGTAGTACTTCAAAGAGCTTTATAAGGTTAAAACACAGCGCAGAGTACGAAGATTAAGCTAGGAAGTTACTACACCAGTACTCATATAACTAGGTTATATACATAACCTTACGTTATATTATCGTACTTGGCCATCGCGTCCCGCTCTTAAGCCTATCGAGATATGGGTTAGAGCGGACGCGAGGCCCGACAGATGCACCCCCTGAGGACCCGTAAGCCCACATCAAGGGGTTTGGGGAACCCCGTCACCCCATCCTTCCTAATGAAAGGGGGGCGAGGTCAACTCCACCTGAGTGCGAGCAAGCGGGAACTAGAACCCCTTGAACACACAGCACAGGCGGAACCACGTGTGACCTAACACAATGTGGCCCATACCCACACACTCCTGCTACCCTACCAAATGACGGGAAGCAGGAAAGGCCACAGACCCCAGAACCGCCTGGGAGACAGAACCCCCGGTCATGTCCATGAGGTAAAACCTTACAAAGGGGCCCGGGGAGGATCATGAAGCTGCAGCACAGATGTCCTGCAGAGGCAGCCACCCAACGAGTGGAGTGCGCCCTGACGCCCCCAGGGGGATCCAGCCCGGCCAACGTGTAGCAGAGGGCAATGCCCTCGCACAACCAATGGGACAGGCGTTGTTCGATAGTGCCTTACCGGCATGAGAACCACCGTGACAGACAAAAAGCTGAACGGTGACCCCGAGGTCCTGAGTATGGCTGAGGTAATTCCCAAAGCACGGACCGGACATGACAGGTGAAGGCCCGCATCTAACTCACTAGCGTGAGGAGGCGGATGAAACGCCTGAACCACAATATCCCTGGAGCGGAAGAACTCCGGATATTTACAGGCACGAAGGCAGAATTAGGCCGCAGAGTGGCACCGCAATCGGAACGAAAGACAGGCACTCTGGTTGTACCGAGAGAGCACAAAGCACACTCACGCGTTCAGCGGAGGTGACGGCCAGCAAGAACGCGGTCTTGAACGACAGCTGTTCCAACAGCGCTTGCTCAAGAGGCTCAAACGGGGCCAAGGACAACCGACCGAGGACCAATTGTAGATCCCAACTCGGAGCCAAAGAGCGTTGCACCGGCTTAACGCGTCAAGCGCCAAGCAGGAAACGCTTCACAAGAGGGTGGCTGAACAAGACATCCCCCTCAAATCCCTCATGATAGGAGGATATAGCTGCTGCATATACCCTCACCGTCGAAGCCGACAGTCTATCAAGGAGAGACTGGAGGTAACTAAGGACAGCATCCAGGGGGCAGGAGACTGGGTCCCGGCCGCCCGCCTTACACCACACTTGGAACATACGCCATCTGCCCGCGTAAAGCGCGACAGTGGAGGGAGCATGCGCATTCCGGATGGTATCACCATCAGCATCAAGAACCTGTGCCCCTCAACGTACCCGTCCCAACAACTGACCTAACAGATGTATGGGGAAGAATCCCAGGCGGCACGGCATCGGTCCCAGACCTGCCTGGCTATGTCCGGACGTAATCCCCACCCGTCAGGATGAGGACCGCCCCGCGACAGTACACCTGTACCCACATTCACCCTGCCGGGGATGTGGGGAGCCCTCAGGCCGTGCTGATGGAGGACGCCCATAGCCAGCCGCCCGCCGCCTGGTGCAGACGGGGGGAGTGTACTCCTCCCTGTCTGTCGATATACGACACTGACGTCGTATTGTCCGTCCTGATCAACACCGTTTGAGGACCAGAAGGACCGCTTTCAATACCAACACATTGAACGTAGCGCAGACCGGGCAGCATGGCCCCAGTGCGGCCTCCACGCACTTGGTGAAGATGCGGGGAGCCAGAGAAAACCGAACGGCAGCCTCTGGTACTCATACGCTAACCCTGCAAAGGAAGCGTAGGTAAGCCCTAGGATGGAAGATCGGAGATGCGAAAACGCATCCTACAGGTCTATGGAGGAGAACCAGACCCCCACCTGACAGTGTTCAACAGGTAGGAGACGATCCAAAAAATGCTGAACCTTCCCATGGGACAGGTCCAGCATGGGTCTGACACCCCCCCTGTCCCGATTTCTCAGGCACCAGAGAACACCGGGAGGAGAATGCCACAACGATGGCTTGCTTCATCCACAGAGATTGGATCTCGTTGACCAGAGCTGTCACTGCTGGTGACCCTGACAATAGGGTCTGTACCAAACCCGAAAACGGGTGGGGTTGTGTAAACACAAGTCCCCGCCTCAGCGTTCTCTCCATCCACCTCGACATATGGTACTGCCGTAGTCATATGTGATGACACTCCCAATGCACCCGCCGCCATGTGGCGCAGGTCCGCCAGGAACTGTAGATAGTTGGCCCGGTCCTACCCGCTGTGCGTAGCCAACCCTGGACCCTTGCGAGCAGAGCGTTCCGTGGAGTCGGGTCGGAACCTGGCAATCGCACCCAAGGGGGGACCCCGACAGAAAGGGCCGGTTTGATACGGGGGAAGCTGACATCAATCTAGGTGACAAAAGCCCCCCCACTGAACACCCCTCCAGAACATGCTGAGGAGTTGTTCTGCAGCCGGACATGCAAGGCGTGAGGACCCCATGGGTTCCTACACACCGTAGCCCTGCAGTGATATTACTACCACCTAAATCACGCGCACCTCTTCATTTCAGACCACTGCCGATCTCGCGGGAGTGGGAGGTACCAACATGATACCTGGCCGGGGAAGCCCGCACTGTGTGCCTCAAAAGGTTTCGAGCCCCCCTGCTGACAACACTTATAGTTGACAGACGTAACACCAGGCTCAACCAACACAGCTTATGGTGTGGGAGCCGCTTGACAGCACAACATTCTCACGGACAGACCCAGGCTCAGCCATCAACTGGGTGTTAGCCCCTGTCCCCATGAGAAGCGAAAAGTGGGGTCGCCCGCGCTTCAACGAAGGCACACGGCCCGCAGCCAAAGGAAACAATCAGAGCTCCCTTTTTCCGCTGGTGTTGGGGGAGGGAGTGATCGGAGAGCGGGCTGCTCGCGGCAGGACGGCGACGGCTTGTTGTTCAAGCCGAGCCCATCCAACATGGCCGATCCCTCGGCCGCCAAGGCTGTCGGCCTTGTGGACACCTGTCGATTCAACGCCCAGGATACCTCTGGCGGGGGAAACATGGCCGCCTGTCGAGGGCCTCGTCATCGCCGCTGACGAGGCCGTGCTCTCTCTTCTTCTGGCTGCACGGTGTGAGGCGGTGTGGGGCCTAGGACAATACCGCCCGCGCTCCAGCAGAAGACCAAAATCCCCTGCGGAGAGGGGAACCCTGAACGGTTATAGCTTGCGGCTAGGTCAAAGCTAATAACGTCAACAACCTTGCGCGATGTGTCGACGTCTGCTGGCCCTCAAGGCCCCGCCACCAGACACAGTTCTAATCGCTGCCAATTCCATACCGTGGCGGTACAGGCTTTAGCAGCCCACCAGCCACTCGCCAGGCCGACCCACCCATGGCGTCGGCCGGGCGGGGCACTGTTTCAATATGTCAAAAGCAAAGGACTGATGTTAACACGGAGCACCATTGGTGGTTGCAAACAGCAACCTCCACTGTGGTGTGCACCATGAAGGGGTTAAATGAATAAAATAACTAACACCACAAAAAACTGTAGAATGAGCAAGCCCATATACACAACGTTAAGGGGAGGCGGACCAGAGAGAACCAGTCCCGCATTCATTCAAAATATTCACAACAGCACACCAGCCCCAGCTTAGCCCATTTACCAAAAAAGGTAAACAAAGCCCCCCCCCCGCACTACTCCCCCAATAGACACCGATTGACCGTCAGCATGAATGGTTGAGAGAAGAGAAAGCTGTAGCATAGACAGACCTTCTCATAGCAGGGAGACAGAACAAAACAGTAGCCCACTACACTACTATAGCATAGCGTTCAACGCTACTATGGACAGAAAACAGTCAGCTGAGCCACAACACGGGCCGCCGTTAAGTCCCATCCTGCAGTAGTATAGCTCTACTGCTACCCGCCGAGCCTCAAGCATCGGCTCCCAGGTGGGAACACCGTTCAACAAACCCTGTCGGGACATAGGAGTAACGCTACCTGGCTAGGCTACCTAGCCACGGCCTACCCTGTTGTCAACCCATTTACCCGTAAAAAGGTAAATAGGACTCAGCAAAAACCCCACATCAGCTACCGACTGACCTTCATTGATGAACCGGGCAAGAGGAGGGAAAAGCGACAACATCCCACGGCGGAGACATTAGAACAGCGTAGCAGTAGTGTTAGCATGTAGCATTAGCATGTAGTGTTAGCATTAGTTGTTTAACAGCACGCTTCCAGGACCGTTTGGAACCCGTTCACTGCAGTGAACGTCCACCAAACCATCCCGCCCCTGGCGCCGACACACAACATGGTTGTGTAACAAAACAAACCAGCATTACTAACACTAATACCCATGCCTGATGACACAGGGCCTACCTGTGTACAAGCCGGCTCGATAGCCAACCTTGCACGCTGCTCCTGGATCTGCTGTCACCAGACGAGGAAACATCAGAATAGGCCCGACGTGTCGCTGAAACATGCCCCGAAGATTCCCGGGGTAAGCAACTTTCAACATTACGCAATTTCTCATAATCTTTTCATAACAACTAGTTTACATAAGGTGCACTGCGACCGTTATGATGGAAACGAAAATAGAGGAAGAGTGTTTGGTGACCATGCCTACTGTCTTATAGGCTACGCCTCCATAGGGGCGGGACCCGGCAGGTGTGGGTGTACCTTTTTTTTTTTTTTCATTGATGGAGTACAATAGGTACATGAGATTAGGTATATCTCGATAGGCTTAAGAGCGGGACGCGATGGCCAAGTACGATAATATAACTGGCATTTCCATAACGCTTTGCTGCCACCCATTCAGTCCACACTAGTAGCAGCTGCAGCTTTCATCTCTACAGTATATTTTCAAAAACATGAGGAAAAACCTGCTGCTTGAATGGTCTTTATTAAGTATAATAATCTAAATATACAAGTACCAAAAGTGAAAGTAGTCATTGTGCAAACATATAAACATGTGCCGACATAACTCTGTACTAACACAACACGAGGTAGGAACCAGGCTGAGGTAGGTTGTACCTCAAAGTTCAATATTCAAAGTGCAAAACATTTACTGACTTTAACTAAAACTCTTTTAAATGCTCATACACCGATGTCGTAGAGTCTGACTCTGAGCGAGTGCAGCCCCTTCTGAAAGCGTGAGTGCTGCTGCTCTAGTACAAGACTCCCCGAAGCTCCGCCCAGAGCGGTTGCCAGATTGTGTGGTTTTCAGCATTATTTTGAAGCCTGTTTACGGTGTGTTTTAACTGGGTTTTCGGCTGAAATGCATCTGAAATCTGGCACATGTTTGAACGCTGTTATAATATAGTGCTGAGAATGAACGCACTTTTGAACGCCGTTATACAGTGCTGAGAATGAACGCGTTCTCAATTACGTTAATTTAGGGGGGAAAACATCCGTTCAGTTCACGTTCGCCCAAAATACAAACGCGTTCACGAACGATCGTTCATTGAACGCGTTCAGGTACATCACTGGAAACTAACACCCACAGCATAACAGTGGTGCCCCCTACACACGGAACGCTGTGTTGGGGATATGGTTCCGCACGGACAATTATGTTTGATACTTTCCTATCTGGAAACAAGCTACTGTTAGCTAGCAAGTAAACAGTCTTGACAATAAAGCTAAATTGTATTTTGCAAACTACATTTTATGTCGTCAGTTGTTGTCAACGATATTGCATGAATTATTTAGTCACGTTAGTGTCACATGGTCTACATTAACGTGACGTCACGTCTCGTTGTTGTCATGAAAAAAAGCTTCATTGACGAACATCTTTAGTCATAATTTCCGTTGACAAAATTAACACTGCTTAGTTATAACACATGCATCGATGAGAATCAAGCAGTCACGGTTCATGGTCATTGCTGGATTACGTTGGCAACACGATCAACATCAATACTTGGAATGGCGATCAGACAATTGGAATATTCTTTTTGCAGTACATCCTAGTAAGGGCTATATGGTATCAATCTTGCGTTGATCCGAGCATGCTTTCATTGTGATCCGAAAGTGTTACTGTAACGTTACTCCACAACGTATGCCGTTGGTGGCGATCAGAGCATAAAAAAATGCCCCACCCCCCCCCCACCCTTTCATGCATACGGTCACACCCCTCGCTTAAATGCATGGGGCGGAAGTGGCCGTGGCCGGACATGTGTAGGTGCATTGTAGCGGAAACTTTCAGTTCACAATAGGTGACAAGGGAACATCCCACTAAGAGCAGAGCACTCGCTAGTACACATGTAACTAGGGTTATAGGATAACCTTCGTTTAATTTTCTGTGATTTGGGACACCTCATTTTAGTGATGTAACTCCCTGACCATGCCTGTTATATCTACTGTACACAAGTGACATTGATGGATCCCAACCACACCTTTCCAACAAACCATCATTGGTATTTCTATGACAATCCATGGCAGAGTTACTATACAGTAAATTAGTCCATACAGTTCATTCTGCATATATAATTTTTTTACATTTACGCTTATTTTATTTATGTGTTCATAGGTCTATATTTCCTGCATGCATCATCATATGCACATCCAAAATAGGCCTGCATCAATCAGCCAATACAGTAAGAGTTCATGTGGATGACTTTGATAAGATAGACCTGTTTCACAGCAGACATTTTTACATGTCATAGATGGGTAAACACAGCTGTAATGAATAACCTTAATTACTCCATTTAGGTGTGCCATGGGTCCTGGTATTGTGCATGCTGGCTCACTGGAACACAGAAAAGACCCATTACTAATGTTATTACCTCCAGCTGTGTTTACCCATCGAAATCCCTATTCACACGGGACTAGTATTACGTGGGGACACATAGTAATAGAAAATTATCCCCCGACCTCTGTGATTTCCAGATTTGTCCTGGTATTCAACTTGACATACCCATAGTTTTGATGTTTGGGTGAACATTATTGTTTCTAATGCCAAACTAATTTATAACAATGCCAAATGCACTGCCCAATGCAATAATTTAATCATGCAAAGTACTTAAATATTTCTCCAATGATAAATAAAATGTATGACAATCCAGCATGGGAAAATAATGAACTGGATAACAGTTCCTGTGCACCTACCATGGATGGTTATATCTTTTTCAAGAAGTATATGTAGGCTTATTGATCTCCACGCTAAATGCAGCAGTTTGATTTGAAGTTTGCACTGAAAATGGTTTTAATAACCTCCTGTATTGATTTTACTACCAAGAACACATTACCACCCAAATTACTGAGATGCCGATTTGCACAGGGATAATATTATCAGATGACCTCCATGTTTGTCAAAATATGGTAGGTAATTTGCGGTGGAAAGTCTGGAGTTGCTCCATAGATCAAATTACGTAGATTCACATTGGGATAAAGATCACAGATGACCTCCGCAATTATTACAAATCACTAGATATCCCCAGGTCATACTAGTCCCATTATGACCCATCAAATAACTGCTGTGAAAAATGTCTATTACCAGTAGGCAGGGGTGTAAAAAGTACCCAGAAATTATACTTAAGTGAAAGTATGGGTGCCGTCTGAAAATCGTACTCAAATAAAAGTCAGAGTATCTGGCTAAAAACACACTTGAGTAAAAGTAAAAAAGTTTCTACTTTTAAATGTAATTAAGTACTAAAAGTAAAAGTAAAAACCTTTTTTCTGACTGTCTATTCTTCTGATAGCAGGTGTTTAATCAAAGGATTTGATTGTCTGTCTTTAAATAAAGTGCGGCCGCAGGATTATTAACGTTAACATTAGTTCGGCCAGAGAAACAAATATACTAATTAAAATTGTTGGACCTGTGAGATTTGTACTTTGTACTTTGTAGGTCTGCATTTTAAATGTAAGGAGTAAAACATTTATTTTTTCTCTGAAATGCAATTGAGTAAAAGTACAAGTATACAAACCTATTAATACTCGAGTAAAGTACAAATCCGCAAAAACAGTACTTAAGTATTTGTAACGAAGTACAATTACTGAAGTACCTTACACCCCTGCCAGTAGGTCCTCTTATCCTAGATTCCCTGCTTGTTGCCTATTTATTTATTGCATGGATGGATATCTTGGAGCTAATTTCTTTATAATGTGGCCTGGGTCAGTCACAGCCCGGCTGCTGAGATGACGATGGATCACATAGTCAAGAAGGAACTGAGGAAATAAGGCACAGCTAGCGTAATTGAAATGGCCTTCGAAACTTTTGAAATATGCGACAAATCAATCCATTTCCCACCGGCCCACGCTCCCTTTTTAGAGGCAGTCATAAATTTAGTGGTGCGATCTTAGCATCCCAAGGGGCAGCTCTTAACTGGCCCAGCTGCTCTTTGAATTGCACAATAACTTTCTTAGACAAGAGTCCATTTCAATGGATGGCATGCACCTGGATCAAATCAGGGATTTTAAGTATTTTTTCGCTGGGGCATATATTCAGATTTGTCTGAATGAGAGGTGTGTAGATGAGTATTTCTCACGAAAGCCATTTCTTCTCACCTGTTTATGGAGTTGCAATGGGATGTATTGGACACAGGATTGATACTGTGACTGTGGCTCTAATGAAAACAACATCACATCCACTCTGGAGAACAGAGGCGTCTATTCACATTAGGTAGGACTCTCTGGCTATACTCTTTGTTTCATACTGTAGCTACAGCATAAAACTGTAGAGTTTTTAGTACTAACAGATTCATTGCTTATTTAATGGCTGTTCCAATACATTATTTGATACACTGTAGTATCAAAGTCTCCGTTTTTATGTCCTACACTATGCACCACTCACATGTTATGATCATATTGTCCACCATAACATATGACCATGCATAGCTAAAGGGATAGTTCAGATATTTGGACCCAACTGTATCAAATGCTTTTGGTATGTCCACAAAAAGAGCAGCACAAATATGTGTATCTGATGCAAATATTATATTATTAATATAAACTAATATAATAGCTGAAATAGTGCTGTGATTAGCTATAAACCCTGATTGGTGCGGACTGAGTTGAAATACTTGAGGTGGTTGTTTACCAAATATTCCAGGATTTCTGCTAAACAGTGTAATTTGGAGATTCGACAGTAATTATTTAAATCATCTTTTTTAAATCTGCCCGTTGAGATAGAAAGAGTAAATACATGTGTTAATGGCTCAGTGATAATTGGAACAGAAAAAACAAACAAATGCATGCTCTTCAATTGAACTCCTTGTATCAATGGCTTGCAATGTTTCAAGTACATCAGGGTTGAAAGCTGAACTGCGAATAATGATTCATGGTGCAACACAATCATCAGTCATCAGTGATAAGAAGGGGCCTGTGTATTCCTTTTCAAATATATGCCCAGCATCAGCTAAATGTTTATTGAAGGCTAGGCAAATATTCTGTTCAGAAACAGTCACCATATTTACTATGTGTAGGTAGGGAATTAGTGTTTTTGTTTTTGTGTGAGTTTAGTGCTTCCCAACATTATGCCGGATTTGAGTATGATCTAGTAATTAGGTATAAATAATCATTTGATTTGGCTTTTCTCACAGCTGAAGTACATTTATTTCTACATTGTCTAAAATAGCCAATGTAAAGGATCACCTGAGTGTCTGGCACAAGCAACTCTGACAACTCCTGTGTGAGAAGTAAGGAAACTATAAAATAAGGAAGGGTCATCCTGTCACTGTGTAGCATGTGAACGCACATTGGTGCCAAGTGTGGACACTTTCAGTTTAGCCAACATTGAGTTGAATGGGGTCAGCCATCTCCTTGTGTATGACCCAAAATGTAAACACGCATCACCTCGAATGTCAGAAACATCTGCAATTTGTTGCATTGTTAACTATCTAACGTTTTATATTGGTTGATGTATATCTTCTCAGATAGATGGTATATACATTTTTTTTTGTCTATGTATATTTATATCTCCCATAGGCCAATAGAACTGGCCCCAAGCAGACTATAGAACGCTGGTATTCTGATGTGATGACATGTCCTTTTATAGTTTCCTTAGTGAGAACCAGGGTCTTATTCTGTCTTTTATTATAAATGTTTGAATAGTGTTTATCAATAACTAAAATAAAAAAATAATAAAAATTTAAATAAAAAAGTCCAGAGCTATTTGAACATCTGACAACGTTGTTGTAGAATGTATGTCTCTGTGGACAATTCAAACCAAAACAAGAAATGTAAACAATGCACAGCACCAAGAGGGGCTATACTCTATTCTACCTTTAACCTAGCACAACATATTGTAAAATTGCTCATAAAATAACATATCATTTAAAATAATAAACACCATACCAATCGTAAATATAGAATGGTGGCATTACATTCTATTTATGGAAGCCAGTATTTCTAGGACAAGTGAATTTCCCCCAAGATGGACCTGACAGATGTGCGTGCGTATGCATGTTCATGTGCGTGTGCATGTTCATGTGCGTGTGTGTGTGTGCGTGTGTGTGTGTGTGTGTGTGTGTGTGTGTGTGTGTGTGTGTGTGTGTGTGTGTGTGTGTGTGTGTGTGTGTGTGTGTGTGTGTGTGTGTGTGTGTGTGTGTGCGTGTGAGGGGGCTGTGTCAAGACATCCCTCTTCTGAGATGGCACTAGAGGTGCAAGAAGACCTGTGGACACAGTAACCAGTGTCTTGGGAGATGTTCAAAGTCAAACCCTAAATCTGGTATACAGAAGCACTTGAAAAACTAAGCCTGTTTGTGTCTTGAAACACAAAGCAGTTATAAGTTGTGTAGCTCCGCTCTGCGTCATACTGGAATCCACTTCCATATCAGTACTAGCACTGAATACATTTTCACATGCACCTTTACACACCCATTCGCCTGGCCACACCCCCATCCGCTCCTCTACATAAGCAGGGGTGTGGCCATATTAACAGCTCCTTCCTTGTTTTCACCACGGCGAGTGTTTGTATACACCACTTTGAGATTAGTGAAATGTTGAAGAGGAGCTACGATCAGGGTGCGATCCACGGGGGGAGCTGGGTCCGCTATAGCTCCCCTAGATCAGACATCAGCTCCCCTGAAAACATGATTTGTGATTTTTTGGGGGGTCTCTAAATTACTGAAAATAAATGCTACTTTTGCCATGCATTTCTCATTTTTCTGTAATTTTCTGTATCATCATCGTGTATAATAATAAACGTATGCTATTTTGGATGTATGATTAATGATTTGCGCACTAATTCACACGTAATATGGCAACATGCATGCTATTCTTGCAATTACCATTCGGAGCGCTTGACCCACTTTGTAACCTGTGGCTGTGACTTGTTGACACAGTGATCGTTTTGATAGCCAGTAAATAAGGTCACTCAGGAATGCATAATGTCTAAACGAAAACAAGTAAGCCTAACCAATTTTGGTTTCACGAAGACAGTGAAGCTGACAGAGCAGCAGGAGGCGGGCCGCGGGATAATCTACAGGCGACGCCGTTACAATTACACCTGCTGCTGGTGCTGCTCCGGTGGGGACTATTATTAGTATTACAACGCCCGGTGACCGTGCCGGCGCCTGCGGTCGTATCAGAACACAGGATAGGATACTGTAGACAGTGTTGGATGATGATCTATCATCTATCTAACTAAATGGATACTTTTTTTTTATCATGGAATGTGCTGTGGAAGCCCAGACCGTCCAGACGGCCGGACCTCAACAAGTGAGTTGTCTAGTATTATGTGTTCTGTAGTTACTGAAACTGATTGAATATATGACAGGATTCAAGAGGTTTATTTGTCACATACATACATACACAAGGCCTACAGGCTACAGTAACGTCTGCGATCACAGTATCCTCTGATCACAGTATCCTCCCCCCCCCCCCCCCCCCCCGCGCAAAAAAAAATTATTTGGCTCACCCAAAGACCATGCTATGGTTCGCACACTGGCTACGATGAAGGAGCTGCGTTGACATTATATCTTTATTTTCTCTCTCACTATTTTCGAGGAAATACAGCGATAATGTCTTCGCCACCGGGGTGTCTAGAAGATGATGATCATTCTGACCTCCACCGGCATTTTCGTATTAGGGGCTCGCGTCGCTGGCCTAATCCCCACCGGTATTCCTCCAGCTCTGCAGTTGGACAGGTATTACCTCCGCTCTGCAGTTGGACTTTGCTTGAGAGGCGCTCGGCTGTTGTGAGGGCTAGCTGCCTCTCCGGGTGGGTGATGGTTTTGATATGCGAGCGCCAGTTGTGTTGCTATGGGGGGAATGGCTACACGACTTACGAAAGCCGGCTCCAGGATGGTACCCTTTTTTGCTGCCTCTTAGCGGCGTGGAGAGGGTTCTGGTTTGACGCCCATGCTACATGAGCTCCTCACCGGGAGCTCTATTGCCTGGGACCGTATCCGAATCTGCGGTTCAATCCCCCGGATCTCTGGACAAACGGATACTCTCTGTCACCGTGCGAGGCCCCACCTTTCAAGATGAAAGTTACCCGGCGCGAGGGAGGTGGGTTTGGTGTTTCGTTATAGGAATATCTCCACGCTCAAGTCGGCTGCAGCCCGTGAGGGAATTGTGCCGACACCGCTGTGTCTGATAATCACCGTTCTGAAGACTGTGTTGACTTCTTTTCCTCTTCTCTTTTTTTTACGTGAGTAAAAATGAACTGTTTTTTTTGTATGATGAGATGTTGTGTGTTCATGTAACGTTAGGCAACGTAGCTGAGCTCACAACTGGCTGGGTTAAAAACCCTGCAAAGCTATGCATAGTGGCATGTGATCGAGGGGTGAGTCCCTCTCTCAGCTTGTGATGACAATAAACAGGTGGCGAGTTTCACATATTAACACTTTGATCGCCATGGTTAAATTCATAATTTACCATCCCTAGCCAGCTCTATTTGTCTATGGAGAAGTTCCCCTTCTTTGCAAGGCTATAACTTTTTAAATTGTATTGCTAAATTGACATTATTATGGCCCATTCAATGTCCTATATCTATTGTTCAGGGTGTAGCAACGTTATACTTTTTCATTCACATATTCATACTAAAATACGGTCTAAAGTATAAGTATGTTTTTATCGTTTTCTGCAGCTTTCTCCAGAACTTGATTTATAGCCCTAAATGCATTATATTGATGATCAAATACAGTTTGATAGCGATCGGTGCCAGATAAAAAATTTCAACTGCACATAGTTCTAGAAGTTACTACGTATGATCTGATGTTGACCGGATGGGCGGGGGGTCGTTTATAATTCCGTGGGCAACGTTATATCATTCATCTAGTGTGGGTGATATGATCATTAGAGCAGTTAGTATAGAGGACATTAGAAAATAATGCTGAAACTCACCGTAGCTTCCTCGCGCCGTTGGCAGATGAGCGTGGAACAGAATTTTTTCTATTATGGGATGGAGAAATACCCGATCCATTTCCAGGTTGTATAATAGTATATACGTCCAAATCATGTTGTTTATCGAGTTATTGGCAACGGATCGCTATGTATTGTGTCGAGCTCGAGTTCCGGGACCTATAGCGAGTGATCGGACCGAATTGAAATGAGCACCAGCTTCTACATCCTGTTTCTCCCCTGGGCGATCCCCCGATCGACCACCAGATGGCGCTCTTGAACCGTTAGAGAGTTGAGTGGAGCTCAGCAGTATATCTCAGGTCCCCGGGGGAGAAATATGATTTCGATCACAGATTTTTGAAATATTGATATCAAAGACGTGTTACGGCGTCTTCGGCAGAATGAGCATGGCGGGTAAAGACGAGTTTCGGCGTCTCCGGCGATTAAAGTGTTAACAGGGCTGTACCTGTTCAAACGAGTCGTATCAGGGGTAAGGTGGTGAGGGGTGGTTTTTTCCCCCCGGTTTTCCCCTGGGCCCCCCCCCCCCTCAAACATGATTTTGTTTACAATATATTGTTTCACTATGTTTGTGGGGATACGGTGTAACCCCTCAGCTTCTGCTGGGGTTGAGCTCCTGCTTAGAGAGGCAATTTTTTTCTGAAGATTGTTTGGTCGCTGTCATGTGGACTTAGCAAGGCCTGTGGCCAGTACTTTAATCGAGGACTTGTGTCTTCTCTCGTTATGAAAAACGGCGTTCCTCTTACGGTAGTGAGAGTGTACTTTTGCCTTTTTTGTTGTGATGGAGGGTTGTGTGTGTCGTTAAGATCCACAACTGGGTTAGGTGTTGGCCTACAGAAGTTACATGTGTAAGCTCTTGTACCAGGGCCCTTAAAGGGTCCCTCTCTTGGTCTGTGTTTTTCTTCCTTTAGGAAAAGGTGTAAAAATGCAGGTGGCAGGTTCGCACATGAGTCTATGTGAAGCTGTTAACACTTCATGTAGCACGCTATGACTGGTGTCATGGCTCTGCTTTGTCATTGCATCGTATCAGGGGTGAGGGGTCATGAGGGGGTGAACTGATAAAAGCTACTTCCCTTTTTTCTGATTGGTCAGGGGGTTGGGCCTCCTGTCCTTAGGGGTTCCTGTCACATTGCTGGATCAGCGCGTCACAGGGTAGGGAGGGGGGAGGGAGTTTCCTGGTCCCACGCCATATTGGGCAGTGGGCCACGGAATTCCCCCCGCCATAGAGTACGTTACTGTAGGAGTCCTGATGCACTGTTGTTAAAGTGATAATGTGCAGGCCTAATTGTAGTGTTTGCTGGCTGTGTGCGGTACTGTCTCTGTGTTTTCAATACATTTCCCATGAGCTTCTTTACTCTGTCACATCTGTGTGCCTCCTTTTGTTACATGCAGACTTTCTGCAGAGATCATTCTTGCCCCTCACTATCTATCATGACAAATTTTTTCTAGGCACAAGTCTGGTATCGCAAGAAGGCTGAATAAGCTGGTTGCACCAGACCATTTGGTAAATGGTAAATGGTCTGCATTTATATAGCGCTTTTATCCTAAGTGCTTTGCAATGTATGCCTCACATTCACTCACACATTCACACACCGACGGCGTACGACGGCCATGCAAAGGTGCCAACCTACTCATCGGGAGCAGTTAGGGGTTAAGTGCCTTGCTCAAGGACACTTCCGACACTGCCCGGGAGGAGAACCGGGAACCATTACCAGACGACCGCTCTAGCTCCTGACCCACTGTCACCCCCGCATTTGAGGCTAGAGCAGCAACGGTGAGTGGTGGGTTAAAGTGCCGGTGGTTGTAATTTGTTCTGTACACGGCACGCTCCATAAATTCATTAATTAATAGAACAAGCACCAAACCATCCAGACCCACGGTGCACATGTACTGCATGTGTAGATACAGCAAGGCAGTGTTGTATGAGATAGTTGCAACAGCAGACTAATAGCGGGTGCAGGTCCAGAACAACAAGGCTGTAAACTGTTAAAGTTACTTTGCATCCTTTACAAAAGGATGTTGTTACCAAGGTTACAAAAAGGGTTTCTATGCCACATAGGCTTGCCTCGAGTTGTGAGGCGCTTATACCAGATGAACTATCTGCATTTAACCTTACCCACTGTAAGGAGGGGTAGACAGCTACTGTGAATTGCTTGGGGATTGATGATGTTTGTATTACCATTTTAAACAAGGTATCAGTAATCTGTAATAGAATACATTTTAAAAGTAGCTGTCCCAGGACTGCAGGTATTTGAGGTGAGGGGGCATCTTAATTTTATTTTTAGTTCTGGGGAGGGCGAGATATTTTAATATTAGACAGGGCGTGGCATATTGAGTTTTTGTATTTAATTGTTTCCATTACAGATTTCTATTAAGTGACATTTGCTTTGACAGTTTACATCCTTGGCCAGTGTGCTTTTTGGGCCTTTATTTAAGACTAGGTCATCCTCTGTGACCCTGTTCTTGATGGGTGGAAGTTAAACAAATTACTCCTGTTGATGAAATCCTGGCATGGATCAAACGTCACTGGAATAGTTGTACAGATTGCAGCCAAGATCTTCAAGAAATCCTGGCATGGATACATTTCTCATTGGAATAGGCCTAGTTCTATCAACTGTATTTGTACTACTGGCATACAATAGACCAATTAATTACCCTGCATGGAAAAGGTTTGTCTTGAAAGGACAGCTGCTACAAGACGGTGTCTTGTGTCATGCTCTGTGTGTCATGCTCTATCTGTATACGTGTGTTTTCTTGTATTTTCATGAAGTATTTATTTAGCTGGACCCTGTAGTGTAGTCCAGTGGCGGCTGCTGACCAAATTTTTTGATGAAGCACAAATTATTATATTATATTATATATTAAATTATATTTTTAAAACATCCCCAAGGCTGCAACACCCCCATTCCTCCCAGGTGTCCAAACTCGATGCCAAGCTCAGGGACCTGGGCTTGAACTATGACCTCTGCCAGTGGGTCTTGTACTTCCTGACAAGAAGACCCCAGGTGGTGAGAGCAGGCAACTGCACCTCCTCCTCCATCACTCTCAACATAGGGGCCCCCCAGGGCTGTGTTCTGAGCCCCCTCCTCTACTCGCTGTACACACATGACTGTGTGGCATAGCGGAACAACAGCACAATTATCAAGTTTGCTGACGTCACAGTTGTGGTGGGCCTGATCTCTGCAAACAACGAGAGGGCCTACCTGGAAGAGGTAGAGGACCTGGCACGGTGGTGTCGGGAGAACAGCCTCTTCCTGAACGTCAGCAAAACGAAAGAGATGATTGTGGACTTTAGGAGGTCGGGGCCAGGGACTACAGCAGTGGAGGTTATTGCATGACAACTAGTGAGGCAGTACTTCACTAGAAATATAGATATATATATTATTATTAATATACATATATATATATTTTTTATTATTATTATTATTATTATTATTATTATTATTTATTAGAAATGTTTTCCTCTGTGAACAATGCCAGTGAATTTGAACAAAAACAATGCCAGTGAATTTTCTTCAAAAATGTCCAAGTGACAGCTCTGAGCTCTCTGACCTGACTGCAGTAATGGCCAGCTGTCAATCACTTACTGCTAAAATAGTTGCACGGGTTGGGCTTAAGAATATAATTATCCAATCAAAATAGGCTATTTGAGTTTAAAAAAGGCGGGTCGTGAGACGGAGCGCACTTGATTGATTGGTGTTCACGTTGTACCACATTGTGTTGACAGCCTTGAAATCCAATCAGAGAATGCCTGCGGACCTGCACCTGGACTGGCGTCAATATGTTCTAGATGTTTCATCATCTCACGTGTGCAATTTGCCTGGAAAGAGACTGGAGTGAAGAAGAACATTCATTTGCCTAATATAATCATTCATATTTTAAGATCTTTATTCAATTGTTGAACATCATCAACTTATTGTGCACTGCATCGTTTGATGATATATATATCTTTTTTTATCTCAGTTGAAGACAGTAGTGTAGTTCTAACTAACTTGTTGTAGCTAGCTAATAGCTATATTAGGTAATTATTTTTGCAAAGAATTATGGATGCTGCTCCAAACATCGTATATCGGATCCTACAGGAATCTTTTCACACATTCTCCTATGAAGAAAAGCTAAGAGTAAAAGCAACCGGGAGACCAAAACCTAACATCAACTTGAGTCAACTACTTGCGTCGGGGCGACATCGTTTTCAACCAGCTAAGTATGACAAGGTGCTGTGGTTAACTGGGAGCATGCAAACCAATCGCACGTATTGCTGGCCGTGCATCATGTTTAATTCTGCTGCTGTATGTTTCGGGTGTTCAAAGTTTGCAAGAGAGGTACGAAGCACGGCGTCAAGGCTATTGTTTACACTTTCCATGGGAATGGGAGGATTAATGCACGTGTCTCGAGACGGAATATTCAACGGAAGATGAGTTGGCAATGCTTTTGTGTTGACTTGAATCGCTTGGGATGAAATATCGATATGGATTTTATTTACAAGTGATCTGAAGGGACTGGGACACTATTTCCCCGTAAGAAGTACATCAAATGGTGAGTGGATTTAAAATATATATATATATCGGGCCGCTGCGTCCAGTGTGTCAGTGACGTGTGTGTGGCTGAAATGCATGCGTTTACTTTTGAATTACCCACGTAATTGTCCTTTTAAGTGTTACATAAAACCCATCTGTGGCCTTGTGCAGAGGAAGGTGGTAAATACATGTTAGAGGAGAGGAGACTGAGGAAGGGATGCTATGTGTCTGTCTGGTCACCAGCTGTTCCTGAAGTCTGGGGCCAGGCGGATGTTTCTCAGGAAGTTTGTCAGAAGGTTATGGGAAGCTCCTTCAGATAAAATCGGTTCCTGAAGTAATCAGGTGTTGTGGCTGATGTTTGACTGAGAGGCTGAGGTTCAGCAGCTTGTTTTCACTTATTCACGTTTCCCTCGATATTCCAATGTACAGTTTTGCCTGTACAGTTGTACAGTTTCCCCCACCCCGCCTACCCTACTATTTTTTTTAGACTATTTTTGTATCACAAAAAGTACTGTATTTGCAAATTTGGTATGTCATAAATGTATAGATGTAGCAGTAGTGTCTATCTGTATGTCATATGTTATGATGAATTGAAAATGGGGGACCCTGATGTAAACAAGACGAAAGTCTTTCTCTGGTCTGCATCCCCTTAACAATTGTGTGTATTGAGCTGTACTGTACTGTACCCATTCTGCAATCTGTTAATACAATTTTCAATCAATCAATCAATCAATCAAACCCTCAATGCTGAGCTGCTTTCCTGTTTTCTCAGAAAGTGGCCTCCACTCACAGAAACAACAGTTCAGTCTGTGTGATAGTGAGGCCTTTTGATTACAAAGATATTTCTGGGAAGGGTCAGGAGAGCATCCTAGTGATCACTAATCAAGCCCTTTCCTATGGCATTCAGATTATTTGTTGTTTTTGAGAAATGAACACCAACCTGTAGAATTAGTTTGCAACTGTAATACAGTTCAAAGGGGTTTGGATTGGAAGCATTTCTCACAAGACACTCACATATTCTTCCAGACATCAGAAATAAGAATAAGAACTGTTTGAATGGTTTTGTATGTTACCAACTGTCAACTTCTCACAGAATGTTTAGAATCTTTCTTCCAGCAAGACAGCAGGCAACCATGGTAACCACTCCATAAACATTCCACGCAGGGCAAAGATACACAGCACACTCAATCAAACCTTCAACAAATTGACCTGATCTGCTTTTATTTTTCAAAGGGCATACATCTGTAAAGACACATCAAATGCCAAAAAAGCATGTACCATTGACTCAGAATGGTCTGTTTGATTGAAATCGTCACAGCAGTAGTTTGTTTATACTTCAGAAGTATAAAGCCTGACACCTGGGAGGAATGGGGGTGTTGCAGCCTTGGGGTTGTTTTAAAAATATAATTTAATATATAATATAATATAATAATTTGTGCTTCACCAAAAAATGTGGTCAGCAGCCGCCACTGGACTACAGCCCCCTCAGCATTGACGGGGCACCGGTCGAGAGAGTGAACAGTTTTAAGTACCTCGGAGTCCACATATCTGAGGACTTGACATGGACCACACACCCAGGCCATCAGGATGCTCAATGACAATGACACTATGTAACAACCCATCATCTACACTCACACATCCACATGTACACACCCACTTTAAACAAACACTCACCTTACCACTCACTTTACTCACTTTAGACACTTTAACACACTTTATATTTAGCTATTATTAAAGAGATTTGCACTACATTCATACCTCATTTGCACCCTACCCTAAGTTGTGTACCTCATCTCATTTATACATTGTACCTCACTGTTACTCTTTTTACTCTGTATTGTATATTGTATATATGTATATTGACTGAACATTCCTTTACTTATATTTTTACTTACTTTTTTTACTGTATGTAGCACACTCTCAGAGGCTCATACAGAAACAAGCATTTCATCATAAAGCATTCTGTATTTTGTTGTGACAAATAATAAACAAACTTGAAACTTGAACCCGACTTTAGAAGCACAGTGTTGAACATGGGCCCATTTGAATTTGTAGGAGAGACGTGAGCATCTTTTAATGGTTTGTTTCTGACACTCATAATGAGGTCAAGCATCGTGTGTTAAGGTAAAACTAACCCCCTAGATCAGTCCTTCAGGCACCACAACAGTGGGCAGGATCGCTGACAGCAGCCGGATAACTAACAAGCAGCAGAACTCAAGAACTACTAGGAATGTCTGATCACTAAGTGTACATGTATAACGTATTACATAATATCATGCCAGTCAGGGTAACCTACTGTATATATACTGCACCTGTGTATAATGTATACTTTACTTACTCATAGTATATATTCAGATTCTGAATAAGTGTTATTGACCATATTTATTGTATAATATAACTGATAGGGCATACAGACCCTCACCTGCACCTTTGGTTACACTGCTCATATGCTTATATTCAGAGTTAATTATATTGTTTACACTGCTTATTTTTACCTGTATATGTTTGCCTATATTTATGTCTTCTACTTCCCCCATCCCCATGCTGCTATGACACCTGAATTTCCCCAAGGGGATCAATAAAGGAATATC
Organism: Notolepis coatsorum; assembly: GCF_963971535.1. Lineage (NCBI taxonomy): Eukaryota > Metazoa > Chordata > Actinopteri > Aulopiformes > Paralepididae > Notolepis > Notolepis coatsorum. Next base: position 57,702,501 of record NC_140184.1, on the reverse strand, counting down.
TTATCTTATCTTATCTTAACACTTTCACTGCTGCACTACCAAACGGTTAACCCTTTCACTGCGACAATACACAGAAGGTTGTGTGATAGTCGGTTGTGTGATAGTAAAGGGTTAACCTTCTGTTGTGTGGCAGTGAAAGGGTTAAAATAGTTAAATGGGTTACAGGGAAATAGATTGGGGATCTTCGGGTTTAAAGACTCTGTCTCGTTGGTCAATTGCCCCATAAACTGCCAGTAACACATAATATATAAGTGAAAATATGCAATACGGTGTGATGTTATGGAAAAAGAATACACAATGTGGATGTTATTTATGCATTTACCTTCACAAAGTGCATTATTTTCCATAACCACACACCTCAGAATGTATCGTCTCGCTTCTACCATGGTGACTTGCCAAATACAAAACTAGAAGAATGCACTCAGTAGAATTCAGACCTTCGCCAAGGCCTAACAATCTCCTCACTTTGCAGTTGCTTTCACATGAAACATTGTATTGGGTAGACAGAAACAAGAGTTGCCCAGCCTATACTGTTACGAGTGTGCTTCTTCGGCATGGTGAACCCAGGTAGCAGAGTGAATACGATGAGAGATGAGACAGGAGTCGACGTGGTGACGATACAGTGTTTACTTTCACAAGACAGGATACAATACACGACAAACACAGGTAACATTTAACAATGAACCAGCAAGTGCATGCTGGCCCAGAACACTTAAATACAAACACTAATTAGACACAGAGGGTAATTACTAACAGGACACAGGTGTGGTAGACAGAACTAACAGAATACAGAGCACACAGGGGGAACAATAACAATTGTACAAACTGAGACAAACGAGACTAAGGCCATGTCCTCACGTATATGGATCTTTTGCCAAACGGATATTCTCAGGCTCCATTTAAAATAAAATCCCCGTCCACACCACAGTGTTAAAAAAAAACTCCATCCAGACACAAACACAAACGCATATGAATTGCTCCAACAAGCATGCGGGCCAGCAGGTGGCGATAAGCGATATCCCAAATACCATAGTGGTACGAGCGGTCAGGACGACAGAGAAATGATAGGAATTGTCCATTGGTTCACCCAGCCCACTTCACCATTCCTAGCATTTCCATTGGCTATATTGACATACATACAGTAGATAATAAATAGATAGATATAGCGGTGGATTAGATGCAATCCAGAGAAAAAACAACCAATCTAGATATGTCACGATTTAATGCTTTACTTCTGCGCACTGGGCGACGGAGAGATACAATGTCAATGTATTCAACGGATTCTGAAACTAAATATGGCTAGTACCCAGAAATTATACTTAAGTGAAAGTATGGGTACCGTCTCAAAATCTGACTCAAGTAAAAGTCAAAGTATCTGGCTAAAAACACACTTGAGTAAAAGTAAAAAAGTCCTACTTTTAAATGTACTTAAGTACTAAAAAGTAAAAGTAATTATTTTTTAAAGGGATAGACCAGGGGTCTCAAACTCATTCCATCGTGGGCCAAGCTTTCATTTTAACTATACATTGCACCAGGTGAGTTAGTTGAAGAGGTGAGCCAATTAGTGAAATCATCAGCTGGTGTTTAGGCAAGGCTGGAATTAAACCAAGCATACACTCTGCCCACAATGGAATGTGTTCTGCGATAGACAATGCTGAAATGAAAGAACAGAGGACACTTTTTTGCATTAAAATTATTTAATGCACTTCTCCATTGAAGGTAAACTAACATGGACGGCATTTACATCACAGCATGAATAATATCACAATATTAAAAACAGAATGGTGTATCCTGAATAATATCACAATATTAACCACAGCATACTGGATTATCCTGAATAATATCACAATATTAAAGGCAGAATACTGGAGTACCCTGAATAATATCACAATATTAAAGACAGAATACTGGAGTACCCTGAATAATATCACAATATTAAAGACAGAATACTGGAGTACCCTGAATAATATCACAATATTAACCACAGCATAATGCGGATCTGACTGTCTATTCTTCTGATAGCAGGTGTTTAATCAAAGATCCCTGCTTTCTAGTGTTGCACAAGGACCAATCAGCATGGGTATGGGTGGGTTCATTTTCCATTGATGGGGATTTGATTGGCTGTTTACCTGCGGTCGCAGGATTAATAACGTTAACGTTAGTTCGGCCAGATAAACAATTAAAATATACTAATTTAAATGGTTGGACCTGTGAGATTTGTACTTTGTACTTTGTAGGTCTGCATTTTAAATGTAAGGAGTAAAAAGTATGTATTTTTTCTCTGAAATGTAATGGAGTAAAAGTACAAAGTATACAAACCTAATAATACTCGAGTAAAGTACAAATCCCCCAAAACAGTACTTAAGTATTGTAACGAAGTACAATTACTCAAGTACTTTACACCCCTGCAAACTATATATATACTAATTACAACAAGACATTAATTAATTGCATTGTACTTGTAACTGAGGGGTTACAAAACCCTGACTGTATTAAAGATTGTTTAGATTAAACCACTACTAAATATTATTACTTGCCAGACAGTACAGTTAGTTAAATATGGCAGACACTCAATAGACGGCACGGGGACAAAGAGATCACCTTTACAGTATTTGAATAGCAATATCAATATACAACTGCATTAGTACGTTGCTCTTTTAATGGCGAAATGATAGTAGAATGTCAGAGTATCAAAGTCAGTGGGAATGAATAATTCCTAGGTTAAGAATACTCGACCGGAACGCTGCATGGAGTGAGATGGCGATACAGGGCAAGCGAGGGGTATAGCTGGAGACAATGATTTCCCCCACGGAGTGGTAAGCTCCAGAGGAATTGAAGAATAGTCGGATACTCCTGCGGTCACTGAAGAAAAGGGGTTCTCGTACGGATCCAGTCCTTGTAATCCAAGTGCCCGATGGCAGGGTAATAGCTATTTTTATTTTTTTTTTGGTCTTTTTCCCCCTCCATTTTCCGCCGATTTTCTCCCATCCCAATGTTAGTCGTATGCCAATTCCCAGTCCCTTCCTGGTCGCTGCGCACTTACCCCCCACAGTCAGATCATCTGGGAGAGTGGAGGCTACCACGTGCTTCCTCCGACACACGTCCAGCCAATCACCGCTTCTTTTCACCTGGCAGCGCGGATTCTCATTGAGAGGGCGTAGCGTGTGGGAGGACCACACTATCGCCCTCACGTCCAATCCGCGCTTAGCAGGCGCCCCGACCGAACTGTAGGAGTCGCTGTTTACAACGACCCGGACCCACCCCGCCAGCTTCTCCCACCCTCTGATACAGCCAATTGTATCAGTGCAGACGGCCAGCCAAGCTGGTGACAACCCCGGAGCTGTGAGCTGGATTCGAACAGGCAAATCCAGCTCAGCTCCGGGGCTGGTGACGAACGCAATCTCCGCTCGGCCACCTAACCGCCAGGGTAATAGCTCTTAATCCAAAGCCCGACGGCAGTGATGATAGCTAGCTAGCTTCGTTGATCCTAGAAGCTAGCCCGATGCAGGTCTTCAGGTGTAGTTAGATCCAAACGCCAATGGTCTCAACTATGCTCTTCTCCACGTTACTTCGCTTACACAATTCACTATAATACACCAACAATGGTTCTACAATATTAGGGTCGTATCTAAGTAGCTACTAGCTATCCGTAACGATACACCGCGGTAGGCTTCCACTGCTCACATGTCCACTCGTTCTGCTGTTAGGTTACTTCACACTTCACCTCGTGTTCTGATACTCATTACGTTAAGTTCACACACAGCTGCACATTAGATTAGGTTCACACTTTCACTTGCTTGCTAGGTTACTGCTGCTTGCGCCATCTACAATATATATACTCAGAGTGATTTCTAGAGCGCAACCGAATTACTTGTCCGGAATCACTGCGCCGGCTAAGGGCATGTCCGAACTTGCCCGGACACGTCTTTGAACTTGTCTGGGGGGCGCGACTGCTGGCGCCGCCAATGTCAAGGGCGGTGTCCAATGAGGCGAGCGAACAATACTATGATTCAAACGGAAGCTTAAAGGTATATAGCTTATATATATAAATAATATACAAGTTATACAAAATAATAAACGTAGATTCTCAGTGTTAATCTGGCCCTTCAGAACAGTACTGTTCACGTGCCGTCGTCGCATATATAAGTAAGGATAGTTTGAATGACATTTCAGCACCCAGGCTGTCCACTGAAGTTATTATTAGGTCATTCTGGGACCACTCACGCTTGATGCCAACATCCTCAACTATCCGCAACATCAGAGAGCATCAGGTGCAGACGCTCTTCTGTCGCAAGTCTATTAACTGAATCTAGAATGCAATTTGGCATTTAACTGAAGCAGGGCGCAAAACTAGACATGTTTAGCAAAACATTAAATATCTTTGCTACAGTTTGTGATAATGCCTTGCCTTATTTTGCTTCGGAATCGCGATATTGTGATCTCAAGGTCTCAACATGACATTGTATGATATCTCTCGAGAAATAAGCAGACGAAAAAAACGCCACTCGCCACTTAAATAAATCAAAAGCGTGTGTTTAACAACCTCAAAAACTTTCGAAACACGGTTTATATTAACTTAATAAATAAACAGAAAGGAAAAATCTACTTATGTAAACGAAAATGTCCAGTATAACTAAATAACAGATACATCCCTATTACACGCAAGCAGCGTCTGATGGCCGAATCTGTCGGCACTGGAGTATACAGTAGCTGTTACATTACATCTAGACATTCATGAATGACATACAAGATATACAAATATACAGTACTGCTTAAGAGGCAGAGATCAATAAGAGAAAATATATACATTCAAGGGGGAAGAAACTACATGCTATTTCTGTCTGTCATTTCAGCACCAGGCGCTGTCCATCTTATTACCTGCATGCGCTTCAAGGCTGGGCTATTGTATTGCCATGGATGGAACAACAGTCTGAGCATGCGTAGTGAGCTGTGGCGTCATCGTTTATCTCTAGACTATGCGTTTACAGTGGCTGCACGGATCCACTGAACGGATATTTTGGAAAATCTTCACTTTAAAATGCGTTTAAGAAAGTCTCCGTTTATGTCTCTGAAAACACCCTTTACGTGTGGATGAAAGGCCCAATCGTCGAATAAAATGTGCGTTTGGCAAAAGATCCATATACGTGAGGACATGGCCTAAAACATATTTACAAAACACAGACAGGGGAACACAAAACTAACACAATGGAAACAACAATGACAACATAGACAAAGAACATAACAAATATAAATGGCAGATGAGAATGTTAAGTAGGTGTGTGAGCTGATGCCAGATCTGCCACATCTGGCTCAGCCCACCGGTTGCCAATGTTATGTTGTGAAGGGTATTGATGGGGGGTTGTGTGTTATGGTTTGTAACCGACCTCAAACGCAACGGCACAGACAGGTAGTTCAGAGTTAGCCAAATACTAGGGCGTATTTATTTACAGAGTCAAAAAAAGGGTAAAGTACTATTATCAAACAAACAGGGAGACTGCCTTCGGCAGAGTCATCTGCGGCTCTGCAGAATCCTCCTGGTGATAGCGGTGGGGAATTGGCATGTGATGTTGTAGCGGCTCTGCAGATACTCCCAGCTTTAACTCAAGGTGGAAAACGGAGAGAGAGAGAGGTATCAGAAACAGTCCAACGAAACACAGAGGCAGTGTGGTTCCCTCCTTCCCTTAGCTGTGTCCAGAACCAATTGACAGTGACAGTCTTCAGTGTTCCCCACAACACACAACTTAGCTGAGTCAGTGCAAACAAAACTAAATCTTCAGTGTCTCTTCTAAAACACACAATCAGAATAATCCAGAGGGGTTTGGTTCCACTCACCCAAGCGCAACGCGTAAAGCGAGGCGCAGCTCCAAACGGGGAACAAGGTTCTCAACAGCCGTTCTCCACAGAAAGGTCCTGGAGAGAAAAGTAGACCAGGAACAGCAACGGGGAAAAAGCAGGCAAATGCAGTTGTATTCCAGAATGACCCGACAACGATAGAAGGAAGGTCCAGGTATATAAAGCCCTCTGGGGCGCTAATCACAAACTATGACAGCTGCGTGATGAAAGTGGCAATCGCTCAAAAAGCGTGTGGCGGGGAATGCACCAATCAGCACCCTACCTCAGGAGAGCGTGTGGCGGGGAACGAACCAAACCTCACATTGTGAGTGTCTGAGTCCTGGACCAACTGAACCGGGCGGAGGGTTGCCGGTTGGTCCCACAGGACCGGGGGAAGTGTTACATATGATGCTAGAGGACAGGTCACAGGGTCACTAGAATCAACAGGTTTCTCCCTGTAGGGGTCCTGAACATCCACAGCAAATTCTGTACGACAGGTCAGGAGATACACCCATTTGAAAATGCTATGTTTGGTCTGTTGAGGGTGCCAGATTAAAGGTCATCTGGTCAACAAAATCAATAGATGTGTTCCTCTTGGGGGAAAAGCATTGATTATTTCCCATTCCGTGTTTATCACAACTCAGTTTGTGCATGGGGATGTCCATTCTATATTCTATTTCTACGGTACAAACATTTTCAGAACACACATTATACTGTGACAGACAATGATTAACAACTGACTTACCCTGATTGTACAATAATGTAATGAATGTTTAATAACTGCTTAGAAAGGAAGATTGTGCACATTGAATTCATACCATTAGGTGAGGGTTTACTTATTATCATTATTGAGCTGATGCTTGAATACTTCATATTAAATATCAATGCTGGTCTTCCTTCATTAAAGTTGAATGCAAGGCACCTCTGATTTGAGAACAACAATCCACTCCATAATTTGCATAGCAGTAGGTCTATGTCATAATGTTTGGCTATTGGTGCATATTGTTTGCCTATATTTATGTCTTCTATTATTACCATGCCCATACCTGTACCTCCCCTTCCCGATGCTGCTATGACACCTGAATTTCCCCAAGGGGATCAATAAAGGAATATCTTATATTATCTTAATAAGACACAGGAGATCAATTTATTCTCTAAGAATCTATAGACCCTAAACACGAATGCATCTTGTTCATAATAATATAATATTTTTTCCCCCACACATGATCGTTGGTCTATGGCCCAGTTGACAATAGAATGCATGATTTAATGATCTGATTATAGACTCATGCTTTTCTCAGCCTTAGATATTCAGTTGAGTGCAGCTTTGGTGTCTTTACTCATTGTCTGGATAGACTTCGGGAGAATATAAAATGTCTGCATCTCTCTGCATCCCTTGTCAAGCCTGTGCTATGCATTCGCAACAAAGGTTTTCTACAGACTCCCAGACGCACCAAATAATACAAAATGGGTTTTAGTTTTTTTTTGTTTATCTTGACAGCAAGTGATATTTTTGGCCTGTCAAGTGCTGTTCCCGGGTTCTCATCGGAAAACAAACACCATCATCATGTTTTTTTTTATCTAAATTAGAGTGTTTGGTAAAAGCACTGGAGATACTATATCAAGTATATTTACAACAGTATTACAATTAATTACAATTGTATGCCGATATTAACAATCTGATGCTTTGAAGGCACAACAATTAAATTAGCAATGAATATTAGGTTAGCAAATATATTTGCTGGATTTAATGTGATTTCTGTGAGGGCTGGCCCAGTACTGCGCGCTTCCAGGTGCCAATTACCATCACGCACCTGAGAGGAGTTACCAATCAGCTCGACGGGAGCCCTCTTATACACGGTTTGCTGAACATTCAGTGTCGGGTCGTTTTGGTCACCACCAGCTACTGCTTGTGCCTGTTGTGTGTTTCTCCAGTACGCCCTTGGACATTGCTGCTGTTTCCTCTCTCTGCCTCCGTGGACCCGTGCCTCGTATTTACACTTTGCCCTTGGTGAGTTTTTGGATATCTATTTTTGATGAACTAATATCCTCGTTTTATCCTGGACTCAATACCTCCATCTGTTTTTGTGTGTTCCTTAACACTGAAGAATTGTCACTTTGTTTTGTTACCAGACTCTGTCTTGTTACTGGACTCTGCCTCGTAGATTTCTACATTTCTATTACTGACATTCTCCGTTTTCTTTTTCTCCACGAGTGGATTATTATCCAGCTGCAGAGCCGCAGAGCACTACTCGGCTAAAAGGATTATCAAGCTGCAGAGCCGCAGAGCCCTACGTGGCTAAAGGATTCTCCTCGGATGGATTTACTTTGTTGTTGCCCATTTCTGTTGTGAAATAAATACGCCCATCATTTTTGGCTAACTCTGAACTACCTGTCTGTGTCGTGCTGTTGGGGTTGTTTACAAACCATAACAATTTCCTTTAATCTAATGTTCATTTGTTAATTTAATTAAATATTTTACCATCTTGTATTGTACAATAATTATTAAAAGAAAATCACATCTGGTATAAACCACGCCCACTTCCGGTATTATGTCCGAATACAGATACACATATAGTTTTGTTGATTGAACAGATCCAGATATAATGACATCTACACAAAACCCTTGTCTACACCCTCCCCAGACCGACAGAGGAAACCAGGGATGAGCCTGAATCCGAATATGAATTTGGGGATTATTATCCAGAAAAAAAATTATGTTATGAGCTCCATTGACGCAGCGCATCTACGACTACCAGTCAGTAGTCTACACCCTCCCCAGAGCGACGGAAGAGACAAGTGGTAGTCTACACCCTCCCTAGACCAACAGAGGGTATAAGCAATGACCAGGACCATGATATACAGGGAATTTGCATAACAACTAAATAAAAAAATAATCGAGTAAAGGGATATTTCACTTTATTAGAACTTATTAGCTGATTAGAAAAATCAGCAGTCTTACCTCTATCTAAAGTCATCTACGAGTAAGCTATAGTGACCACTACTACCCCTGTGATCCACTGTCAACACCACCATTCCTCCCAGGTTACAGGCTCTGCATTCACTTCCATTCATTTTGAGGACCAAGTCTAAATATAATACTTCTGAATTATGAACGAAAACTACAGCAGTATTATTCAGTGTAATGTATTTTTTTATTATAGAAAACAAATGTCACTTGAGGTGTAGGTAACCATAGGTAACCAGTAACCACTCCCCAACATTCTATGCAAGGCAAAGATACACGGCACACTCTACAACAAATTTACTGGATCTGCTTTTATTTTTCAAAGGTCATATTATGTAACTTGGGGCTTATCAAATGCCAAAACAAACGAGTACCTTTGACTCAAAATGGTCTCCTTTATTGGAATATTCACAGCAGTAATTTGTTTATACGTCAGATGATATCTAGAGTAGGTAAAATGGATGGTGTAGTGAATGAGGAGCTTGACATCTGGGAGGAATGGTGGTGTTGACAGAGGACAACAGGGACAGCAGTGATCGCTGACTTGTAGATTACTTCATATAGAGGTAAGACTGCTGATTTTCAACCAGTTCTACTAAAGTGAAATGTACCTTTAAAGCTGCTGGTGCCTCTGGCAGTCTGTGGAAAACCTTTGTTGCCGTGGCGCCAGGCTTAAAAAGTGATGCAGAGCTTGTTCTATTTCTGCTGCGCACTCCTACACGTAGCTGTCTCTAGGCTTGTATGTCACAGCCTGCTCGAGAGCCAAAATCCACAAGCAAATTAGTTATTAAGGAAATGCGGTTATAACTCTGAATTCGTTGTGTATACAAAGTATCACAAATAACCAAAAGTTAAGCTTGCATGAACATTTATGATTTATGCAATGATGTAGTTGTCATAATAAAAGTAAACAGACTATATTTTCTGTATTAAGGAGACCATAGCTTTATGACTGCATGCTACGCTGCACAGACGCTGTTAACTGTAAAACGTTTCAACTCTTGATAAAAGTCACTAAAAAGGCATTACAAATTACAGAGAGCGAGAGAGAGCGAGAGAGAGAGAGAGCGAGAGAGAGAGGGGGAGAGAGAGAGAGAGAGAGAGGGGGAGAGAGAGAGAGAGAGAGAGAGAGAGAGAGAGAGAGAGAGACCGAATTAACTCACTGTTTACGTGGTCCACCACTCACTGTTGTCCCGACTCCCCAGACTGTTCTTGATAAAGTGTATAATCCGCTGTTGATGATGTATATCCAGTCCACTGTCCAGACTGCCATATAGCTTGTTAGCTGTTAGCAGTTAGCACCACACAACAAGTAGTTTGATTTCTTTGTCTATTTCCGCGTCGAACAGACTGCAAACTACCTGGCGCTCTATCGCCATGCTCTAAGACAAACTCTAACCTTAACCAACTTTGAAAGAGTGCCTAAGCTTAACCGTCGAAAGAACTTGCAGTCACGCTCTAAGACAAATAGCTTGCATCTCAGTCACAACAACACAACTATGATCTCTACCACCAAGCTAGAATTGGAACATTAGAAAGTGGATTCGGCCAATCAGAGATCGTCTCCGCGAAATGCTGCTACGGAAAAAAAAACTGTAGTCGGCCAATCAGAGAGCGTCTCCGCGAAATGTGGCTACAGAAATTCTTGACCGCTTCAAATCGCGCCCGGATTCCAACATAATAGTCATATTTCAACGCACAACGCGTTACGCACTGATTGGCTGCTACGGATACAGCGATCACACAGTGACGCGCACTCAGAGCGCTATCGCGTCTAGCCCGGGCCGAGAAAAAAAAAAAAGAAAAAAAAAAAAAAGTGAGTCACTTCCTGTTCAGGAAAACGAGTATTTATTATTTTATTTATTAACGTTATATTGTGCATTGGAAACACAAACATACTTAAAATGAATCTTTTATTTCTGACAATAAAAAAAACTTATTTTGAAAAACTTGGAATACACACAATCTGAAAATAAAACTTTGAATCTTTTATTTTGAACTTTTTTTTTGAAAAAAGATTTTAACTTTTATTTTGAAAAAATTCTGAAAACTCCTCCCCTTCCGTAACCAGATGTCCCTCCCCTTCCGAAACCGGATGTCCCTCCCCTCGAAACCGGATGTCCCGCCTCCTTGCATCCTCGACCAATCAGAGAAGGGGGCGGGACTTAGGGGTCATAACTCATCTCAAAAGGGGGCGTGGTTACAATCAATCAAACTTTCCTTATAAGGAGTGACAGGTGGAGAATCCTATTTCTCTCTCTTAGGGGTCTTGAGGGTGTGTAGTTAGAGACCATTGACCGGAGGTAGGCAGGAGCGGTTCCCTTTGCTGCACGGTATGCTAGGTTGTGGGCCTTGAAGCGGATTCGTGCAGCAATGGGGAGCCAGTGCAGGTCCCTAATCCCTATCACTTGGATTGACTTAATTATTGCCGATGCCTTTTGTAGACTACAATGTTTTTTTTTCATAGAAAAAAAGTCACCGGCCGGTAAAATGACCGGCCACAGCCGAATTCTAACCGCATTTGGCCGGTGGCCGGTGCTAATGTCAAGCCCACTTATACAGCTTTTAACTCAGTCGCAAGCTATAACCGCAGGGAGGACTAGTGTTACAAAGGGTCAGATTAAACCAAATATATATATTTATTGCTTGATACCCCTTGTATAATATTTGTATATCGTTTGATATCCCTTGTATATTCTTTGTATATATACACGGAATATCCCTTTACCTAGGTACAAGCCAGACCATAATATTCGTTCTCCTATTGGACAGCGACCCCTAGGCGCCAACGACCATACCCCCAATGGCGAGTTCAAAGCCACCGCCAAGACATGTCTCAACATGTCCAGGTTTGCGCAGTAATACGAGACAGAACTGAGGTTGGCACTAGATTATTCACCTTACGTATAAATACGGCGCAGGTGGATACAGCAGCACTTAGTTCAGTTCGTTCAGCTCATTCAGTTCATCATTCGTTCAAAGTAACGTCTAGTCTTATCCCAACGTTAAAGCCTTCACCACGAGTCAACGACCAAGTGAAGTGAGCAACTTTGCGTCTAAATAGAGCACTTAGAACCGCGTGCGAATAGGATAGTAAAAGTGTCAGAGCTTAGTGAAATAACGTCAAGTTCGACCTAGTTAAATGTGAAGTACCGTGCACAGGAGAATCTACACCGGCGAATGCAGAGCCTTTTCCGGCTGGATTATATTGCTTTTGGTACTGTGGCTGCTGGAGCAGAGAACCGTCTACCCCACTGCTGTGTGGGATCTACCCGTGAGGAGCATCACTCGAGCCCGTCTCTAGGAAGAGGCTGGCTGGCTTTCATCCATGCTGTCGCGCATACTGGATTATAGCTGCTGCTTTTGTCTGCCGATCAAGGGAGTAATGTACCGCCTCCCGTAGCTGGAGCTTCTTTATTCTTCGTTGATCCAGACTTTTGCTCCCGAACATTCCTCTCCCCTGCTGGCTTACAACCGGAGGGAACCCCCTTAGTATCTCCAGCTGACTCCGAGTGTGCCTTATGTAATTCTTATGCTACAGGTGGTGTCAGTTATACCCATCTTAATATGCTCATGGATTTACGCTCTTGACCTACTTAAGTGTTCTTCGCCATATAAGCGCAATTCATAATTCTCAATATTGTAACCTATTGTTGCTGCTCTAATAATAAATCCCTCTAACTAGAACTTTAGGTGTCATTGTTGTATTCTTGTGTGGGTGTTCACCAGATATACCGTGTACTGTATGGCCAGTAATTAAAGTACATAACTAAGTAGTGGTTTAATAATACCATACTCTCAATACAGTCAGGGAATTGTACCCCTCAGTTACAACTAGGATGCTGTCAACGCTTGTTCACAGACATCTTTGGTTGGAGCAGTCTTCCTTTGAGGAGGAGAAAAGGCTTCTCCTCCTCAGGGCTCCCCTCTCCGCAGAGGGACTCTTTGGTCTTTCCGCAGGAATGCGGGCGGTATTTGACCTGGGCCCCACACCGCCTCGCACCACGCAGCCAGAGGTGAGGGCGCCAGCGACTGTGGCGAGGCCCCCGACCAGCGGCCATGTTTCCCCCGCCTGAGGTACCCTGGACACAAAGAAAACAGGTGATCGCAAGGCCGACAGCCTTGGCGGCCGAGGGATCGGCTACATTAGATGAGCATGCCCTAAAAAAAAAGTCGCTGTCTAGCTGTGTCTAGCTCGCTCTCCGGTCACTCCCCCCCCTACACCAGCGGGATACGGGCTCTGATTTGTCCCCTTTGGCTGCGGCCCGCATGCCTTCAACGAGGCGCAAGCGGCCCCACGTTTCGCTTCTCATGGGGACAGGGGCTGACACCCAGTTGCTGGCTAGGCCTGGGTCTGCCTATGAGAATGCTGTGCTGTCAAGCGGCTCCCACGCCACACGTTCTGCGTCTGTGTTTGGTGAGCCTGGTGTTGTGCCTGTCAACGACGAAGGTTGTCAGGGGGGGAACTCGAGGCCCAGGGGGTCGCAGCGTGAGTTCCCCCTGCCCGCCCTCGCCAGGCCGGATATCACGTTAGTGCCTCCCACGGCCGGAAGACCGGCGGTGGTCAGTTAGGCGTGTGTGATTTGGGTGGTAGTAATATCACTGCAGGGCTACGGTGTGTAGGAACCCACCCTATCGGGCAGTCCAGCTGTAGAACAGTTCCTTAGCAATCCATGCCGGGGAGGTGTTCAGTGGGGGAGCTTTTGTCACCCAGTGTGATGTCAGCTTCCCCCGTATCAAACCGGCCCTTTCTGTCGGGGTCCCCCCTTGGGTGCGATTGCCTGAGTTGGTAGTGTCAGGGTGTGATATCCCGGCTCCACGAGACGCTCTGCTCGCGCGGTTGGCGAGTCCAGGGTTGGCAACGCACAGCGGGTGGGACCGGGCCGCCTATCTACGGTTCCTGGCGGACCAGCGCCAAGTGGCGGCGGGTGCGCTTTGGGATTATCATCACATATGGCTACAGTAGTGCCATATGTCGAGGTGGATGGAGAGAACGCTGAGGCGGGGACTTGTGTTGCAGTTTGCACAACCCCACCCTCCGTTTTCAGGTTTGTTACAGATCCTGTTGTCAGGGTCAGCAGCAGTGACAGCTCTGGCCGACGAGATCCAATCTCTGTTAGCGAAGCAAGCCATCGTCGTGGTCCCAAAGGAGGACGCGATGCGTGGCGTTTACTCCCGGTATTTTCTGGTGCCCAAGAAATCGGGAGGTGTCAGACCTATTCTGAATCTGTCTGCGTTCAATCGGCTGATTGTGGCGAGGCGGTTCAGGATGTTGACCGTCAAACACCTGATAAGCTCTGTCAGAGTGGGAGACTGGTTCACCTCCATAGACCTGAAGGATGCGTACTTTCACATCCCGATCTTCCCTCCTCACAGGAAATTCCTTCGCTTCCTTTTTCAGGGTGTAGCGTACGAATACCAGAGGCTGCCGTTCGGCTATTCTCTGGCCGCTCGCACATTCACCAAGTGCGTAGAGACCGCGCTGGAGCCTCTATGTCGTCAGGGGATACAAGTTATTTTCTATCTCGACGACATTTAGCTCCTCAGCCGGTTGGAGGAGGTCGCCAGGTCTCATACCAGGCTGGTGGTGGAATTCCTCACCAGTCTGGGTTTTGCTGTGAACTGGAAGAAGAGTACTCCTCTTCCCAGTCAACAGGTGGAGTACTTGGGCTTGGTTCTAAGCTCAAGGCCCATGAGGGCAACACTCTCAGAGCGACGGCGAGTGGATATTCCCGGCGCACTCAGGGGGCTCCGTCCTGGCAGGACGGTTACGGCGCTGTCCGTGATGTGCCTGCTCGGTATGATGGCATCTGCTTACTATGTGGTCCCTCTTGGCCTCCTATTTATGAGGAGGGTTCAGAGGTGGTTTTCCAGTATGAAAATAGACCTGGTGAGACAGGGCTCTACAGTGCGACCATATTGCTTGCATATGCCCCTAGAAATATGTGTGTGCGAAACGGAAAAATCAATTACTCGCACGGTGTGCGAGTGAAGATTAAAGCCTCAATCATGCTTTTTTCTCCGCTGGTAATCGTTCAAAAACTACAAGTTCCACATTGCACTCAAGCCAACGGTCCAATCACAGTAGAGTGACGTGACTGGTTTCAAGAAAAAATAAAGGAAATGACCAATCGGAAGCTCTCATTTTCTCTTTTACATCCTGAAAGTCCGCCATTGCGATATGCAAGCGTTTTCCGAGACACAAGTAACATTAATTAAGTAATATTCTAGTCTTACCAATAGCAATAGATTTGAGAACACCTAGATTTATCGATAGCAATAGTAATATAACGTTAATGCAACAAAACGAATGCCTTGCTTTGTTAATCATAACGTTGATGCAGTAGTCGTGTAGTGTTGTTGTGTTGGCTGTAACTGACATGAGAATAGCAACACTGTGTACACATTAAAATTGCGATAATCGATTCTAACATTTTCAAATCGATGCAGTTGAATTGTCCCCTTAGGATCGATGCATTGCGATGCATTGTTACACTCCTACACCAAAGTAACTGGCCCACTGTGTATGTGTGTACAGCTAACTTGGCTAGCGTTATCAACAGCAGAGGTGGACAATAGGGGCCAGCTGCAGCGCCGGACGGCCGGAGTGCAAGCGGTGTGACGTAATTGGCAGAATCGACTGTCAATCAATAGTCTACCTGACACCTAAACTCATAATAAACAATGTTTCTGTACTGGAGGTGTACAGTATTTCAATAGGCAACCCTGAAAGGAATATTTTTCTAGAAGAGCAACACTAGCCAAAACATAGGCATTGTATCATAAAAGGGGCAAAAGCTAAAGTTAAGTGACTTACTTTACTTTTGCACACGCAGATACACACACACGCATGCAGTGGGCCAGTGACTTTGGTGGTATGTGCTATTGCACAGATGTGTGTCCCGTTCCCATTTGCACATGCACGCACAGTACAAATATACATTTATAAAAAAATAAAATAAAAAAAACGTTGTTACTTGAAATATTTTCACTGTGCTTCTAAATATTTTTGGGTGCTCCTAAATTTCTTTGTGTGCTCCTAATTTTTTTCATTTAGGAGCACATGTGCTCCTTGGGAAAAAGGTTAGCGTAGAGCCCTGTGAGAGGCAAGTGGAAACTACTGAAGGTTCCCGTGTCAATACTGGGGGATCTCGACCACTGGGGACTGGTACCCTCACCAGCGGGATCTCCATGGGCTGCAGGCTGTCACACGTCACGTTCTTCACCGACGCCTCCTTCACGGGGTGGGGGGGACGTGTCGGACCAACGCAGTAGGGGGCAGCTGGACGTGCCATGCTACCCGGTCTGCACTGCATATCAATGTGTTGGAATTGAAGGCGGTCCTTATGGTCCTGAAGCAGTTCGGCCACCTGGTGGTGGGCGAGCACGTGTTGATCAGGACGGACAACACGACGACAGCGTCGTATATCAACAGACAGGGAGGAGTACGCTCCATCCGTCTGCACCGGGCGGCGGTCGAGCTCTGGCTATGGGCGTCTGTCAATCTGCGCAGCCTGAGGGCGCTCCACATCCCTGGCAAGGAGAATGTAGGCGCGGATGTGATGTCGCAGGGTGGTCCTCATCCCGACGAGTGGGGACTACGTCCAGACATAGTCAGACAGGTCTGGGACTCATTCAGGGAGGCCACGGTGGATCTGTTTGCGAGCAGACAGTCTCACCAGTGCCCCTTATGGTTCCTGGTCAGTCGGGGGGACAATCCTCCCCTGGGGGTGGATGCCTTCTTGATGTATCCATGGCCGCCCGGGATTCTGTATGCGTTCCCCCCCATACACCTGATAGCTCAGCTGTTGGAGCGGCTACGTCGGGAGCGCAGGACCGTAGACTGTCGGCCTCGACGGTGAGGGTATACGCCGCAGCTATATCCTCTTGTCATGTGGGTTTTGGGGGTGGTACGTTGTTCAGCCACCCTCTTGTGAAACATTTCCTGCTTGGCGCTCGGCATCTCAAGCCTGTGGGACGTTCTCTGTCTCCGAGTTGGGACCTCCAACTGGTCCTGGGCCGGTTGTCGGAGGCCCCGTTTGAGCCTCTTGAGCAAGCGCCATTGGAGCAGCTGTCTTTTAAGACTGCGTTCCTTCTGGCCATCACCTCCGCTAAGCGCGTGGGTGAGCTGTGTGCTCTCTCGGTGCGGCCTGAGTGCCTGTCTATTCGGGCCAATAGCGGTGCGACTCTGAGGCCTAATCCAGTCTTCATGCCAAAGAATATCCGGAGCTCTTTTCGCTCCACGGATATTGTGGTTCAGGCGTTTCATCCGCCTCCTCACGCTAGTGGGTTAGAGGCGAGCCTTCATCTGTCGTGTCCTGTCCGTGCACTGGGGGTTTACCTCAGTCGGACACAGGATCTCAGGGCTTCCGATCAACTGTTTGTTTGTTGCGGTGGCCCTCGCGCAGGTAAGGCATTGTCCAAGCAACGCCTGTCACATTGGTTGTGCGAGGGCTTTGCCCTTTGCTACACGTTGGCTGGACAGGTCCCCCCTGGGGGCATCAGGGCGCACTCCACTCATGGAGTGGCAGCCTCTGCCGCCTTGTTAAGGGGGGCCTTGTGGAGGACATCTGTGCTGCGGCCTCCTGGTCCTCCCCGGGTCCCTTCGTTAGGTTTTACCTCATGGATATGACTGGGGGTTCTGTCTCCCAGGCGGTTCTGAGGTCTGGGACCTCTCCTGCGTCCCACCATTTGGTGGCTAGCAGGGGTGTGTGGGTGTGTGCCACGGGGTGCTGTGTCACACGTGGTCCCGCCTGTGCTGTGCGTTTTTCAGGGGTGTCTGGTTCCCCCTTGTTTGCACTTTGGTGGAGTTGACTGCCTCCCCCCCTTCGTTAGGACGGGCGGGTGGACGGGACTCCCCTCCTCCCTGGTTGGGGCTTACGGGCCCTCAGGGGGTACACTTGTCGGGCCACACGTCTGCTCTGCCCCATATCTCATAATGGCGAAGAGCGAGACGTGATTGGCCAGTATGATAATATAACGAAAGGTTATCCTATAACCTAGTTATATGAATACTGGCTGAGCGTCTCGCTCTTAGCGCCCTGAGGTCCCTTGGTTGGGTTTTCAGTGTTGGAAACCTTTTCTGAGGAAGGTAGAGTGTGACCATGTCCGGCGTCATATAGTAGGACGCGGGGGCGTGGCCTGGTCACGTGCATGTGAGTCCATTTGTTTGTTCGTGAGCATTAGGTGCTAGGAGATAAGAGATATCTCATAATGGCAAAGAGCGAGACGCTCAGCCAGTATTCATATAACTAGGTTATAGGATAACCTTTCGTTCTCATAGATTTGTTCCCCCTGCGAGAGATGCCATCTTAACACTAGACGTAATATCAGGTCAGAAATAATAATATACTGTTATTTTCATATCACCACATTATTGGCTTGAGGTCCAAGTGAACTTATACCTATATAATTGTCTTAATGGTTTTATCTTCTAAGAAAACGCTACCCAAATCCTACAACACCCATAAACTAGAGACCTGGGTCAATAAGAGAGTGTATGGTTTGTCTAGATGCATTATCAATAAGGGGGGTTTTCAGGGCCATTTATGTTCTGTTGTGTTTAGTGTTTAATGGCCATGTCCCACTGGCACGATTCCACAAGCGGACAATTCCACTCTCAATTCATTGTGTACAGAAAACAAGCCATTTGCATGCTGGGATAGCTTTTTTTTTTTTACTGAGTGCCTCATTAGCCTAGGGATTAAGGATATGTGAAGTATTAACTACACCATAATAATATTGAGGTTTTGATCCATAGAAATGTCTGTGCTACACAATTTCAGTTAGATTAGATTTATTGTCCTTTAATTTTGCACTCATGACATTAGTTGCTTGCCGTTTAATCAACATCGAAAGACTCACCACTTCCTCCCAGACACCATTCCAAGAGCCTGTTTGCTTTCCAGGTCGGTCGGTCGGTCGGTCGGTCGGTCGGTCGGTCGGTCGGTCGGTCGGTCGGTCGGTCTCTCTCTCTCTCTCTCTCTCTCTCTCTCTCTCTCTCTCTCTCTCTCTCTCTGTCTCTCTCTCTCTCTCTCTCTCTCTCTCTCTCTCTCTCTCTCTCTCTGTGTCTCTCTCTGTGTGTGTGTCTCTTTCTCTCTCTCTGTGTGTCTCTCTCTGTGTGTCTCTCTCTCTGTGTGTCTCTCTCTCTCTGTGTATCTCTATCTATGTGTGTGTCTCTCTCTCTCTCTGTGTGTCTCTCTCTCTGTGTGTATCTCTCTCTGTGTGTCTCTCTCTCTGTGTATCCCTCTCTCTGCGTGTCTCTCTCTGTGTATGTGTGTCTCTCTGTGTGTGTGTGTCTCTCTCTCTCTCTCTCTCTCTGTGTGTATCTCTCTCTCTCTGTGTGTCTCTCCTCTTTCTCTCTGTGTGTCTCTCTCATTGCTCTCTCTCTGTCTCTCTGTCTCTGTGTGTGTCTTTCTGTCTCTGTCTCTGTGTTTGTCTCTGTGTCTGTCTGTCTGTCTGTCTGTCTGTCGTCTGTCTGTCTGTCTGTCTGTCTGTCTGTCTGTCTGTCTGTCTGTCTGTCTGTCTGTCTGTCTGTCTGTCTGTCTGTCTGTCTGTCTGTCTGTCTGTCACTCTCTCTGTCTCTCCCCCAATTAAACTGTCCTACTCTACATCACCAGCATGTTTTGCAGCAAGTCACTTGTTCCTTCCTCTACTAAACAGGTCTGTAATTTTCAAATATTGTTCTGCGGTCTTTTACTAGCAATTTTAGTTTTTTAATTCTAGCTGTGTCAGCTCCACCATTTCTTTTTTTTTACAGGGGCCAATTTCGAATTGCATATTCTTGGTTGACACTGAAATTAGTAAAATGCCATCCGAATTATGAAAAAGCTTTCTTGATGGAGAAACAGTGTATAAAAAATCTGAAAGAAGGAAAGATAGCCTACTGTTTGAAATTCTCCCAGTTGTTAGATTACTGCTTCCCTCTGCTGATCAGCTCTTCCACCTTAGAGCTATCTCCAGGCAGCCTCACGTTGTTCACTAAGCACAACATTTGACGACACAGAAGCGAATCTTCATTCAAACAGCAATGGCAGGCAGCTCGCACAGTAGAAGCAATCGTCCGTGTTATCTGATTTGGAGAGTATTCCTTCATTAAAAGGACAACAAAAAAACATCTCTGAAGGCTTATATTGTCAGAGAATAGGCTACGGTGTCAGAGAATTAGAAGAATTAGGCTACGCTACGGTATGCTCCAAATGGCATTGAGTTTATCTCGTTCGATGTCATGGATAGGCTAGGGCAGGGGTTCCCAAACTTTTCAGGCCGCGACCCAAAAATAACGGGGTTAAAAAAATGATTATTATTATTATTATAATTTTTTTTTCAAAATGGAAATGTATGGTTGAAACATGCACACGTTCAAACGCACACACACTAATAAGC
This sequence comes from Notolepis coatsorum, assembly GCF_963971535.1. Taxonomy (NCBI): domain Eukaryota; kingdom Metazoa; phylum Chordata; class Actinopteri; order Aulopiformes; family Paralepididae; genus Notolepis; species Notolepis coatsorum. The sequence goes on along the minus strand of NC_140184.1, from coordinate 57,682,316 downwards.
ATTGGAGGCTTTTAACCAGGGCCGGACTGGGGAAATCATTCAGGCCAGGAAATATAGTGCAAAATATAACCCCAGTCAGGCCACTTTTTAAGCAGGGGGTCTGGGGGTCCCCCACCAGGACATTTCTTGTTACAAAGACTTCATTTCCTGCATTCTGGTGCAGGCATTTTTTATTTGTACCCTTTAAATGCCAGTGTTTGTGATGGCATCACAAATTATTATTAAAAAACAGGCTAGCATATATGTATGAGTATGTGTAAGTTCTCCAACTTGTGTGAGTTGCAGTGATCTCCTGGTTGTTCCCCACCTAGGTTATCTAACTATTGTGCTGCTGCAACTAGAAACACTGCCCTGGCCTGCTTCTAAAAGAGATCATTTTTTTAGTTTTTTTTGTTTTGTTTTTTGGATTTTTTATTTATTTTTTATTTTTAATCATCTGGCGACCCCCCCACGGCGGCTCACGACCCTCCTGTGGGTCGCGACCCCGACTTTGGGAACCCCTGGGCTAGGGGACACAAATGCAGCCTTAGATGTTCAGAGTCACTCCGGCCAGAAATTATACTTAAGTGAAAGTATGGGTACCGTCTCAAAATCGGACTCAAGTAAAAGTCAAAGTATCTGGCTAAAAAACACTTGAGTAAAAGTTAAAAAGTCCTACTTTTAAATGTACGTTTTTTTTTTTAAAGGGATAGACCAGGGGTCAGCAACCTTTTTGACATGGAGTGCCTGTTTGAAATATAGTTGTAACTAGTGTGCCTCAACAATATTCCATGCATCGTAATATTTTTTTCTCATAATCAGGTCTTTTTAATGATACTTTTTACATTATTACATCATTATTGTTATTATTAACAATATTATTATGATGGTTGTATCAACCCTAAATCTGAGTTGGGGGGGGGGGGGGGGGGGGATGCAATGCAGACAAACAGCTGCATACAGTGCAACCATTTCACTCACATTTGCCCATTCATTTTTGGACACATCACACACCATTGGTGTGTGTACTGTACGTGTGCTGTCATAGCTCCACCTACAGGCCTAATGGAGAACACCAGGATGTGAATGGAGGGTGAATGTGAGGTATATCGTGTAAATAAGTTTTGATTGATCGCAAGACTACACTGTAAAAAAATATATAATAAGTTACCAGAACTTAAAAATATTGAGTTGAGTTACTGTGCATTAAGGTTTTCAGTTTTCAATCCATAATAAGTTAACAGAAAAATAAGTACACAACCACATTATTTCAACCTAATAAAACTATGTTTATTGTCATTGTTTTAAGAACACAAGTTGACTTGGTAATACTCACATTTTGAGTAAAAAAATGGCTTTTAACATGTGCAATGTTCAATGAAATAGAAAAATAAATAATACAAATTTGTTGATTAATCCCACTGGTCACAATGGTGACCGTAATAATGTTTTTGTTATAAGGCTCGGCAAATGTTACTGAATGATGTAGCAATGTATTTCCAGCTAAATTGAAATAATAAACAAATAAAGGGTCTCAATTAAATATGTGGTAGTAAAAAGAACCTGTGGGAGGATTTCAACAAGATAAATGCGACAACAGTGCAAAATATTTCACTATAATATTTCAAAGCAAAAAAAAATATATATATATATATAATTTTCATTTATTATTTTTTTTTATGCTGCCCCCTGTGCCTATGCAAATGCCCCCGCGTGCCTATGCAGGGTTGCCTACCCCTGGGATAGACCATGGATCTCAAACTCATTCCATCGTGGGCCAAGTTTTCATTTTAACTATACATTGCACAGGTGAGTTAGTTGAAGAGGTGAGCAAATTAGTGAAATCATCAGCTGGTGTTTAGGCAAGGCTGGAATGAAAGAACAGAGGACACTTTTTTTGCATTAAAATTATTTAATGCACTTCTCCATTGAGGTAAACTAACATGGACGGCATTCACATCACAGCATGAATAATATCACAATATTAAAACAGAATGGTGTATCCTGAATAATATCACAATATTAACCACAGCATACTGGATTATCCTGAATAATATATCACAATATTAAAGGCAGAATACTGGAGTACCCTGAATAATATCACAATATTAAATCACAATATTAAAGACAGAATACTGGAGTACCCTGAATAATATCACAATATTAAAGACAGAATACTGGAGTACCCTGAATAATATCACAATATTAACCACAGCATAATGCGGATCTGACTGTCTATTCTTCTGATAGCAGTGTTTAATCAAAGATCCCTGCTTTCTAGTGTTGCACAAGGACCAATCAGCATGGGTATGGGCGGGTTCATTTTCCATTGATGGGGATTTGATTGGCTGTTTACCTGCGGTCGCAGGATTAATAACGTTAATGTTAGTCCGGCCAGATAAACAATTAAAATATACTAATTAAAATGGTTGGACCTGTGAGATTTGTACTTTGTAGGTCTGCATTTTAAATGTAAGAGTAAAAAGTATGTTTTTTTCTCTGAAATGTAATGGAGTAAAAGTACAAAGTATACAAACCTAATAATACTCAAATAAAGTACAAATCCCCCAAAACAGTACTTAAGTATTGTAACGAAGTACAATTACTCAAGTACTTTACACCCTGCCTATGTGTGTCGTTGCGCTCTGGGTAGTGTATCTGTAGTAGAGCGCTGTGTAGGCTACATCATCTGGACGGACTGTTTCTGTGCGAGCGAGCATGCGTATTATGGAATTTAATCCTGCCGGCGCCACTGCCAGCCCACACACCGGCCCACACAATGGCCCACACACTGGCCCACACACCGGCCCACACACCGGCCCACACACTGGCCCATACACCGGCCCACACACTGGCCCATACACCGGCCCACACACCGGCCCACATACCGGCCCACATTAGTGGCCCACACACCGACTCACACACTGGCCCACACACCGACTCACACACTGGCCCAAACACCGGCCCACATACCGGCCCACATTAGTGGCCCACACACGACCCACACATGACTCACACATCTTTCTGTGGCAATTTTCATTTTTACATCTAACTTTTTCAGCCCTACCCTGCCAAAGTGGGCTTATCAGAGTGAAAATTTAAAATTTAAAATATATTCTTTTTTGGACCAGCCCACTTTACCTTCCGCCCATCGGGATTCGTCCCGATGGCCAGTCCGGGCCTGATTGCCACATAAAGTAGGAAATGTTACGAAGCATAGATGCACTAATTAATTTCGAATAAATAATTTTTCATAATCGATTCATTCTGTACAGAAACAGAACCAGCTTTCCTTTGATTAGGAGGAAGAGAGCAGTTTTCTTTTCAGTCTTAGGGCGCGTTCACACCTACTCTGTTTGGTCCACTTTAAGTGGACCATGGTCCTTTAAGTGGACCATGGTCCCTTTAGATCGATAGTCCGTTTGGTTTGTACAGGTATGAACGCAAACCGAACTATAATGAGGACCAAACAACCGAACCATGGTCCTCTTGAAAAGTTGGGACTCGGTTCGTTTCAATCGAACTATAGTACCTAATCCAGGAAGCAAAGTAGCCTACTCCTCTCTAGACTGGCGCCGCACGCGGACAGTCTCTCTCTTCCTCCCTCTCTCTCTCTCCTCTCTAGACGCAGTCTCTCTCTTCCTCTCTCTCTCTCTACTCTAGACTCGCGCCGCGCGGACCCCCCAACTTTCTCCTGCGTGAGGAGGACATTCGCGGACATTCTCTCAGATAAAGAAAAAAAAAAGCTTACGCAGGAAGGAAAGGTCTCTCTCTCTCTCTCTCTCTCTCTCTCTCTCTCTCTCTCTCTCTCTCTCTCTCTCTCTCTCTCTCTCTCTCTCTCTCTGTCTCTCTCTCTCTCTCTCTCTCTCTCTCTCTCTCTCTCTCTCTCTCCTCTCTCTAGTCGACTAGCTCCGTGCTCATAATAGTATCTCTCTCATTACGCTGCCGGCAACTGATTACGTTTGTGAGTGCTATCTATAGTCCAATAGATGCGACAGCATGTCCTTTGTTTACAAATTAGATCCGCACCAAACAGGGTAGTGTGAACGCAGACCAAAATTAAACAATGTATCATTTTCACATTTGGTGCGGATCTAATTTGTAAACAAATTAGAAAGTCCGGACTATCCCTGGACTTTCAGATGTGAACACACCCTTAGACTATGGTGATGTAATCTACAGACATGCTGCGCCTGCGGCCTCAACTCTTAAATCATTGGACTCTGTCTATCACTCTGCTCTCAGATTCATTACTGGTGATAGATACGACACTCATCATAGTGCCCTTTATGAGAAGGTTGGTTGGCTCTCTCTGATGGAGAGGCACAAAAAACACTGGTATTAGTTCATTTTTAAGGCCGTTGCTGGTAAGATACCGCCTTACAGTATATCACATTATTATTGGAACCCGTTCTAGTGATAGGCTGGTCCTTGAGAGTAAATCTGAATCTTCATTATGATGTCCCTAGCTCATGGAATGAACTTCAACAGTCCCTAAAAATCCCGATAAATCTGTTGCAGAATTTAAGACCTTGATCACTAATCATTGTCGATCAAGTTGTATGTGTTTTAATTTAATTGTTATACTTGCTATTGTCATCCTTGTCTTGATGACTTATTGTTGTGATTTTATATGCTGTGATTCATATGCTTTATTTATGATTCCTTATAAATACAGTATGTAAATTCAACGTAACTGTAAATTAGGGACACCTCAGTTGCCTTGTGAGTATTAATAACGCTTTGAAATTAAATACAATTATATTCATTGTCAAATGACACCCCTAAACACCCCTAAACCTATGCATTAAAAAAAAAGATTTAGTCAATCTCTTAGTTACATCAATATTGTGCTGTCAGAACAGTTTTGTAGATTAAGTATTTATAATTTTGCCAACCAAACAAGACTAGGCTGATCTGGGCAGATCACTCTCACTGCACTACACTACAAGCCCACAAGTGGCTGATGGCAGAGGGCGGATGTGAGGGCATTGCTGAAATTGTGTCAGTGTCCACATTCAAAGACCAGTTCAACTTAAATCCAAACTAATTGAGTCTCCATATCCCATAATACTCTCAGAGTTCCACAGTCATCATTGATAGTCCTCTGTATCTATGGAGACTCATAAATTAGATGTGTACAGCCCTTCATACTACTTAATCAGTATGTGCCTTTTTTGATAATTATTTGGGTAATCTACTCTGGTGCCAACATTCATCACATGATTCTCACTGTTGTGCTGTACTCCATATCCTCAATTATGCCCCATGCATTTATCTGTCATGCACGTGTGCTTAGATTAGTAATAAAGTTCCTCTTTTGCATGTTCTGAAAAATGAGATAAAGAATCCTAAATAGGTGCTTACCAGATTATTAGACTGATATAATGAGGTGGTTCCTGTGTATCTCCTTCAACAAATGAACAGTGGTTCCCCTATATTCTAAGTAATTCTATACTATACTACATAATACTATAACCTTTGTTCACTATATGATTACATTAAAAGACAGAACATTATTATATGCACTACCTCTACCTGACTAAATTAAAACAACATATCTTACTAATTTGCATCGCCACTTTGCTTCTCACAGATAGAGGTTATTTGTGGTGGCAAGCTGGGACAAGCCATAGAAAGTAGGCCTATTGTGTACAGTACATGCAATAAGGTATAATGAAGTTTTTATTGTATCATTTTAGGGAAGTTATTGGTAGCACTTTATAATAACACCCTGTTATAATACATTTATATGGTATTTGTAGATAATGAACTAATCATGAACAAACCATTTATATACGTTCATAAATGATTATTAAATCATTTATAACTATATTTGTATAACATTTACAGATTAGTTCTACATTATTTATAACTCATTATCAACATTGTTTGTACTTGATTTGTTCATCATTAAATAATGTTGTTTAATGTGTAGTAACACATTTGTAGATGCTTTGAAAAATGGATATGAAAAAACGACTATACTGTATCTCCATTTATTTTTCATGTTCAACAAATGATTTGTTAAGACATTCATAAAACATCTATAAATCATTTGCAGATGCTATTGTGGGGGCCAATCTGAAGTGAAGCCTATTCATCATTAACAAATGTCTAATACAGTTAATTATTTGTTTACTTTTTCATCACATGTTACAAATGTTGTAGACAGCTTTCGGATACACCCTTCTTTGTGACATCAAACAGTGACAGAATTAGAACTAAAGATAAATGCAATTGTATTAACATATAAAATACATGTGCATGACATATAGTGTAACTGGGGGGGCACTAGGACCCAGGAGTACCCTGGCCAGGTAGAGTATCTAGAGAGGAAGTCTCACGAGAGTGAGACTTGACTTCACGTGTGTTGCCGTCTGTTTGAATGGAAGCACGATACATGCAGAACCAAGTTATCCGTGCTGCTCCTGCCCCACGCTTTTAATAAGGTACAGTATGAGCAGTTTAAACACCTTTTTTATTGGTAAATTTATTCCACCATTTCCGACCTACAAACAACGCTTATATGTTGTGTAGACATACTTGATATGGTGGGCGCTAACATTACATTTGTTCCTAATGTGTGCTCAGTATATTGCGGTATGTGATGATGACATGACACACAAGGGTAATAACTATTTGTATTTTCTAGGGCTGTCTTAAATACTTCGAAGCTTCGTTCGATGGCACAAGCTTCGAACATTAAAAAAAAATCGAAGTAAAAAAAATATATATATATAAAAAAAAATCTAATTTCTTTTTTTTTTACTTCAATGTGTGTGTGTGTGTGTGTGTGTGTGTGTGTGTGTGTGTGTGTGTGTGTGTGTGTGTGTGTGTGTGTGTGTGTGTGTGTGTGTGTGTGTGTGTGTGTGTGAACTACCCATCCCAGTTAGGACAGCCGAATCCCGTCCAATCTTTCGCCGTCGACTAAAGACTCACTTCTTCAACCATTATCTGAAATGATAAAAAAAAAAAAAAAAAACTAACCGTGACTAACCTTACTGTCATGCACTTGTCCTAATAAACTAACCTACACTGTAGCACGCAACACTTTGATGAACATTGTTACTCAGCTGATAGAGTTGTACCCTTCTTGCTGTCTTGTCGTACAGAACTTATAAGTCGCTTTGGATAAAAGCGTCAGCTAAATGACTAAATGTAAGTGTGTGTGTGTGTGTGTGTGTGTGTGTGTGTGTGTGTGTGTGTGTGTGTGTGTGTGTGTGTGTGTGTGTGTGTGTGTGTGTGTGTGTGTGTGTGCGCGCCTTGTAGAATTCCACACATAAGAAAGAAAGATACTGGGATGAATAAACAAAATAGGAAATAAAATGTAGAAATGCATGCAATACATAAATAAATATGAATCTCCATATATGAAATATAACATTTAGATAAGGTGCTACTGAGATGTGTTGGTGAGTTCTTTGTTTTTTTGTGGAAGTTGCCCTTCTTAAAAATGCATGAACATTCACTGATAATTGGTCTGTAGTGGAGTCTACAAGGTCTACATTGCCGGACCATGTAGAATCCGGACCTTGTAGACTGACATAATTCTGTGCATAGTCTACACAGGCCATATTTCAAATAATCAAAATCTTACTTCATTCATCTTAAACATTCTTGATTTGGTGGATTGGTAGTTCCCATGAAATCTGAAGTTGTTCAAACGACAACAGCGATCCACCTTGAATTAAATCACACAGCCGAGTGAAACCTTGTTGGATGCGTCACAGTCACGAAAGGGGCTACTTAATTAATTAATCCAACCCACTTTATTTATAGAGCACATTTAAAAACAGCAAAGTTTACGAAAGTGCTGTACAAGTCCCACAACATAAGATAAAAAAATATATATATATTAAAAAAAAAAAAAAAAATTCAAAGCTTCGAATTAAAATCGAAGCTCGGCCCCGAAGCTTCGATTGCCAAAAAAAACTTCGAAGGTCAGCCCTAGTATTTTCAGACTGTATAGGCGCCGATACAGCCTGAAAATACAAATAATTATTACTCTTGTATGTCGTGTCATCATCACATACCGCAATATACTGAGCACACATTAGGAACAAATGTAACGTTAGCGCCCACCACATCAAGTACGTCTACACAACATATAAGAGTTGTACTTGTTTGTAGGTCGGAAATGGTGGAATAGATTTACCAACAAAAAAGGTGTTTAAACTGCTCATACCTTATTAAAAGCGTGGGGCAGGAGCAGCACGGATAACTTGGTTCTGCATGTATCGTGCTTCCATTCAAACAGACGGCAACACGCGTGAAGTCAAGTCTCACTCTCGTGAGACTTCCTCTCTAGATACTCTACCTGGCCAGGGTACTCCTGGGTCCTAGTGCCCCCCACTTTATACTATATGTCATGCACATGTATTTTATGTTAATACAATTGCATTTATTTTTAGTCCTAATTCTGTCACTGTTTGATGTCACAAAGAAGGGTGTATCCGAAAGCTGTCTACAACATTTGTAGCATGTGATGAAAAAGTAAACAAATAATTAACTGTATTAGACATTTGTTAATGATGAATAGGCTTCACTTCAGATTGGCCCCACAATAGCATCTGCAAATGATTTATAGATGTTTTATGAATGTCTTAACAAATCATTTGTTGAACATGAAAAATAAATGGAGATACTGTACAGTATAGTCGTTTTTTCATATCCATTTTTCAAAGCATCTACAAATGTGTTACTACACATTAAACAACTTTATTTAATGAACAAATCAAGTACAAACAATGTTGATAATGAGTTATAAATAATATAGAACTAATCTGTAAATGTTATACAAATATAGTTATAAATGATTTAATAATCATTTATGAATGTATATAAATGGTTTGTTCATGATTAGTGCATTATCTACAAATACCTTATAAATGTATTATAACAGGGCGTTATTATAAAGTGCTACCAAGTTATTTTAGTGGGTCAGTTTGATAATATGGTGGGTCACCACAAATAAATCTATGTATGGGAAACACTGGCTTAGCTCTCCCTAACTGCCCTGTCTTGTATCTGTGTTGTATCTGCCTTGTGCTGTATCTGTGTTGTATCTGCCTTTTGTCTCCCTCCTGTGTAACATATCCCATTCTCAGGTGTCTCCCAGTCCCAGTTGCAGCAGCAGCTGGTCAATCAGCAACTCACCCCAGTGCAACGGCAGGTGAAGCTGATTCTGCAATCAACATTCTCTCTCCCTTCATATACCCATTTTGTTTCAGTGTTAGGGAGCTCCCTGGTTCGTTTGGTTGTGGTGTGGTAACCAGGGTGCGATCCACGGGGGGAGCTGGGTCAGCCATGGCTCCCTTAGATCAGACATCAGCTCCCCTGAAAACATGATTTGTGAATCTTTGGGGGGTCTCTAAATTACTGAAAATAAATGCTACTTTTGCCATGCATTTCTCATGTTTCTGTAATTTTCTGTATCATCATCGTGTATAATAATAAACGTATGCTATTTTGGATGTATGATTAATGATTTGTGCACTAATTCACACACGTAATATGGCAACATGCATGCTATTCTTGCAATTACCATTCGGAGCGCGGCGGCGCTGCAGCCTGCACGCACGGCACAAATCAAACTTGACCCACGTTGTAACCTGTGGCTGTGACTTGTTGACAGTGATCGTTTTGACAGGTAAATAAGGTCACTCAGGAATGGATAATGTCTAAACGAAAAATGCAACAAGTAAGCCTAACCAATTTTGGTTTCACAAAGACAGTGAAATCGACTTGACAGAGCAGCAGGAGGCGGGATCATCTACAGGCGACGCCGTTACAATTACACCTGCTGCTGGTGCTGCTCCGGTGGGGACTATTATTTATATCTTTGACAACGCCCGGTGACAGTGCCGGCGCCTGCGGTCGTATCAGAACACAGGATAGGCGGCTGTAGACAGTGTTGGATGATGATCTATCATCTATCTAACTAAATGGATACTTTTTTTTATCATGGAATGTGCTGTGGAAGCCCAGACCGTCCAGACGGCCGGACCTCAACAAGTGAGTTGTCTAGTATTATGTGTTCTGTAGTTACTGAAACTGATTGAATATATGACAGGATTCAAGAGGTTTATTTGTCACATACATACATACACAAGGCTACAGTAACGTCTGCGATCACAGTATCCGACAGTCCGCACCCCCCCCCACCCCCCTTGGCTCACCCAAAGACCATGCTATGGTTCGCACACTGGTGGTAACTATACTTGGTCTGTGTGGGAGCTCTTTGTGTGTCTTTGGTATAGAGCTGGTGAAGGCTCTGGTACTTTGTGCTGTTAGTTAGTTTAGGAGTTATCTTTAGTGTTGTGCATCTTTGTTATAGAAACTGTGTCTGTAGTGTTTATCTTGTGTAGAGCTGTGGCCTGTTTGGCATTAGTTTGATATTTGTACATTTCTGTTTTGTTTCTAACGTGTATATTTATTCCTCGTCACCCAGCCTATGGTGATTGTTTTTCTTTGGTGTTAATCTTTTGTTTCGCACACAGGGACATTGAGGACAGGAGGATACCCTGGGTCTACATTTTGCATCACGTAGGTGACCTACTGTTAAAGACACCAGCCTTAGAAGTGAGCACCGCCACCTGTACTTTTGGGCGTCCACGCCTGTAAGGGGGGGTGGGCTTTAATTTGCTTTTGATATTTCATTTGGTGCTCACTGGTAAGTCCTCCTTGCTCTCTGTGTTGCTGATTTGTGTTTTGTAAAATAAATATTATTATTTTGCAAATTGTCTCTTGAGTTTTGTGTCACTGCACCCTCACCTACCCTGTCTGTGGCCTTGTGTTGCGTCTCCCTACTGGGGTGCGTAACAATCTTCCTTGTAACTGTCTTGTATCTGCCTTGTATCTGCCTTGTATATGTGTGGTATCTGCCTTGTATCTTCCTTGTATCTGCCTTGTAGCTGTCTTGTATCTGCCTTGTAGCTGTCTTGTATCTGTCTTGTATCTGCCTTGTAGCTGTCTTGTATCTGCCTTGTAGCTGTATTGTATCTGCATTGTATGTGTGGTACTGTATCTGCCTTGTATCTTCCTTGTATCTGCCTTGTATCTGTGGTGTATAAGCATTGTATCTGTCTTGTTCCTGTCTTGTATCTGCCTTGTAACTGTCTTGTATCTCTGCCTTGAAGCTGTCTTGTATCTGCCCAAAACTACAATGTTTCTTCTTCCTCATGGCACAAGCTTCCTAACAGCTTAACATGTTCTTGCTTTGCCTTCTATTGCTGTTTAAACACTGCTGGTGGTTCTATAAGTTGCTCAGCTGAGCTGGATCTGGCTACAGTACTACTGTATGTTAGGCTAGTGAATGCCTGTGCAAGGTTTGAATGCATTGCCAGCTCATTACTGACAGGCTTAGGCAAAATAAATGAGTGTAATTAACTTGAGGCCATAACACTGTGGCCTAATTGATCAACATTCTGACACCTGGGCATATGGGGTTCCACAGGAGTAAAGGCGTTATAGGAGTCCCACAGTGGAGGGAGTGTCTCTCTCTGGCTCTGGGTTCTCAAAACCTGCCCCATTCTCTCAGACACTGATCTTGTTAGCCTGGAGGGAAAATGTTTGCTCCCCTTCCTGACAACATGGCCATTTTCTTTGGAGCAGTTACCCCACGCCTTCCCAGTTAGACACCCTGATCAGATCTGCTCTTCCTCACCTTCATTTGAGTGCCAAGACAAACGACCACCGCGGCCATGTGTGCACAGACAACCCAGCACTGGCAATAAGGGCCAACAATGCATCCATTGAGCATCAATATCCCTGAATAAAATTCTATTGTTTTCATTTTTTCGCCAATTCCTTGCCCAGCTCCAGAGCTAAGTCCGGGGCGAAGAGAAAAGAGTTAACAATCCATTTCAATTGTAGCAAACAACTGTGCCTTGCTGTCATGAAACAAAGCAGCTCTAGTATTAAATATGCGAGGCCCTGGTAAAAATAAGAAATCCATTGTTTGTGTTGTGATTCCACTCGTCCCCCCAGGGATCCTAGCCAACTATAATTGTCTTCAATAAGATGTTTTCCCTGCCAGTGCCAGACAGCTCCACTGAACTACACCAGACTCAGCAGAGGTCTCCTGTAATACAGTCATAATTCGTCCCTCTTGAAGACTTAAGTACCTTATCAATACACATTTATGGAGTAGTATTGACCGCTGTTTTATCTATAATTGCGGAGCAATGGGGAGTTCTGACACACACCCCCACCCCCTCCACTATGGCCTCTATTGTAAATATAGCCTCATAAAATTATACAAACAGCAATTGTACAATAGCCACATGGTAAAGTAGGCATATGCTATTGATTACACTATATAATGTGTGTGTGTGTGTGTCTGTGGGAGGGGCGGGGGTCCTCTGCTTTCCTCCATACTGCCTGTGCTGTCTCCTTTCTGTCCGCCATACTGCCTGCGCTGTCTCCTTTCTCTCCTCCATACTGCCTGCGTTGTCTCCTTTCTCTCCTCTATACTGCCTGCACTGTCTCCTTTCTGTCCTCCATACTGCCTGCACTGTCTCCTTTCTGTCCTCCATACTGCCTGCGTTGTCTCCTTTCTCTCACCTATACTGCCTGCGTTGTCTCCTTTCTCTCCTCCATCCTGCCTGTGCTGTCTTCCTTCTGTAGACTGATATCACATATCTCTACATGTGCATCTCGTCATGTGCAGAACTTTTTAAAACTGGTCCCTCTCTCTCTCTGATTATCTATCTCTCTCTGATTCTCTCTCTATCTCTCTGATTATCTATCTGTCTTTCATTCACCCCCCCTTTCCTCTACCCTCATCTACAACAAATGGGACATTTTCAGACTCCCCAGTCACAATCCTCCTTGTCATCTCTGTTCCTAATACTCCCACGGAAGTGACTCACGTTACACCATTCTTCACTTTAATGGACTTTAATAGCATTAATATCTTCCCTATGCCTCTTCAGCCGCAATAAATACCATCATACATCCTCAGAAAAGCTGCTTAAGAGCAATTGACACGGCGAGGTATACCCAAACAGATATTGTACGCACTCAGAAGTGTGAAGCATAATGATTCATTGTGCCGGGATTATATGATCTTGTTTTCTCACATCAGGGCTATATCTCCCGTGTGGCCCAGGCAGCTAGCGCATATAGTGTAAACAGATCCTGGGAGAGAGAAGGACGAGGAGCAGCCAGGCCCCCATGGGAGAACGAGACACTATCTGTTGTCTGGTGGATGGCTACAGATGCAAGAGGAACACGAGTCCCCAACCACCTTCTGTTTCCAAGTCGCCGAGGCAGTGACAGGAAAGGTCACCCGACCACACCCCCCCTCCCTTCAAACCTGACACAACTGAGCTGGGCGGGGCTAGAAGGCGCTCTTGCACGGAGATACAGTTCTCTGAAACATTGGAACCGCTGCACCGCTTTTGGAGGAAAGCGAATCCTTTCCCACTGAATAATTCAGCGGATCTCCTCCCATCCTAAATAGCAGCCCACGCGTATTGTTTGACATCCCAGATGAATAATTAAGGGCTGACCTTTTGTTCCCATTAGAGGTGAGAGGCTGATGGCACCACGCGGCCCGGGTGGATGGCTCCGAAGGGCGCGAAGCAGCTCGTCACTGGAGGACTACGGACGCACGGTGCCTGCTGATATCAGCCGGTCTCAAATGCGCCTGCCCCCTCTTCGCCGATTAATCGGTCCGCTTTAGGTCTCAGTCCACTGTTAGTTGGGTTAGTAATTTTTTTCTTTTTTTGTATCTACTTTTTCTCCCATTTTCAATTTTTCTCCCATCCCAATTTCATATTGTCCAATTCTTCCATCCCCTGTCTCGAACGCTGTTAGGCCATGCCTCCCACAGGCCGGCTGCAATGTGGACGAAGCCTTGCATCACGTGTCCCCTCCAGTACACGAGGAGGCAGCCGTCGCATCTTTTCGCAGGCGCACCAACCGACCTGTAGGTGTCGCTGTCCACAACGTCCGATCCCCACCCACCAGCTTTCCACCCCTAACACTGCCAATTGTGTTAGTATGAACGACTAGTCAAGCTGGTAGCAATGCCGAGAGCTGGGCTCGAACCCAGCATCTCCTGCATTAGTGGCGAGCGCCTTTCCCACTGCGCCACTTAGCGGCCCTGGTTAGATTTTATTTCCTATGCCGAATGAGTTATTTCCTGAAACATGACAATCACATCTCTGGTAAAGCACTAGATTTAAAGACATCGTTCCACGTGATGGCATGCGAGAAAAATGTCACAGACTTGCTGATTAAATCTACTAATCGATTAGCTGACAAAGTCCTCTAACTATTAGTTGACAAAGAATGTCTTTAGGTGAGGACAACCCTGAATGAAACCTCCCTTTGCATTAGCATCAAGACTTCAGTTTCATGAAGGCGTTGGACTGAATCTGTAAGCTCTGCCTAGTAAGCTGGTCGTCATACAACTTTTCACTCAACTAGTGGCTGTGATTCTACAAGACAGAGGTAGCGTGCAGGGCAAACGGCCCTCTCTCTAGATGGAGAGTGTATGAGCACAGATCCCGCTCAGGTACGAGAGGGAGGCCCTGTGCTCAAGGCAAGCCATATTTATAGCCTGCAAAGGAATCATTCATTGTGATCAGAGTGGGGATCACGCTCTGGTTCCATCACCGCTCCGATGTGGTGGAATGAAAAGAGTAGTCTCTCTCTGTCCCTCTCTCTCTCTCTCTCTGCACCTCCTCCCTCGTGGAACTCCCGTGAGAAAATGGCAGAGCGAAGTTATCTCTTTGAAGCTGTTGTGTGTGTGTTTGTCGCCATTGGTTCTCAATGTGGCTTTTTTTCTCTTTTGAGTACTTTGTTGTCACGCAAGCCACCACTGCCTCCGCATACACCGTGCATACACTGTGAACAATCTCCTCCTGCCACAGCGCGTGGATCATCATTTAGCCAAAGCTCTCTGTACCATGAAGTGTAATGGTTCCTGTATGAGCCCCAAAGATGAAGAGAAGATAGACACCAGGGTGTTTTTTTTCTTTTTTACACAATGTTCAGTGTTGCTCTAAAAGAAACGCTGTGTATATAACTTGATACAGATCAATGGAGCGATTGTCCTCCATGCTCTCCATCATTATAAGTCATTATTATTGACAGGTAGAGCAGCACATGCAGGCACTACTGCAGACACACACACACACACATCTCCTTCATCTCTTTCATCTTCTCCCTCGCCCACTCCTTTCTCTCCCAATCAGTCATTTTGTGCACACATATACAAACATAAACTTTCTCTCTCTCTTTCTCTCTCTCTCTCTCTCTCCCTCCCTCCCTCCCTCCCTCCCTCCCTCCCTCCCTCCCTCCCTCCCTCCCTCTCTCACACGCACGCACACACACGCACGCACGCACGCACGCACGCACACAAACCGGCAGTAAGGCTTCCCATACTCCCAGCTGGGCTTGGATGGCTCTCTTTCCTCAGTTCCGAGGGACTGGTGCACATTCCAGGGCCATCTGGAGTGCTATGTCCCCGGCTCCGCTGGGCTTCTGCCAATCGCAGAGGCTCCCGGGATGAGCACAGCATCTTCAAGCACAATTTGTACGCGTCAAAGCGCCACTGTGTCCGATGACCCAGCTGACTGAAGACCTCAAAGACACCCCCGCTCTACTTTGATAGCACCTGCGCCTATCTCTCCCGCGGAACGGAAGGCGGCGGGGTAATTGATTAAACCCAGTGAGCCACGTTACACACTGCCAATTACAACAGGGGTTTTGATCTTAAAAACATGAGTGCATGAAAACGGTTGTTAACGATATGCATTAACAGAGCCTTGCGTACAAAGGCGATTGAAACTATAAAACGGTTAATTCTAGTCTAGCGGATCACAAAGGACTAAACTGTGTGACGTCACGCTTCCGGTGTAAATAATTTGTGCTAATTGGACTAACTAATGATGTCTCCCACAATACATGCCCATGTCTTGCAATGGTTCTTAATGATCTTGAGTGACCACTCTTGCTCCACACATAATACCCACACGCCTGTGCGTGTATAGTGTGTATGCTCCACCACACAGCATGCGTTCAGATTATACCTGATGGCACTCAAGCCATGAATTTACAAAGGAGGAAATGATCAATAACTCTCATCATCAAATGACCAATTAAGAGTTTGTTTTTGGTCACAAAACAGACAAGTGATTCTGGATTCCTAGAGACAAGCAAGTGGAGCACAGTAACAGCAACACCCATGTGTCTTGGCAGCAATGTTAACAGTCCAAAACAAACCTCTATCAGCTCGCCACATCCAGAAGTCCACTAAACTCCTAAACAAAAATTATAGTAGACCAATAGCTTTGCACTGTTTTGTAAAAAAGAAAAAGAAAAAAAAGCATAGTATATGCCTAATTTGTATTGTGTAATGTGTTATGGAATCAATGTACCAATTCGGTCTCTTCTGAAGTGTGTAGTTCTGTCGCTGCGCCTCTATAAAAGGTCATGAGCAATTGTATATATTCACGCAAGGCTGACGTGAATATACATTCATAGCCACACACTATACTCTCAATGAATGAATGAAAACTTTATTTAACAGATTGCAGAAAGGGTAAAATACAGTAAGGCTCAATACACACAATTGTTAAGGTGATGCAGACCATGCAGAGAAAGACGTTTGTCTTGTTTACATCAGGGTCCCCCTCTCTTTTGAACTCTGTACTAAATGATTGTCGGGATACACAACCCCCTCCAATGTACAGTAAATTACCAAGTATGGTCTTGTCAATAATCCAATGTACAGTGTTGTTTGTACAGTTGTACAGTGTCCCCCACCCACCCCTCCTACCCAACCCCCCCCCCCCCCCCCCCACTCCTACCCAACCCCCCCCCCCCCCACCCACCCACCCAACCACCTCCAATGTACAGTCCCCCCCCCCACCCCCACCTACCCAATCCAATGTACAGTTTCTACGCCTAATGTATATACTCTTTTCTTTCTGGACTCTTTTTGTATCACAAACAGTACTGTAATTGCAAATCTGGTATGTCATACATGTATAGATGTAGCAGTACTGTCTATCTGTATGTCATGTATGTCATATATGTTACGATGAATTGAAAATGGGGGACCCTGATGTAAACAAGACGAAAGTCTTTCTCTGGTCTGCATCCCCTTAACAATTGTATGTATTGAGCTGTACTGTACTGTACCCATTCTGCAATCTGTTAATAAAGTTTTCATTCATTCATTCATTCAATACTCCAGCAGTTATGTGAAATTGCATACAGTAGTTACTCAGTCAGTAGATAAAATGAATGAATATAAAAGTAAATGTGTTGTGGGCCTGACGAGGACAACATTCATTCTCAAACTTCAAACAAAGCAAGTCAAGCAAATAAGCACAATGCGCGTATTATGGATTATTTCCAGAAATCTATTGTACAAACCTTGCTGGGGAGCTCCAATTACCATAAAGATGATATAGCCGGAGTGCGGTGCTTTCTCTTCACTAGTTGATTGCAGAGATAAGTCTTATCTTCAGCACCGCGGAAAGCGCGCCCGCCTCTTTCTTTGATAAATTATATAGGCTGGTTTATTGGCTAATCTAATGAAGCTGAAAAGAACGTCTCTCCAAGTTTGACACCTTGTTGATGAGCAAAACCGACGCGGCGACGGGAAGTCGTGGAAGATGCTGTTTGAATGAGTAACAGAACGCCCTTCGCGCTTCACTCTCAAATCTTGTGATTCGAGTCTCAGTCTTGCATCCTGTAAAGTCTCCAAGGAGCGCTGCCTCTTCGCCTCCAGGCAGCCGTCGCTGCAATCGGGTTAATACTAGTAGCGAGTGTTAAAAACACTACCAGGACCACATCTCATTTGCAGTGCGTTCTTATATTTTCTAGCCTATTTTTCCTCGTGATAATGAGGCTGCATGTGAATTTGCCTTGCGTTACAGTAACGGAATCAATGCATCATCTTCTACGGTAGCGGTGCAGCGACCCGAGCAGGATTCGGTCCCCAATTCAATCTAAGTTAATTAACGACCGGCGCCCAAGAGTCCGCAAACATGAATGAGATCATCACGGTATCTCTTCTGACGATAACAATGGAGGAGTGGAGGATTCTCCGACCGGCCGCCTTTTATTCCAAGAAGCGGGTGCAGGTGCGGTGCGTGTGGTGATACTGTGTGTAGGCAGGCAGTTATACTGCACAGATAAAGCAAACTACAGATAGGCTGCAACGGGATAAAGTTGGTTTGATATTGGATATTCACATATTCGATCTCTATCTTCAATACCTCTATCCCTTTGCATGTGGAGAAGTCAAAATCTTTACTTTCATACTCAGGGTAGGGTCGACAACAATCAGCAACCTTTTACATTTCAATTAATCACTTTTATTTAATTACTATTAATGGTTAAATACGTTAAATATAAATTACTTAGAGTTCCAAAACCAATGCTAGTTTAATTCTAGATATCCTCCCTCAAATCAGTGGCAATTACTTTCTAAAATTGTTGTTCCGATTTTCAAGAAAAAATATAAAATGGACATAAATTACCATTGAAATTCAATAGCGTTAAATGGAAATTACTTAGAGCCAGCTAGGGGCGAATCCAGCACTGGGGCCACAGGGTAACCTTGTTCCCAGCTGCGTGAATACTTTCGGCAGCCAACATGCCCTTCCGCGTTGCTCTGATTGGCCGAGCGAGCGCATGCTAGGGTGACCAGATGCAAAAAGTCCAAAAGTGGGACAACAGTAAGATTTTGGTGGGACAAAGTGGGACAACAGTAAGATTTTGGTGGGACAAAGTGGGACAAAGTGGGACAGATAGATAATGTAAATTTTTTTATTAGAATAACTGCCATGGTCTTCAATGAATAGATTTAAATCAAAGGTTAAAGGTTAAATACAAATAAATACAAATTAAATACCACCCAACATCTGTTTTAAATATTCAAACGTCATCACTTGACAGGAATGTCTTGTGTTTGATATTCCCTGTTAACACAGAACTAGGGAAAACAGTGTAGTATAATACAAAAATAATAATACAAATAAATTGTGTTTCTATATTAGAATAACTGCCATGGTCTTCACCGAATAGATTTAAATCAAAGGTTAAAGGTTACCACAGTCGGCTGACCTGTATGAATGGGAGTGTTGTACTGTGTGATAGACACTTGTTATCTCAGCTGCAGTGACCTTGTCCGTCTGGCTATCATTGTTTGGTTTAAAAAGAAACGTATGTTTCTTTTTGGTGAGCCACTTTCAAGTGAGACTCACGTCCACTGTGGCGCTTCAAGTCGTATTCTCCTCCATGCGCAATTGAAAACGAACTATGACACAAAACACAGAAAGCCTGCTGCGGATTGCCTGCCATCTGCCTCACCCAGTCATGTGTCGTCTGCCAGTCTTGGTTGTAACTGCAGTTCCGTTTCTTTTTACTGCTTTCCATCTTGAACTAGTTTGCTTGTAATGTTGTTGTGTTTTTTTTTACCAATCAGATTTGCGATATGAGGTAGCGTCACGACTCAGTCTCAGTCACGTCACAAGCAGGCAAGCAGCGCGCTAAAGTACTATAACCAATCAGAGCAATGTGTGTGGACAAGAGGCGGGTTGCTACGTTTACTGTCTGTAGGGAGGGGCTTTTAGACACATGTTTTTTTTGGCTTCGAAAAGAGGGACATCCTCTCAATATGAGGGACGCGGGACATTTGGTCAAATGGTGGGACAGTACAACCAAAAGGGGGACACCTGGTCACCCTAGCGCATGCGCATGAGCCGCGAGACGCTCCTCAGCCAGGCAGGAATACTAAACTCCGCTTAACGCAATTTATACAAATGGAAGTATTGATTACGCCGTAACGAATCATTAAGAAAATATACCGTTAACTGGAATATGTTGTTTCTTTACACATATGTTGGATTATGTAATTGGTTTGTCATGACAAACCAATAAAAAATCGCGAATTAACCGGTGGCTACAACAATACACAGTAACTACATGCATCATTGTTTACAATGAACGGTGGGGCTAATCAAAAGGACTAACCTAAAGTTAGTTGTTCACCAACAATCTACAGACACAAACAAACACAGAACCGGACTGTTAATTAATTATTAATTAATTGATTGCTGTTTAACGCGTCTGTGTCCAGTCCTTTCGATTAGCCCCACCGTTCATTGTAAACAATGATGCATGTGTAGCAGGGTGGATTATCCCTGCTTTGTGGGAACGGTTGCTGGCAGTCACAAGGTAGCTGGACACAGTAGAGCTCCGTCTGACTGCACCCTCGTCTTTGGGCCTGGAGCGTCAAACTGGGGCCCGGTAGTGGAAGTGAATGGGGCCCGGGATTTACCAACCTGGTTTGGTACTCTGGTCTTCCTCGCCTCTCCGGGGCGGTCAGCAGTACTCCCCAACTCGCTCTCACTTCCCTGAATACCTCCGTTAACCCTCCCACACCTAGTGACTGATATGCATAAATAGATTTGTTCCTCCCGCAAGCAGTACCCTCCCTCGATGACCACTAGAGACCTTAATGACTGGAAGGAGAAAGGGTTAAATAATAATAATATTACCCGCATCAAAAAGGGTTAGGGTTAGGCTCAGTAAAAGACACACACGTGTTCCCATTCAGTTTGTTATTATTGCACAATTGTTATTGTTACACAATAATTACAGTCTGGTATTTATGTGATTACGCGTTCGGTTCAAACAACAATTCTCTTCGCCCTTTAGGCCGCGACACACTGTGCACTGTGCAATAAGATCCTGAGCATCGAAGCTCTATTGTACTCAACCAAGATGGCGGCCTCGCCGCGCCACCACCGTCCGGGTAGCAAGATGGCGTCAAACGCTCTCGTCACGGGCGCTAGCCAGCGGGGCTGGAGCAGGGGGGCAGTAGCGGGCTGAGAGCGCGTGCTGGGTGATGGCGACCTCGGCTGGATGGAAGAACTCCCGTGCTGGGCTGACGACAGCCGGGGCAGAGCAGACGTCGAAACGCCGGCGAAGACTGGTTGTTGACGGCCAGTGCTGGGTAGACACGCAGCAATGCTCTAGCCCAGGGGTGGCCAACCCGCGGCTCGCGAGCCGCATGCGGCTCTTTGCCCGTCAATGTGCGGCTCTTCCATCCATAAAAAAAAATAAAAAAAAATAAAAGAAAAATATTTTTTTTTATTTTTATTTTACTTTTTTTTTTTTTTTTTACTTTTTTTTTTTTTTATGTCACTCATTCCATAAGGACGTAGAATAAACATTTACAATTTTTTTTTAAATGGTCCATTTGCATGTTCTTGGTATCTGAATCTAGGGACATATATGGATCAGTGTCAGAAATAGTGTTTCTGTTACTAGGCTTGAGTAAATTGTAATGAACCAAAGGAGAATATCAATTCTATTTAAAAAAAAAATATCTTTGACTGTAAATAACACCATGCTAAAATTGACCAGACCTGAAAAATCTAAGCAAATGAATAAAGGGAAGATGATTAAACAGAAGGTTTTGTAGATACAGTACTGAATTCTGCCATCTTTTTTATAATGTAAATTTCTCCACCATTTTTCATCATATTGCAACACCGTTTTTTGCAAGACGTTCACAGAAAGGTAGAGAAACTAACTGCGTTCTGTTTTATGGCAATAACGTTCAGGTTTGTGGGAGATAATCCCAAAAAATAAGAGAAATTAAAAAGTAAATCCAGAAGTCAGATGATTGACAGGGGCTGGTGTGAGCTGGGTAGGGTAGTTTTTCGAAATTTGAAAGCCCTGAGTCTCTTCCTTCAAAAGACTACACTCACTTTTGGCTGTGCCACTTCCTCCTGTCAATATGCGCCGGTTTCCGACTCAATGCCCTGAGATTTCTATAATCTTATATTTCACTAATAACAGTTCAAATAATTGGTAAACAAACATAATGCTGAAAATATACACTTTTACTGTATATCTCGGGCTTAAGAGGTTAACCCTGTGAGGCCCAAATTAAAAAGAAATTAGCAACTTCAGAGGCCAGAGGGTGGGACATATAAACACATTTACTATCAAATAGCATTGTGAGGCTGAACAACAGGACCAATTGACTATACATGTGCTTAAAGGGGAACTATCTTATAAATGGCTTTTTTCAGTGTTTACCATTGTTTCTTAGCTATGTGGACTTATATTAATAGGATATATGTCTCTAATTCTCATATTGGCGAAATTCTTCCAATTCTCCTCTCACAATATTCACCCTCACTGAACTGAGTCATCTGAAAATGTGCATATCTGTGATGTCAGAGATTTCTCAGCTGCATAATAATGTGGCAGTTGATGTGGCAGTTGGCACCAGGCCACACAGTGGTTGGAGCCCAGCCTCAAAACGGCTTAAGATCTTAAGGTAGAAAAATGCGGTTTTTAGTACTTGATTAGAAATACAAAACAATGCATTTTTTTTCAAAAAAACCTAGGTGTTCCATAGACTCACAGGAATTGTGTAAAAGTGCCCAAATAGTGAAAGAAATAGTAAAATAGTTCCCCTTTAACATTTTTTAAATAAACATTATTTTTTTAAATGGCTAAAAGTGATTTTGTAATTTTGAAACCGTGGGTCTCACAGGGTACTTTTAACCCTGTGAGGCCCAAATAAAAAAGACATTAGCAACTTCAGAGGCCAGAGGGTGAGACCTATAAACACATGAAGGGTGCCGTGACTGAAAAAAAAGGTTGAGAAACGCTGGTATATGGTGTGGCTCTTTGTGGTACCACAGTCATTTTTTTGTGGCTCTTAGTCTCTGACTGGTTGGCCACCCCTGCTCTAGCCCTACCTCAACTGAAGCTACTCTTTGGGTCCCAAACAGCCCTCCTGCTATACAGTTATACTGTTACGCAACGTGGCTGGCTACACCACCGGTCTCTTCAGCGCCTCGCACTCGGTGTATACTGGAGTCAATATAGCCGTTAGCAGCATGCTAAATATACCGCACACACTGCTACTATAACACGCTAATATGGACGTTAGTCCTTGGGTTCGGTTTCTTTTACTCACGCACTATCACGGATACTTCTAGAATAACCCGTCACTAGCAAGTATGTCTCGTCACCCGTCGCTCGCTCCGGCAGGGCTCTCTGGCTTCACTTCTTTAACGGGGCTATTCCAAAGTACCTCCCGTTGTACCTGCGACCGTTCACGGCTACATCCCACGCCGAAGAGAACTTCCTGTTCCCCTCACCTCCAGGTGATTCCCTCTTCCTCGTTGCTTGCTTCTCTCCACGCTTCGCGTGCCACCTGACGCCCCCTGCTGGCACCGCCACCTAGCCCCACAGGGAAGCACTGGGTGGAAGAATATGATCCAGTGTTACTGTTTATAGTCCATATTCCAGCCGGTAGGAGAAGGAGGAACCCGCGTCATTATTCGAGGGAATATCAATGGAAACTAGTTAACATGTCTTTTTGCACAAAGGGGAGATAAAAGGCCAGTCAGCACTTCTGAATAATAGCAACATATTCAGGGTGCTACACATGTATTTACTGTGTGTTGTTGTAGCCACCGGTTATTTCGCGATTTTTTATTGGTTTGTCATGACAAACCAATTACATAATCCAACAAATGTGTAAAGAAACAACATAGTTAACAGTATATGTTTTTACAGATTCGTTAAGGCGTAATCAATACTTCCATTTGTATAAATTGCGTTAAGCGGAGTTTAGTATTCCTGCCTGGTTGAGGAGCTTGTCGCGGCTCATGCGCATGCGCGCACTCGGCCAATCAGAGCAACGCGGAAGGGCATGTTGGCTGCTGAAAGTATTCACGTGTGAATCGGGTAGAATGTCCCTCCCCTGAAAGCTGCCTCCGAACGGATTTAGAAGACTGTCCATTTAGACACTTGTTGAAAGTGAACGTTAATTAACTTGAATAATTATTTCATGTTCATTTATTAATCCTGTAAGATTCAGATTGTTTGAAGTCAATGTTATAAAAGTAAGTGCCCACAGTTCATCGTCGTATTATATATCAAGTGTACTATAAATTCTTTGCAATTTCTGGATTAATAAAGCATCCTCTATGACTTAATTAAAAACTGTAAATATGCCAATATTAGCAGGGTTGCTAGTTTTCAGTTGTAGTCCGTGAGCTAGATGTTTAAGCCACAAAGAAACAGAAAAATAGAAGGACATTAAAGCGAATATATATTTAAACATACTACATTCATTCACTAGGCATTCATGCATCTATAAAAAAAACATAGTGTATAGGGACAAATCAAAGCCCCTACATGGACAAGCACTGTATAGGGAGGCATACAGATATACATCAAAAAAGTCAACCAACCAAACGAACAATATTCTTGTACCGGCTCTCCTCTCTGGTAAACAAGAATACCCTCAAGTCAAGAGTTTTATTTGTCACGGCATACAAGCATACAGTGAAGACTCTAGCAGGAGCACTCATTCAAGGGTACGACTATGCATGCACCTCATGGTACCAAAGCACCTCAAAGGCATTAAAACAAGATTACAAACATCACAAAACAAACTGGTCAGACTACTGCTTGACCTTACTCCTAAAACCCACCTCACCCCTGCCCATTTTGACAACCTAGGATGGCTTAGAGTAGACAACAGAGTACAGCAACTTGCAATGGGCCTGGTCTACAAGATACACTATACGACTAAGGTACCCATGTACATGTCGAAATACTTCCCAAAGGTCAGTGAATACCACGACCACAACACCAGAGGGAGCTCCACAAATCATGTTAAACTACTCAAACCTTCTCCAATGTATATGTTTCTTCCCCCTCAAATGTATATACTCTCTTCTTATACTCCTTTTGTACACATAAATAGTAACAGTAATGTATATTTGTAGATATGGTATGTCATAAATGTCTAGATGTCTAGTACTGTCTACCTGTATGTCATATGTTACGATTAATTGAAAATGGGGGACCCTGATGTAAACAAGACAAACGTCTTTCTCTGGTCTGCATCCCCTTAACAATTGTGTGTATTGAGCTGTACTGTATTGTACCCATTCTGCAATCTGTTAATACCATTTTCAATCAATCAGCCCTACAGCAGCTAGCATCCACCAGCCCTGCAGCAGCTAGCCTCTACCAGCCCTACAGCAGCTAGCCTCCACCAGCCTTGCAGCAGCTAGCTTCCACCTGCCCTGCAGCAGGTAGCCTCCTCTAGCCCTACAGCAGCTAGCCTCCTCCTGCAGCTAGCCTCCATCAGCCCTGCAGCAGCTAGCTTCCAAGTGACTGGATACACCCCCCTTATCAAACGCACAGCCCGCAGCCACCAACTCTGCTCTGAAAGCACTATGCCCCCCACCCATCCCTCCTACACAGCACCGTCGAAATCACACTCTGCTGCCCTCCCAGCTGACAAGCCCAGCTCCAAATGGTTTTAAAAAATACATTTTATTACTGATATCAACAGGGTCCAATGTGCCTAGAAACGAACATGTATGGACCCCATGCTTCTTTAGCTGTAGGACAGGATAACCTTGTAGCAAATGGTGAGGTTTATAATAGGTTTACAATATATCTACCAAATCTCGAACTTTGACCTTATACAGTAAATAATATCCCGGTTTTAATTACAAACCGTTGTACAACTATACCTGTTTTTATAGACATCGGTCTGTTGATCACAGTGTGCTCGCTAGTCTAGCCAGACCGGCTAACGTGAGTACTCAACCTGATAACAACATTAACATTGGGCTTTTGAACACACGATCGCTTACCGAGAAAGGTCTGCTACTACAGCGTCTACTGACCGATCGTAAATTGGATTTCTTGTGTTTGACTGAAACTTGGCAGAAACCGAAGGACTTTTCACAACTTAATGAGACTACTCCACGTGGGTATGTTTACATCTGTCAACCCCGCCCCTCCGATAAGCGAGGAGGTGGTCTCGCGATAGTCTACAATGAGAAGTGGAAAGTGTCCTCATTGACAGTTCCTGTGTACAAGTAATTTGAATGCATTGCTATTCAAATTCATGGTCCAACGCCTACCATTCTAGTGACTGTTTACAGACCACCAAAGCCAAATAGAGATGGTATAGATTAACTCTCTGCCTTTTCAGCTTCACTAAACTCATTGTCTCCTAATGTTTTACTGCTGGGGGATTTTAATGTTCATATGGACAATATAAACAATTCTACTACCAAGGAGCTCACATCTTCCCTGGACAGCTGTGGATTTCAACAATATGTTGATTTCCCTACCCATTCCAAAGGACACATTTTGGACTTAGTGTGCTGCTCTGGTGTTACACCCCAAGACTGTACTGCGTCTGACCTGCCCATCTCTGATCACAAGTTCATATCTTTTAATGTTATCCTGAAGACACAAAACAACCGTGTCACATTCCATCTCTTTCAGGAATATTAAGAACATCGATGTACCTGCTCTATCCAGTGAACTTAATAACCTTTCCTGTCATGACAATGAATCAACCTGTGATGAACTGGTCTCAATGTACAACAATGGAGTCCATAGCCTCTTAGACACTTTTGCTCCACTTAAAACACGGACTGTTTCCTTTACTCTCTCTGCACCCTGGTTTACACCTGAACTACGCAAGCCAAAGCCCGCCGCCTAGAGCGCCTCCATACTAAGACTGGTCTTACTGTCCATAAAGGAATGTACTTTAACCACATACTCCACTATAAGGAAGCTCTCTCCAAAGCAAAAAGTATACTCACTATGCCAGTGTAATTAGCTCAGGCGCAGGAAGCACTCAAGCCCTGTTTTTCACTGTTAAGTCAATCTTAAAGCCTCCTGACACTGTCACTCCACAAATGCACTCTGTTTCTCAATGCAATTTGTTTATGGACTTTTTCAATGCTAAAATCGCAAATATACATCAGCAACTGTCTTCCTCAACTAATGTCACCTACAGTTAAACATGTTCCTTCCCTGATGCTCCCATTCTCTACTCTCTCTAGCTTTCTACTCCCATCTGTTAGTGACATATCAGACCTCATCCGAAAAGCTACATCTTCTACATGTCAGTTAGACCCCCTTCCCGCCCACCTAGTCTACCATCCTTGTCTTCTCAAATAATTGCCATCGTACACTCCTCCCTTAACTCTGGTCTTGTTCCATCTGCCCTCAAAACAGCCGCTATTACTCACATCTTAAAGAAACCTGCAGACCCCAATATTCTAAATAATTTCCGGCCTATTTCTAATCTCCCATTTCTTGCCAAAATACTGGCAAAAACTGTGGCTGCCCCTCTCCAGCAACAATCTGTTTGAGCAATTTCAATCTGGTTTTCGATCTCTCCATAGCACTGAAACAGCCCTAGTTAAAATCACAAACAACTTACTAGTGGCTGCCGATTCTGGTCTCCTCACTATGCACTGCAAACTACTTCTGGATCTCTTTTTTCGCATTTGACACCATTTCACATTCCATTCTTCTAGACAGACTAACCTCCATTGGCATCACTGGCACCCCTCTTCACTGGTTCAATTCATACCTCACAGGCCGCACTCAATATGTACAACTGAAAGATGTCAAATCACACTCCACTTCAGTTACCACCGGTGTCCCCCATAGTTCTGTTCTGGGCCCTCTCCTTTTCCTAATATATCAGGAACATCTTCAGGAAATTTGGTCTGCAGTTTCACTGCTACGCGGATGACATCCAGCTCTATTTTTCCACTAAACCTGACTCTGCACTCCCCGCCACCTCCCTTACTGAATGTTTAAAGGAAATAAATGTATGGTTCACAGTCAACTACCTAAAACTAAACAGTGATAAAACCGAGGTACTCCTCATTGGTTCCAAATCTACCATAGCCAAATCTGTCAGTTTTCCCCTCACCATTGACAACTCTACAGTCTTCCCTTCCCCTCAGGTTAAGAGTCTGGGTGTCTTGACTGATTGATTGAAAATGTTATTAACAGATTTCAGAATGGGTACAATACAGTACAGCTCAATACACACAATTGTTAAGGGGATGCAGACCAGAGAAAGATTTTCGTCTTGTTTACATCAGCGTCCCACATTTTCAATTCATCTTAACATGACATACATGACATACAGATAGACAGTACTGCTACATCTAGACATTTATGACATACCAGATTTACAAATACAGTACTGTTTGTGATACAAAAAGAGTCTAAAAAAGAGAGTATATACATTTGACGAAGAAACTGTACTTTCAGTTCAGTTCAGTTCAGAGTTTTTATTTGCCACATGGAATCATACAATCAGAGTTTCTTCATTACACAATCATAAATATCATTCAATGGACAAAAGGAGAAGTTACCTGCCCCTTATTCCTAAACTAAACAAGTATTTACTTAATGGTCGGCATACAACCTAATTTACACAAATAATAATTCATACCATTATACAAGAAACATACAATCCACAGTTAAACAAGAAAAAATGTAATAATAATAATAATAATAATAATAATAATAATAATAATAATAATAATAATAATAATAATAATAATAATAATAATAATAATAATAATAATAATAATAATAATAATAATAATAATAATAATAATAATAATAATAATAATAATAATAATAATAATAATAATAATAATAATAATAATAATAATAAAGAATAAAGAATAAAGAATAAAAGAAAGAGGAAAAAAAGAAAATATCTCACTATTCAGATCACATTTGATTTTCATACTGACTAAATTTTTTTTTTATATAATTTTCTTTGAATTGATAAACACTATTACATCCCTTAAACTCACCATGGAGAGAATTCCACAACTTTACACCAATAACTGAAGGACACATCTGTTTAAGTGTGGTACGTGCAAACTGATGTTTAAAATTGTATTTTCTCCTACTAAACTCACTTTCTAAATGAAAAAGATTTTGGAGTTTTTCTGGCAGTGTATTATTTCTTGCCCTAAACATAATTAACATTGTTTGAAACTTAACCATGTCTTCAAGTTTAATTATTCTAGATTTAATAAATAATGTATTTGTGTGTTCTCGATAACTCACTTTATGTGTGATTCTTACAGCCCTCTTCTGTAGTATATATAATGGTTCTGTATCGTTAGTGGCTTAGCTTGGCATCACTACTGCACTATCTCGCGTACGTGCACGCGTACTGAATAAACCACAAATGTACCTCTAATACCAGTATTAGTCTGACCACACCCCTCATCAGCTTACCTTCATAAGCAGGTGTGTGGTCACCTGCTCTCCTCCTTCTCGCTTTCACCACAAGGAAGAAGTGCCTCGGTAGATCCCCACACTTGACACCATGATGGAAGAAATTGGATTAGGAACAGCTTGGGAAACAAGGATACGTTGACATCATATCTTTATTTTCTCTCTCACTATTTTCGAGAAAATACGGCGGTATTGTCTTCGTACTGGAGTGTCTAGAAGATGATGATCATTCTAAAAACCCTCCACCGGTTATCGTATTGGGAGCACGCCGCTGCATGCTTCTCAACTGCAGTTCCTTGCTGTGTTTGTTGGGGTGAAACCTGTCAGGCCACAGCTGAACTGTCGGACATGCCGCTGTTGTGAGGAGCGGTGCGTTCCAGGTTGGGTGAGTAGTGTTTGCTGGCGGGCTCCACTTGTCTGTTAGTGCTATGGGGGCTACTTGACAAAGTTTATGGAAACCGGCCCCAGGCTAGGGTCCTTTGTTTAGCCGCCTAGGCGACAGAAGGCCTTGGTCTGGAGACCATTATAGTTTTAACTAGTGGGCCGCGACCATTGACACTGGTGATCCCTGTGTGTTCTGGACGAGTGGATTCTCTCTGTCACCGTGTTAAGACCCCATCTTTCATATCCAAATGAGAGTATTCCTTCACGAGGGGATATGTGCATGTAATGTGCGATAGCGGCAGATTCATGTTCAATGTCAGCTACACAGGCCAGTTGGTACTGTGCTGATCCGTCGGATGTGGTAATGTCACCGTTGTGAAGCGGTGTGGACATCTTGTTTTCTCTTTTCTCTTAAAAAGTGAGGAGAGGTTCAGAACGGCGGCCTGTCTGGGTGAGTGTTATGTCATTGTTTACATGTTCGTAGCTTACGGTTAGGCCTGGCGCGGGGTAGCTTAGCTTCTCGCGCGCCGCCGGGAGCTCGCATCTGATCGCGTGCGTCGTTAGATTGGCGTCTCGCGAGCAGGAGCAATAGCACCCGAACGGTTGGAGCAGCCGTTAGCTTGATGCTATTCTGTTGAACGTGCTTTGATTTTACATTTTTTACACTCTTGACCACGACGTCATCCTTGACAGGGGATGTTCGTCGACCCTGCCCTGAGCCTGGACGGGGATTGCGTCAACAAAGAGGACTGTAGCGACTGGTTGGAGCGGCGACGCTGCCCGGATCGAACAACACAGGACGGCTGTGTTCTACGGTGTCTTGTGACTGCACTTCGCTGATCTGCGTTCCGGGTAGGTACGGGGTTGGCCAGACCTCATAACACGTCTTCTGGTTTTACTTTGCTAAATGTATTGTGAATAACGGTGTTTTTCCCAAAACGTGTGTTGCTGCAATGCATTTAGGATACGTTGCGGGTTGTGTGTGAGCTGTTTTTGTCACTGGCAGTTAGCTTCTCCGTGCAAACGGGATGTAATGATCTGGTTGTTGTGTGAGTAACACGACCGTGTACTCACAACTAAGGTAACTAACCTATGAAGCTATGCTTGGTGACAAGTGAGTAAAAGAATATTCTTTCTCAGACTGTAATGACAATGAACAGTGTGTTCACACATTAACAGGTTTTCCTGTTTTGACTGGCCGTATTGAGGGTAAAATAGGAGGATTGTGTTTTCCCCCCCGGTTCCCTGGGGACTTTATCACCTCCTATCAGACATGTTGTGCATTAATTGTGTCTTTTGTGTGGTAGGGATACGATGTAACTCTTAGCTTGATTGCTGAGGTTGTGCTAAATCTGCTGGAGAAACTTATTTCCTAAAGGGAAATTGGTTTGGTTGCTGTCATGTGTGCTTAGCAAGGCCTGTGGTCGATACTAATCAAGAATGATGTATTCTCTCATTGTGAAAAAAACGGCGTTCCTCTGTTGAGTGTTTTTGCCATTTTTTGTAGGTGATGATGGGTTGTGTGTGTCATGTGACCTACAACTGGGTTGTACTGGCCACAGAAGCACATGTGTATGTTGGACCGGGGTTCTTAGAGCCCTCTCTATTCTGTGTTTTTCCTTAGTAAAAATCAGATAGCAGGTTAGCTCATGCGCTGTGTGGAGCTGTGAAACGCTTCATAGAGCTGACTATGACTGTGTCATATTCTCTTTTTGTCGTTACGTCGTATCATGGGTGTGGGGTCGTAAAGGGGTGAACTGGTAACCTTTCCTCTCCCCATTGTTCTGTCGGTCAGGGGTACACC
The DNA here is from genome assembly GCF_963971535.1 of Notolepis coatsorum. Lineage (NCBI taxonomy): Eukaryota > Metazoa > Chordata > Actinopteri > Aulopiformes > Paralepididae > Notolepis > Notolepis coatsorum. Next base: position 57,651,037 of record NC_140184.1, on the reverse strand, counting down.
CCCTGTCCTTCAAGGTTCCCGTCACGTGGCGGTTCGGCACGTTACGGGGGGGGGGGGGGGGGGGGGGGGGGGGGGGGTTGGAGTTCCTGGTCCCACGGCCTGGTATATTGGGCGTGTGCACCGCAGGAATTCCCCCGCCATAGAGACCGTGCGCGTCTCTGTTGGTAGGACTTCCGTGTGCTGTTCAGGTCCATGTGATGGATCTGTTTTCAGGGGGGGTGGTCAGGGCTCCTCCTCACCAAGCGCCTATTCAGGCCTTCTGTGAGTTCGGACTCCTTCTTCCATGTGAGGAAGCCTCCATCAGAGTACAGAGCCTTCCTCCTCAGATTGTCAAAGTGAGTGGACCCTCTAGAAGGGTCCTTTTCTATTGTATGTATATTCGATTCAATTCGTTTATTGAGTGTGTATGGGTTCAGTGCCTCTTCCCCGGAGGCCCTAAAACCAGTTTTTTACATGGCTCAAGGTGCAATATATTCTTTTCAATCTGTACAGCTCGCGTGGGAAGTCTCTCTGGGGATCCCCGTCTCTTTCCTATGGGAGGGTGGTGGGATGTAAAAATGTGAACATTTTTTACCCCGGCTGTGTAGACTGGGATACATACTGTTGATGCTTCCTTCTTTCTATTCCAGAAGTGTTGGAGTTAGGGAGTGTCACACCCCTCTTGTCGTTCCCCTGGGCGCCTTGGGGATTCGATGACAGGTCTAAATAGCCTGTTCATTGATGGGGGTGTGTCCCGACGCACGTATAGTGCTAGCTCGCTGTAAACAGGCGATTGACTGGCACGCCTTGGTTGCTTGTGGTTGAAACAGCGTTTTTATAAAGCAACTGAGATGGGGGTTTTTCCTCTTCCGACGACCACATCCCATGACCTGGGTGGGTTGTCGACGGATTCTCGTTCATGTCTGGGGGATGATGACGGGATGGATCTGAACATATGTAGTGGGGTCTCACGCCCTTGGGGTGGGCCACCAGGCGCGGTTCGTCCGAACGTCTGGGTGGCGCCTTCTTTTCATGTTAAGATCAACACGCATATCTGCCCTTCTCCTGGAGTAGGCATGTCGGCGTGGTTAGGGCACGGGACTGGTTCTGGTCACGCTGGTCCAGATCAGTTGAACCCGTTGTCCGCCGGGGATGCAGATCTGCTGTTCTGGTACCCTGAGGGACTTGGGCTTTTTTCAGGGGGAAAAATGCCAGGTCGGTCTGGGTGTCACAGGGTTAAGCGCTATGGAGACCCTGGTTGGGTATGTTTTTACTCAGCACTGTCGTCATGGCTTACAGCCATGCCATTCTGTACGCGCTCGATCTCGTCGGATCTCGGCCGCTACACAGGTTGGTCCTGGTTAGTACTTGGTTGGGAGACCGCCGGGGAATGCCAGGTACGGTGTGCTTAGGGGCTGGTTCTCCATTATTTTTCGCTCCTCTCTCACGCATGGCGAAGAGGGGCCTGTGGGGGTGGTTTTTTGACCTCCTCTGGTGACCCCGTGCTTCCCGTACCGCCAGGCCCGGTCCGAAGTGATGTTTGCGACCCGTAGGCCTGGGTTAACCCTTTTTGGAAACTGAAACGCTTGTACTGCGGTATAGCCGGTGTATGCCCGCAGGTGTGTTTTGGAGTTTTTTCTTGAGGGGTTATAGGAACGACCACCGCATTGGGTAACACCGAGGTGGTTGATTCCCTGGTGTGTTGGAGCAGTGTCAACTCCCGGGTTCACCGTTTGAGGGTGCCCCTGCACGTTCATGACGTCTGCCAATCGTGTCAGCCTTCTCTGCCTCGACCCCTCTGGGTGGGGGTTTTTAAATGGAGGCTTGGTCATGCAACACCGCCAGCTTACGCTCCTTCCGCCGGGGCGGCTGTGTTCAGCTGTCCCCTCTGGCGCCTGTCTCGTCCGCAGTCTCCAGGCTAGGGTTAACAGCCTGTTGCCTGGTTTTTCCCCGGTGCGCTGCCTGCTTCCGTTGGTTAACCTTTTTGTGTGCTTACGGCCATGCTGACTGCCTGTTCTGCAGGGTCAGTGTGCCAGGCGGTGTACTATTGGGGGGACGGGGCCCGCTCGGCTTACGGCCATACCAACCTGAACACGCCCGATCTCGTCCGATCTCGGAAGCTAAGCAGGTTCTGGCCTGGTTAGTACTTGGATGGGATTCCGCCTGGGAATACCAGGTGCAGTAACTGAGGGGCCTTTGTCCGAATACGCTGGCGATGTGGGGGGCGGGGCACTACGTGCCCACCTGGTGGGGTCTTGATGCTGGCATCATGGACTTCTCCGGGCCCCCATTCCAGGGAGTCCAGTCCTTTTGGTGGGTCTGGGTCTTCCTTCGCGCTCCGCTGCTACGGCCTTGCCACGGGGTTGGGTTTGCCCTTGGCCCCGTGATTCTGGGGGCAGTAACGAGGTTGTTCCTCCGTTCGTTCCCGGGTGGCATGCGGGTTGTGCGTGTGTGTAGTCGTGGGGTCAAGCCACGGTCTGCTCGCCCTGTGCGTTAAGTTGCTTGAGTGCCTCTTCGCACGGTCGGGTCCGTCGCCTTCCCGTGAAGCCTCTAATAGGGGGGATACCCTCCATTAGGGGGGGTCGGGGGGGCTCGGCCCTCCCTGTTCTGATGGTTTTGGGGGGCTGTCAGCGGGGTGTATTTGTCAGCCAAGTGGCTCCGCTTGGCCTCCCTTGTGCAGTAGTGATGCCAAGCTAAGCCACTAACGATAGAGAACGTTAGGTTATGACTATAACCAAGTTCTGTTAGTTAGGGGCGATGCTTGGCATCAGACGGCCGCTGCAGCCCTTGTCCTCACCTTGTGGTGAAAGCTTGGGAAGGAGGAGAGCAGGTGACCACACACCTGCTTATGAAGGTAAGCTGATGAGGGGTGTGGTCAGACTAATACTGGTATTAGAGGTACATTTGTGGTTTATTCAGTACGCGTGCACGTACGCGAGATAGTGCAGTAGTGATGCCAAGCATCGCCCCTAACTAACAGAACTTGGTTATAGTCATAACCTAACGTTTTATATTGGTCTCATAAGTATTCCCCCATACTTCAACACAATGTGGATATTAGGTGAGATGAGTGAACAGTAGAGTGTTCTCATTGCCTCATACTCTAACACATCCTTTACTTTATTCATAACAAAAATACTCTTGGACCTTTTTTTTTTTAACGTGTGCTATGTGCGATTTCCATGTTAATTTATCATCCATAATCACACCAAGAAAACGAAATTCATTAACTCTCTATATCAACTCCATCTATGGTCAGCACTATATTTTCATCTAGTTTTCGATTGCCAAAAATCATAAATTTCGTTTTTTTTCAGATTCAGTGATAGCTTATTTACATCAAACCATTTCTTTAGCTTTGTCATTTCATACACAATATATTCATCTAGTTCCTTTAAATTATTTCCAGAGCAAAACAAATTGGTATCATCAGCAAACAAGACAAACTGTAATAGTTTTGAAACATCACAAATATCATTAATATATAAAAGAAAGAGTTTGGGCCCCAAAACCGAAACTTGCGGTACCCCACATTCAATTTTCATGAGCTCAGATTTTACATCTGCCAACTGCACATATTGTTGCCTATTGTGGAGATAACTACTCAACCATTCTAGAACCATTCCTCTCACACCATATGAACGTAATTTATAAATTAGAATATTATGATCTAAGGTATCAAATGCCTTTTTTAAATCAATAAACACCGCTATTGTTAATTTCCTTTTATCTGTTGCTGTTGTTATTTCTTCAATAATATTCATTAAGGCAGTCGCTGTTGATCTGTTTTGCCTAAAGCCATACTGGCTTTCGCTCAGCAGTTTGTTCTTTTCCACAAAACCATCTAACTTATGCGAAAACAGTTTTTCAAGCACTTTCGAGAACCGTGAGAGCAATGACACTGGTCTATAGTTAGTGAAGCTGTGCTTATCTCCTACTTTGTAAAGTGGGATCACTTTCGCTATCTTCATCCTGTCTGGAAAAATACCTGTCTGAAAAAAAAGATTACAAATATAACAGAGAGGTTTGATCAGGGCCGGACTGGGGAAATAATTCATACCGGGAGATATAGCCACAATCAGGCCACTGGGGGTCCCCCACCCGGAAGATTTTAGTTACAAAGACTTAATTTCCTGCATTCTGGTGAATTTTAGTGCATGTGAATCACAAACTAATGAGCCAACAATTGCTTAGTACAATGTACTGTTATGAACCTCAAATAAAACTGTTGTGGCACTAGCAATGGTACTCTCTCCACCTTCAAAAAGAAAAAAGCAAGAGCACAACATATTTTTCTATTTACTATTATAATACAGTTAACCACTCTCTCCACCTATTCAAACAAGTCAAGAGCACAACGCCATATTCACTTTACTGATGCACTACCCATCAACAGTTAAAATAGCCCTTTACACAAACATTAAATAACAGACCTTTCATTACAATACTATAATAACAGTAGCCACTGCCAGAATAGTGACACATGTATCACGTGTGGTGAGAACACGCATGCATGCACAACGAAGACAGAAGATTGCGTTGTCTCAATCATTTTAACTATGAAATTAGCTCAAAGTATGAGCTCACTGACTGAAATTTCCAACAAAAAGCATCAATTGTCAAATAATATTGATCACATTAACTAGACTAGATGTTTTTGAGGAAATTAGAAAGGGAACAACAACTTAACCCTTGTGTCTGATCATATTCTTATTTGTTTGATAACTTTGCAGTGATTATGTTTGTAGCCAATGTGGCAAAGGTGTGTAATCTTTGAATTATCTTGGAATTATTTTGACTATCTCTTTCATAATTGTTTATTCAACTTCAGCCCCAATCATAACCACCACATATTGTTTTTTGTAATGTCAGATTTAACAACTCCTTTTGGGAGTGTGCCATCTGCCATTCTATTCGCCGCCTCCACTGTCAATCAGTTGTATTGCCTGGTCCCGCCTCCACCAATCACAAGCGGCAGCACGGCTCCATTGTGTGTGTGTGTCCGCGTGAGGGAGAGAGAGTCAGATAGTTCTCCAACTCTGTCGCAGACAGTGAAATCCTGGTTGTTCCCCACCCACCTGGTTATCTAAAAACTATTGCGCCACGCCGCCGCCACAACTAGAAACAATGGCCTGGCAAAACATTTAATAAAAAATTATAATAAAAAAAATATATAATATTTTTATTTTTATATAATTTTTTTTTATCTGTGCAGGCCAGGTTACGATGTGAGCGGCAGGTTACGATATTTAAAAAAATGGCTAGCTATATGAGTACCTTGCCAGCTGCTTTTAGGCATGGCTGCTTGTTGTTCTGTTGTTAGTAGTTGATGCTCCGATTGCCGCTCACATTCTCACAACACAACACCCCCTCTAATGGAACATTCCAGGGTGGATATGCGTTGCGTCACACTCCGTGGCCAATCTGCGCATGTGCATGGGGAATCGATGCTTAAAAACTGTCTTTTTCGCCGCCAATTTAGTTCTGATCGATTAGGAATGTCTCGCACCGTGTTCAGGAGATTCAGGCGCATACAAGTCTATTCGATCATGTATCTAGCACCCCCACAGCCGTATCTGCAATCACTTAATGTCAAGGCTCTCATCCACATTCATTCATTTGCCCCCCCCGCAATCTCCTCCCCGATTTCAGAATCCCGGAAGTGTTGTGGTGGTCTATAGCCTACATTATGCAACAGTAACTTGCGCATATATAATAGCACATGACACAGCCGTCGCTTTGCATTAATAGCCTATATTCTCAAATGGCATTTAATGGCTATCCGACTCCTCGTCGCTATCCTTACGGACGGACCAATGTATACCTTATATCATATTCCTATTCATATTCATATCATAGTTTACTCTATCAGCCTACCCAGCATGTAATACGTTCTTTGTTAGAACTCAACTCGTTATTATTTTGCGCATAGATTGCAGAAATGCGGGAACGTTTTGATTTATATTAAAAGGCTTTGACATTGTAAAACTAAATACGTGGAATTCTGTAAGCATAATACAAGTCATATCACCCACACGATATATGCTCTGTGTCCAGAGCATGTATGCTTTTCATTTATTTTAAGACACATTTATTGCAAGGGTTTTGTAATACACATACACCCTCTGTTCTCATTGCAATGCGTTTTTTATTCTTTCTTATACAGTAGGAAGGGGGAAGAACACTATATCGTGGGTGTTCATATGACTTGTATTCTGCTTACAGCTTCGAAATTCCACTTGTTTCGTTTAACGTAAAGCCTTTTAAATATAATCAAAACGTTCCCGTGTTGATAATAATAATAATAATAATAACGAGTTGAGTTACGCGGAGCGCAGTCAGTCAGTACACCCTGTATATTCCGATAACGCTATAAACCATGCTGCATTCATTCGGAGAGAAAGACCTATTATTCAAAATGCTATTTATAGGGTTTTGACCATAATTACACTACTGTTGCTATTTTACAATGAACTATAATGAATTACGGTTCATACAGAACACGCCAGTGTTGAAACTAATGCACAGAAGCTTATTTCCGTGTTGTAATAATATATTCTACCAACGGGCGCCAGCTACGCATGCTCCGAGCTGTGCGTAGATATACGCACAAAGTCAAGCACAAGTTCAAATTGATAAGTCCCACACTTTGCTTAGAAATGATCGTACGCAAGGGTTACGCACATATCTGTGCGTATGCAACGTTGATAAATGAGGGCCCAGGCCCATTGCAAGTTGCTTTACTCTGTTGTCTACTCTAAGCCATCCTAGGTTGTCAAAGGGGGCAGGGGTGAGGTGGGTTCTAGGAGTAAGGTCAAGCAGTAGTCTGACCAGTTTGTTTTGTGATGTTTGTAATTTAGATTTTAGCGCCTTTGAGGTGCTTTGGTACCATGAGGTGCAAACATAGTCGTAGTACCTTTAAATGAGTGCTCCTGCCAGATTCTTCAGGGTATTCTTGTTTACCAGAGAGGAGATCCGGTACAAGAATCTAGTTCGTTGGTTGACTTCTTTGATTACATTGGATGCCATTTTGTGACAGGAAAGATTTGCCTCTAGGATGGAACCTAGGTATGTAATTTCATCTTTCCTTGTGACAATATTGTCACCCACTGTAACTGAGAAGCCGTCGGTCTTGCTGAGTTTGTTATTTGAACCGAAGAGAATGGACTCTGTTTTACCCAGGCGTAATGATAGTTTGTTATCAGCGAGCCAGGTGCAGATTCTGCCTAGTTCAGAGCTGAGGGTTTTTTCAACCTGTAACTTGTTCTTGTCAGAGACCAGCAGGGCTGAGTCTTCCGCGAACAGGAACAAGTTGCAGTCACAAGCTGACGACATGTCATTTGCATAAATTAGGAACAGTAGCAATCCTATATGCTTCCTTGTGGAACACCACAGCTCACTGGGAGGGGGGGGGGATAGGGTACTGTTTACCTTCACCATCTGTTCTCTCCCCTCCAGGTCCAGCTCACTGATCAAAACAAATTGCTTGTACCTTGTCAATCAGAATGGAGTGATTGACAGTGTTGAAGGGCTTTTGTAGGTCCAGCATGACCATGCAAGTTTCAAGTTTCTTTATTAGTTGTCATACAGAAATACAGAATACTTTTGTATGAAATGCTTCTTTCTGATTTGCTCGATAAAATGCTAGATAAAATAAAAAGATAGTATAAAATAAGTATAATATAAATAGAAAATAGAAAGTCAAGTACGTAAACAAGTGTAAACAAAACAAAACATTTCAATATACATATATAGAGTATTATACAATGTATACACAATGCAGAGAAGGTAACTGAGTTACAACAATATACAATAGCTTAGCTTGTGGTGCCACCTTGTGGTGGTGAGGTGCAATGAGGTATGAGAGATGTGCAAATCTCTTATCATTAGATATAAAGTGTGTTAAGTGTCTAAGGTAAGTAAAGTGGGTGCTACAGTGAGTTGTTTATTTAAAGTGAGTGTGTACGTGTGGATGTGTGTGCTGTGGGTGAATTTGATGGTTTGTTACATACTGTAGTGTTATTGTTCATTGAGCATCATGATGGCCTAAGGATAGAAGCTCCTTCTGAGTCTCTCTGTGCTTGCCATGAGACTCCGGTATCGCTTGCCTGACCGCAGCAGTTCAAAGAGGCAGTTGTTTGGGTGGCTGGGGTCTTTGATTATTCTCTTAGCCTTACCCATGCAGGTCTTATTGTAAATGTCTTGGAGAGTGGGAAGCCCCCCTTCAATTGTGCGTTCAGCTGAACGGGCCATTCTCTGTAGTCTGCTACGGTCTTGTGCAGTGCTATTCCCAAACCAGGAGGTGATATTGCCAGTCAGGATGCTCTCTATTATGCAGGAGTAGAAGTTCTTAAGTATCTTCTGACTCACTTGGAACTTCCTTAGGTGCCTAAGGAAGTAGAGGCATTGCCGTGCCTTCTTGATAACACTGTCAATGTGTGTGGTCCATGTCAAGTCCTCGGATATGTGGACTCCGAGGTACCTAAAACTGTTCACTCTCTCAACCGGTGCCCCGTCGATGCTGAGGGGGCTGTAGTCGCTGAACCCCGACCTCCTAAAGTCCACAATCATCTCTTTTGTTTTGCTGACGTTCAGGGAGAGGCTGTTCTCTTGACACCATCCCGCTAGAACCTTTACTTCTTCCAGGTAGTCCCTCTCGTCGTTTGCAGAGATCAGGCCCACCACTACTGTGTCATCAGCAAAATTTGATGATTGTGTTGTTGTTCCGCTGTGCCACACAGTCATGTATGTACAGGGAGTAGAGGAGGGGACTCAGAACACAGCCCTGGGGGGCCCCTATGTTGAGAGTGATGGATGAGGAGGTGCAGTTGACTTCTCTTAGACTAAAGCATGACGGCAAGTTCTTTCGACGGTTAAGCTTAGGCACTCTTTCAAAGTTGGTTAAGGTTAGAGTTTGTCTTAGAGCATGGCAATAGAATGCCAGGTAGTTTGCAGGCTGTTTGACGTGGAAATGGGCAAAGACACAGCTCGTCACGCGATTGGGGAAACGCGTCAGTGGCCAATCAGAGAGCGTCAGTCAGTGCCAATCAGAGAGCGTCTGCCAGAAATGCGGCTAGGTTTAGAAATAACGCGTCATCTCCCCTCCCCCACCGGCGAGGGTGAGAGAGAGATGGACGTCTCTGATCCACGTCCGCTCGCGTCGTGTATGTTTTTACCAACGCGTTCGTGTTTCCGGGTTCCCGTTTTGCGCTCTGATTGGCCACTGACCTATGCTATTACGCCCCCCTTTACGCTCTCGCCTGAGACGCGCTGTGAAGCACCAGCGGGGCGAGGTGGTGGTTTCTCCCCGGCTCCGTGCGCCTTGCTGCCGCCGGCTTGTCTCACATGACTCGCTCCAGCTCCAGCAGCAGCGGCCGTCTGCCGCCTGCGGTATCCTCCCTCCAGGCCCCCGAGGCGGCTCGTTCTTATTATTATCCCCCATTAAAACCCGAAACAACATTTAATAAAGACAAGTGTTAGTTGTGTTTCCCCATCTACCGTCAACATAAAACCATCCACCACCCGTTGGAGGAGTAGCAAGAATTATCGACTGGCAACTCTGTGCTCGTCAGACCTGCAGCTGCTGGTACTGTATGGAGAGAGAGGCGGGGGGTCTCATCTCCATGTACAGTAGCCGAACCTAAGATTAAGAAGACACACAACAACAGACAGACAGCTCAGTGATTGAAACCTACTTGTTTGTGCGACCATGTCGACCTGAACAATGGGGGATAATAACAAGAACGAGCCGCCTCGGGGGCCTGGAGGGAGGATACCACAGGCGGAAGACGGCCGCTGCTGCTGGAGCTGGAGCGAGTCATGTGAGACAAGCCGGCGGCAGCAAGGCGCACGGAGCCGGGGAGAAACCACTGCCTCGCCCCGCTGGTGCTTCACAGCGCGTCTCAGGCGAGAGCGTAAAGGGGGGCGTAATAGAATAGGTAAGTGGCCAATCAGAGCGCAAAACGGGAACCCGGAAACACGAACGCGTTGGTAAAAGCATACACGCACCCGGAACCACTGTTAGATTTATATGATCTTCGTCATAGCAACGACGGGTCCGCCCCCTTCCCTCGTTACTATGTGACACGGCCATCTTTGACCACAGCTATTTGACCCAGATCACTATAGCAACGGCAAAGTTGATATTATTCCCCCTCTGTGGTTACACTGCTCTGTGTCACCAGTGCTGCTGTAGACACAGACCTTGATGCTGTGGCTATCAGCTGTTGATGTTAAACAGCACAGCCTCCTCTGCAACACACTCTCTGACTGCCAGCTACTTTTGAGATCTATAGGCTCATCTCAGTAGACGCTGTCACCCACCGATATATATATAAATACATTATATGCATATAGAGAAACATAGACATCCTTAATCAACCTTCAGGATCAACAAACTACTTGGTTTTTCAATTAATTAGGCTGTTGTTTGGACGCTTACCATTTCACCTCTCTGCTCTGTTTCACCCAGCTGATAATTGCTCTGCCCAGTTTGACTGGAGACAGACACACATGCTAAAAATGATGCTAATGGTATTACCCTCTTGAAGCTCATCTCTATATATCGGTTATAAACCAAATGAAAATCACCGATTTCCTTCACTTCCCCCTTTGATTCTAAATTAAACCTTTAAAATCATAAATCATTATTTGGTTTCGAAACGATTATACCAAAAATAGACTGTTGTTGATGCAAACCAACCTCCTCTCTCGTGCACAAGAAATGAAGACGGCCCACGGTCAACCCAGTGATCTTGCTGTCTGATGTCTGTTTGCGCCACCCTTCGTGCACAAAGGGAACTGAAACAGACCACCAAAACCAACAACATCCAACGACTCATATCAATTAGGGCCCCTTTCTCTGCTCCCAATAATTCTAATTTGTTGTTTTATTGTTTTTCCCCACCCATTGCAATGTCCATCTTCCCCCTTTGGGAATTATTCTTTTCAGATAGGAAACCCTCTTTTCTTTGTGGTCCCGAGCTAAACTCACCTTTCCCCTCCCTTGATCCTGCTAGAGAAATGGTTTATCTGTCCCGAGAGGACTATATTAAACATACTACAGGAAATTGTCATAAATTCCCCCCCCCCCTATATATATACATTATATATCTATATCTTATATATCCATATCTCATATATCTATATATAAATCCTCAATAAAGTTTTCCACCTATCTCTTACTTCTGTAAATTATTATCAATGAACACACAGGACTTCACGTTGTCGCCTTCATGCTGTCTCTTGTCTCGATCTTGATGCTCTGGAAGGAAGTCCCTGTTTTTGTTCAGGTTTCAACAATACACCCGCCCCTGATCTAGGTTTAAAAACGCCTCGAAACAGCGTCTCCGCAGGAAAGCCCCCTCCGATGTCTGCCTCGTTCTCCCCTGGGCAACACCGCCTGTGACCGCTGGACTCCGCCCCGTTGGCCGTCTCCACCCGCTGTCGGTGGTCTCCCTCGCTCGCTGTCGGTCATCTCCAGACTCTGAAAGCAGAAAAACAACACCAGCAGTCTCCTGTACACAACCTTCCTTTGTCTTTTCCATTATACCATGGCTTTGGACTTGCAGCTCGTTCCACTGTCCTCTCCAGTTCTCTATATATATTTTCTCTGCAAGCCACTGCCATGGCCACACCCTTTCAGACTGTGTTGACGTTGTGAGTGTCATACAGCCCATGGCGCTATCGTTATCTATTAGTCTACCACCTTCTCAACACCCATCTCTGTCCTACAGGGCGGTTCCCTGTTTGTCGTCTTCCGTCGTGACACCAGCAGCTTACCGATACCCACTTCCGTCGCCCTATCTTCGTCCCGCGGTTGGCCCCCAGCGCGATCGCGCACATCAGTTCTTTCTGGTCCCCGTGTCCTCTGAAAACGATTGCCCTATTCATCAGGTGTGAGAAGGCGCAACTGAAAAATTAAACTCCCTCTTTATTTAATTTTTTTATTTTAGTTAATTAACTGCACCTCATCTCTCTGTGAAGTTCTTATTTAATCCATTGTATAATTAACCTCTATTTAATTAACGCTTACCATTTCACCTCTCTGCTCTGTTTCACCCAGCTGATAACGGCCCTCTGCCCAGTTTGACTGGAGACAGACACACATGCTAAAAATTATGATAATGGTATTACCCTCTTAAAGCTCATCTCTATACATCGGTTATAAACCAAATGAAAATCACCGATTTCCTTCAAGGGGCTGCGCCGACCCAGATCTCACCCTCAACCTCTACTGCATCTTTCCAGACCTCGACGGCGTCGGGAGGGGCCCAACAGCACAGCCGGGGGAACCAGGTTTCACTCCCCTAGATGCAGCCGACAGCAATGCCCCCGGACCGGTGGTAGTGGTGGGTCTCACCTGCGTAAGTGATTCAGTGTACATTCCTGTCACAGTGGAGCATGTGCTGTGCTCCGCCCTGGTGGACACAGGTTCGACAGTGATGTTGGTGAGGTCGGATGTGATACCAAGCCTGATGATGCAGTATGAACCCACCACCGTGCAGCTATGCACAGTGACGGGGGAGTTGACACCCCTGAAAGGTAAAGGCATGTTCACAGTTCACATTGTGACTGTGGGGGGAAGGTCAGTACGCCATCCAGTGTGGATTGCTGCTGTACATGACCCTTGTATCCTGGGGTTGGACTTTTTAAAAGCCACAGGCTGGCTGCTGGACTTAGGGGAGGGCAGAGTGAGTTTTCTAGGAGGGGCTGTCATAGAAATGCTGCCGGGGGGCACCTCCTCCACCCCGCAAACCTGTGTCTTAGCGACCGCCGTGGGTACAGTAGAGACCCTAGGCAGTAGACTCTCTCACTGGGCCCCAAACCCTGTGACACTCACCCCGGGTGCGGTTATGGGGCCGTTCCACCCAGTGTCGCACACTCACCAGCCCTACCGCCACAGTTTCGCCATGAGTGAGGAGAACCCATCTGGTGCAGCACGAGATTGATATGGGGGACTCGCGGCCTATCAAGTGCCGCCCTCTGGCCCGGCAGCAGGCATGTGACCAGGCGGTGGAAGATAGCATTGAGCCATCCGACAGCCCCTGGGCAGCAGGTGTGGTCATGGTCCACAAGAAGAATGGGGGCTGGCAGCTCTGTATTACCAGGTTCCCCTCTAATGTGAGCCGTATGCATGCCCGCCTCTCTTGGCTTAACGTTGAAAATAGATTGTCTTTCAAGTTCAAATTCAAGTTCCTTTTATTGCCACATGGCCAGGCCGGTGGAATTCATGCACGGTGCAGGTGGTAGCTGCGACAATACACCACATAAAAGACACACCGGGACAGTACCATCAGGTGCGACGTAACAAAAAACCAGAGAACATAACAAGCATGGGGTGAATATTAGGAGGAGTTGAGCAGCTGTATGGCCTTGGGGAAGAAACTGTGGTTGAACCTCACAGTTCGACTGCCCAGTGACCTGAAGCTCCTACCAGAGGGGAGGCGTTGGAATAGGTGGTGAGCTGGGTGCAGAGGGTCACTGATGATTTTGTTTTTGCGCGTGTGCTGGTATGGTGTTTGTGTATGGAGTCCAGAGTGGGGAGTTTGCAGTTGATCATTTTGGATGCCCTTTTTATGACCCTATCCAGTCTATGTAGTGTCTGTTTTGGTGTGTTGCAGTACCATACAGTGATGGATAAAGACAGAATGTTTGGTATTATGGCTGTGTAGAATTGGACCATTACATTCTTCCTGACCTTGTATTTCCTGAGTTGTCTGAGGTGAAATAGTCTCTGATTAGCTGTTTTGAGTAGATGGGTGGTGTGATGGTCTCAGCTCAGTTTATTGTTTATGTGTGTCCCTAGGAATTTGAATGTGTCTGTGGCAGAAATGAGTTGGTTGTTAATGAGCATGGGTGTTTTAGTGGGTATGTTTTTCCTGAAGTCAATGATTCATTCAACTCTCTTGCTTTCATTAAGTATGTGATTATGTTCACTGCACCACCTTAACTTGTGCTGTTCAAGTTGGTCATGAGCAGTAAAACTCCTGTTTTACACATAAACAGATTGTTTATAGTAATACTGTGCATGATCATTACACTAGAGGTTCCAGTAATGGGCAGCTTGAATTACCAGGTCCAAAAAACAACGCTTTAAGGATATATTTTATTTTTAGATCAATAACTCTTTGGAATAACCTGCCTCAAAACCACTGGGGCCCCAGTCTGCATTTACAGTAGATTCACTTTTTAAAATAATCTTAAATTGTAACACTGTAAAGTATTTTGTTTTGTTTTTTTGTTTTCTGTTTCTTTGCTTGCATGTCATTTTAGCCATCTTAATTGTTAGTTTCATTATGCATTGTGTGTTGAGTACTGACTTTTAATAATTTTGTTTTGCAAAAATAATTGTTTTTGTATGTTTTTTTGTGTGTGGACCCCAGGAAGAATAGCTGGTTGCTATGGCACCAGCTAATGGGGATCCGTAATAAAATCAAAATCAAATCCCTCGACCCAGAGGCCAGGCCCAAGACCACGTTTTGTACGGGGCGGGGGTTGTGGCAGTTTAAAGTCCTGAGTTTCAGACTTTGTAATGCTCCGGCCACCTTTGAGAGGCTGATGGACCGGGTGTTAGCCGACATTCCCCGGCAGCAGTGCCTGGTCTACCTCAATGACATCCTGGTACACGGGGACTCGTTTGAGGCCGCCTTGGAGTCTCTGAGGCGGCTGTTGGAGAGGATAAGAATGGCGGGACTGAAGTTACTGTGAGGTTTTGTCCGCTGCTCACCAACTTTCTCTGTCTTCTTTAAGCCTACTGTTAGGAATTCCTCACTCACTCTCTCTAGCCCCCACCCTCTCGTTCTTTACTCTCGTTTACTCTCAGTGGCCACACCTGGACTATTATCAATTACCTCTCGCACCTGTGGTGGCAGGCTAATTAGTTCCCCTGTGGGCTTTAAATACCAGGGCTCTTCCCCTCGTTTCGGCGTGGGGTCGTGTTGTATACTTGCCGAGTCATATTCTCTAAACATCTAGACTCTTTCGGGAGATCCTCTGTCTGCCTATGCTGTTCCATTCTCCGGCGTCGAGATGTTTGCCCCAGCCTTCGCCAGCTGTCGCCGTTGCCTGTGGGGGAGACTGGTCTGCGCTCCCTGTACTTCCACGGGAGGCACCCCAGCGTTCCACTGCAGACCCCCGCGCAGCTGTTCGTCCTGACGCACATCCAGACCAGCGCAGACGCTCTCCAGTCCTCAGCGCGCAACGCGCATCTTCCAAGGACGCTCGAGCTTGGCACGCTCTCCAGACCAGCGCGCAATGCGCATCTTCCAAGAACCCTCGAGCTTGGCACGCTCTCCAGTCTCCAGCGCGCAACGCGCATCTTCCAAGGATCCTCGTGCTTGGCACGCTCTCCAGTCACCAGCGCGCAACGCGCATCTGCAAGGGCTTGGCACGCTCTCCAGTCACCAGCGCGCAACGCGCATCTTCAAGGGCTTGGCACGCTCTCCAGTCTCCAGCGCGCAACGCGCATCTTCCAAGGATCCTCGTGCTTGGCACGCTCTCCAGTCACCAGCGCGCAACGCGCATCTGCAAGGGCTTGGCACGCTCTCCAGTCACCAGCGCGCAACGCGCATCTTCAAGGGCTTGGCACGCTCTCCAGTCTCCAGCGCGCAACGCGCATCTTCCAAGGATCCTCGTGCTTGGCACACTCCTCCTCGCAGACGCACCCCGAGGCGTCTCTCGGTTCCGACGTGCACACCAAGGTGTGGCGCGCCACTCTGTTCCTCGGCTCCGACAGCGGCTACCCGGTGGACGACACCCTCGCCACCGCCGCTGTTCCAGCACCCTGTTCCTCGGCTCCGACAGCGGCTACCCGGTGGACGACACCCTCGCCACCGCCGCTGTTCCAGCACTCTGTTCCTCGGCTCCGACAGCGGCTACCCGGTTGACGACACCCTCGCCACCGCCGCTGTTCCAGCACCCTGTTCCTCGGCTCCGACAGCGGCTACCCGGTGGACGACACCCTCGCCACCGCCGCTGTTCCAGCACTCTGTTCCTCGGCTCCGACAGCGGCTACCCGGTTGACGACACCCTCGCCACCGCCGCTGTTCCAGCACTCTGTTCCTCGGCTCGGACAGCCAGCTACCCGGTGGCGACACCCTCGCCGCCGCTGCTGTTCCTGCACCATTACGCATACGCCTGGGTGAGTTTTGATTGTGATGTCACTCACCCAGCGTAATGCCTCTTGCCCTCGTCCCGCTGCTGTTCCTGTACCATTACGCATACGCCTGGGTGAGTTTTGATTGTGATGTCACTCACCCAGCGTAATGCCTCTTGCCCTCGTCCCGCTGCTGTTCCTGTACCATTACGCATACGCTTGGGTGAGTTTTGATTGTTAAGTCACTCACCCAGCGTAATGCCTCCTTTTTTGTTCTCACTTAGTTAGTAGTTTGGACATTTCATCTCCCACTCTGTTTTTGTTCTCACTTAGATAGTATTTTTGGACATTACATCTCCCCCTGTGTGTTTGTCACACGAAGATATTATTACTTTGTTACTTTGTTTATTTGGACTGTTCTGCATCTGCTCTGTTTGTTCCCTTTTGAATATTAACCCTCTCCTCTGTTCTGCAGAGCGGCCCAGATGTTTTCCCACCAGTCCCCAGTTCCTCCCTGTCCCCAGCCCGCCTCCGCGGGCCTCAGTCCCCTCTGTCCCTAGTTCTCCCCTTTCTAGTTCCACCTAGTTCCTGGTCCCAAGTTCTCCCCTTCTAGTTCCACCTAGTTCCTTGTCCCTAGTTCTCCTAGTCCCCAGTTCTCCTGTTCCCTAGCTCTCCTTGTCCCGACATCTCCTAGTCTCTAGTTCCTCTGTTCCTTTAACCTTCCCCTAGCGTTTCCTTTAATGTTTCCCCTAGCGTTCATTAACCTTCCCTTAGTGTTCCCTTTTCCTGCCCGCCTCTTAAAGGCACCTAGTTTTTCCCCTCTTGTTATATTCCTGTATTTGTGTTCTCCCTTAAAGGGACAGTGCCCTTTTTTCCCTGTCTCTCAATAAATATCTGTTTCTTGGCAAACCATCATACCTGTCTTGTGTTGTGCGATTGGGGTCGGTTACAAACCATAACAGTACGACCCCACCAAATCGACGACCCCAGCCAGCACAGACGGTGTATGTTGAGTTTGCCTTTTTTTTTTCTTGTTCCCTCTAGCTCCCCTCTAGCTTCCTTGTTAGCCTGTTAGCTCCCCTGTTAGCTTGTTGGTCTCCCCGGTTAGCTCCCCTGTTAGCCTGTTGACTCCCCCATTTGCTTCCCTGTTAGCCCTGTTTAGCTTCCCTGTTTAGCTCCCCTCTTAGCCCTGTTTGACCCCCCTGCAGCTTGTTAGGCCTCTACTACCAGCATGGCCCTGTCTGCTAGCTTTAACCCGGCGGCTAGCACAGCCTCTATGTTAATGCAGCCCTTACTGCTGGCATAGGCCCTGTAGCTAGCCATGCCCTGGCAGCTAACCCAGTCCCTCAGCAGAGCCCCAGTCTGCTAGCTTAGCCCCGGCTGCTAGCACAGCCTCTATGTTTATGCAGCCCTTGCTGCTGGCATGGGCCCTGTAGCTAGCCATGCCCTGGCGGCTAACCCAGTTCCCTCTGCATGGTCCCGGTCTGCTAGCTTGGCCCCGGCTGTTAGCACAGCCTCTATGTTGATGCAGCCTTGCAGCTGACATAGGCCCTGTGGCTAGCCAGGCCCAAGCGGCTAACCCGGTCCCTCTGCATGGCCTCCACTTTTTGTGTAGTTGTATTCCCACTGCTAGGACTGCCCTTTCAGCTAGCAAGGTCAGTTTATCTCACACAGCTAGGACTGTCCTTCCAGCTAGCTTGTTCTCTCATGCTGGTCCAGCCCTGTCTGCCAGCCTAGCTCCGGCAGCTAGCGCAGCCTCTATGTTAATGTAGCAGTACAGCTGGCATAGGCCCTGTAGCTATCAGTGCCTTGGCAGCTACCCTTTCCCCCTGCTAGCCTAGCTCGGCAGCTAGCGCAGCCTCTATGTTGATGTAGCAGTACAGCTAGCATAGGCCCTGTAGCTATCAGTGCCTTGGCAGCTACCCCTTCCCCCTGCTAGCCTAGCTCGGCAGCTTGCGCAGCCTCTATGTTGATGTAGCAGTACAGCTAGCATAGGCCCTGTAGCTATCAGTGCCCTGGCAGCTAACCTTCCCTCTGCTAGCCTAGCTCCGGCAGCTTGCGCAGCCTCTATGTTGATGTAACAGTACAGCTAGCATAGGCCCTGTAGCTCGGTGCCCTGGCGGCTACCCTTTCCCTCTGCTAGCCCTTTCCCGGTGCTACCATGGTTACCCCTTAGCTACCCTGCTTGCCCCTCAGTTCCTCTAGACCAGTTCCTCTAGACCAGTTCTCTAGACCGGTTCTCTAGGCCAGTTCTCTTGGCCAGTTCTCTAGGCCAGTTCTCTAGACCAGTTCCTCTGGACTAGTTCTCTGGACCCAGTTCCTCCTGACCCGGTTCCTCTAGGCCCGGTTTCCTCTAGGCCAGTTCCTCCTGTTGCCCCTCTGCTACCCTAGTTACCCCTCGGCGACCCTGTTTCTTTTGCTAGCCCCACTCTTGTGGTGGCTTCCCCTGCTGGCTTGGCCAGTACCTTTTGTTTTTGTCTTGTTTTGCCCCCTGCCACTCTGTCTGTATTTGTTTTGGGTCGCCAGGTGGCTCCCGTTGAGGGGGGGGTACTGTGAGGTTTTGTCCGCTGCTCACCAACTTTCTCTGTCTTCTTTAAGCCTACTGTTAGGAATTCCTCACTCACTCTCTTTAGCCCCCACCCTCTCGTTCTTTACTCTCGTTTACTCTCAGTGGCCACACCTGGACTATTATCAATTACCTCTCGCACCTGTGGTGGCAGGCTAATTAGTTCCCCTGTGGGCTTTAAATACCAGGGCTCTTCCCCTCGTTTCGGCGTGGGGTCGTGTTGTATACTTGCCGAGTCATATTCTCTAAACATCTAGACTCTTTCGGGAGATCCTCTGTCTGCCTATGCTGTTCCATTCTCCGGCGTCGAGATGTTTGCCCCAGCCTTCGCCAGCTGTCGCCGTTGCCTGTGGGGGAGACTGGTCTGCGCTCCCTGTACTTCCACGGGAGGCACCCCAGCGTTCCACTGCAGACCCCCGCGCAGCTGTTCGTCCTGACGCACATCCAGACCAGCGCAGACGCTCTCCAGTCCTCAGCGCGCAACGCGCATCTTCCAAGGACGCTCGAGCTTGGCACGCTCTCCAGACCAGCGCGCAATGCGCATCTTCCAAGAACCCTCGAGCTTGGCACGCTCTCCAGTCTCCAGCGCGCAACGCGCATCTTCCAAGGATCCTCGTGCTTGGCACGCTCTCCAGTCACCAGCGCGCAACGCGCATCTGCAAGGGCTTGGCACGCTCTCCAGTCACCAGCGCGCAACGCGCATCTTCAAGGGCTTGGCACGCTCTCCAGTCTCCAGCGCGCAACGCGCATCTTCCAAGGATCCTCGTGCTTGGCACGCTCTCCAGTCACCAGCGCGCAACGCGCATCTGCAAGGGCTTGGCACGCTCTCCAGTCACCAGCGCGCAACGCGCATCTTCAAGGGCTTGGCACGCTCTCCAGTCTCCAGCGCGCAACGCGCATCTTCCAAGGATCCTCGTGCTTGGCAGACTCCTCCTCGCAGACGCACCCCGAGGCGTCTCTCGGTTCCGACGTGCACACCAAGGTGTGGCGCGCCACTCTGTTCCTCGGCTCCGACAGCGGCTACCCGGTGGACGACACCCTCGCCACCGCCGCTGTTCCAGCACCCTGTTCCTCGGCTCCGACAGCGGCTACCCGGTGGACGACACCCTCGCCACCGCCGCTGTTCCAGCACTCTGTTCCTCGGCTCCGACAGCGGCTACCCGGTTGACGACACCCTCGCCACCGCCGCTGTTCCAGCACCCTGTTCCTCGGCTCCGACAGCGGCTACCCGGTGGACGACACCCTCGCCACCGCCGCTGTTCCAGCACTCTGTTCCTCGGCTCCGACAGCGGCTACCCGGTTGACGACACCCTCGCCACCGCCGCTGTTCCAGCACTCTGTTCCTCGGCTCGGACAGCCAGCTACCCGGTGGCGACACCCTCGCCGCCGCTGCTGTTCCTGCACCATTACGCATACGCCTGGGTGAGTTTTGATTGTGATGTCACTCACCCAGCGTAATGCCTCTTGCCCTCGTCCCGCTGCTGTTCCTGTACCATTACGCATACGCCTGGGTGAGTTTTGATTGTGATGTCACTCACCCAGCGTAATGCCTCTTGCCCTCGTCCCGCTGCTGTTCCTGTACCATTACGCATACGCTTGGGTGAGTTTTGATTGTTAAGTCACTCACCCAGCGTAATGCCTCCTTTTTTGTTCTCACTTAGTTAGTAGTTTGGACATTTCATCTCCCACTCTGTTTTTGTTCTCACTTAGATAGTATTTTTGGACATTACATCTCCCCCTGTGTGTTTGTCACACGAAGATATTATTACTTTGTTACTTTGTTTATTTGGACTGTTCTGCATCTGCTCTGTTTGTTCCCTTTTGAATATTAACCCTCTCCTCTGTTCTGCAGAGCGGCCCAGATGTTTTCCCACCAGTCCCCAGTTCCTCCCTGTCCCCAGCCCGCCTCCGCGGGCCTCAGTCCCCTCTGTCCCTAGTTCTCCCCTTTCTAGTTCCACCTAGTTCCTGGTCCCAAGTTCTCCCCTTCTAGTTCCACCTAGTTCCTTGTCCCTAGTTCTCCTAGTCCCCAGTTCTCCTGTTCCCTAGCTCTCCTTGTCCCGACATCTCCTAGTCTCTAGTTCCTCTGTTCCTTTAACCTTCCCCTAGCGTTTCCTTTAATGTTTCCCCTAGCGTTCATTAACCTTCCCTTAGTGTTCCCTTTTCCTGCCCGCCTCTTAAAGGCACCTAGTTTTTCCCCTCTTGTTATATTCCTGTATTTGTGTTCTCCCTTAAAGGGACAGTGCCCTTTTTTCCCTGTCTCTCAATAAATATCTGTTTCTTGGCAAACCATCATACCTGTCTTGTGTTGTGCGATTGGGGTCGGTTACAAACCATAACAGTTACACCCTGAGAAGTGTCATTTTATGCAGAGAGAGGTATCTTTATTGGGACACAGGGTGGGTGGGGAGGGCTTTAGCACCCTGAAAGATAAGGTGCAGGCAGAGACTGGCATACTCCCACCAACCAGAAGCAGCTTGATTGATTGATTGAAAACTTTATTAACAGATTGCAGCATGGGTACAATACAGTACAGCTCAATACACACAATTGTTAAGGGGATGCAGACCAGAGAAAGTCTTTTGTCTTGTTTACATAAGGGTCCCCCATTTTCAATTAATCAGGACATATATGACATACATGACATACAGATAGACAGTACTGCTACATCTATACATTTATGACATACCAGATTTGCAAATACAGTACTGTTTGTGATACAAAACTAGTCCAGAAAAGAGAGTATATACATTTGACGTAGAAACGGTACATTGGAGGAGGTTGGGTACAATGGGTAGGTGGGGTGGGGTTGGGTGGGGGGGGGGGGGGGGGGGGTGGGGGGCTATACATTGGAGGTGGTTGGGTGGGTGGGTGGGTGGGGGGGGTTGGGTAGGGGGGGTGGGTGGGGAACACTGTACAACTGTACAAGCAAAACTGTACATTGGAATATTGACAAAACCATACTTGGTAATTTACTGTACATTGGAGGGGGTTGGGTTAGGACATTTACAGGGGCCAGTTTCGAATTGCAGTCTCCCGTAGGTGTTCTTTGAGAGTGGTTTTGAAAGTGGGTAGTGATTCACATTCATTTACAGCTTTGGGTAGGGCGTTCCACATTGATGTGGCATAATTGCGAAACGTGTTTAGTCCCTTGTTTGAGCCGAATCTGGGTTTAACATGATTTGTGGAGCTCCCTCTGGTGTTGTGATCGTGGTATTCACTGACCTTTGGGAAGTATTTTGACATGTACATGGGTACCTTGGTCGTGTAGTGTATCTTTGTAGACCAGGCTCATTGCAAGTTGCTGTACTCTGTCGTCTACTCTAAGCCATCCTAGGTTGTCAAAGTGGGCAGGGGTGAGGTGGGTTCTAGGAGTAAGGTCAAGCAGTAGTCTGACCAGTTAGTTTTGAGATGTTTGTAATTTAGTTTTTAGCGCCTTTGAGGTGCTTTGGTACCATGAGGTGCAAGCATAGTCGTAGTACCCTTGAATGAGTGCTCCTGCCAGAGTCTTCAGGGTATTCTTGTTTACCAGAGAGGAGATCCGGTACAAGAATCGAGTTTGTTGGTTGACTTTTTTTATTACATTGGATGCCATTTTGTCACAGGAAAGATTAGCCTCTAGGATGGAACCCAGGTAGGTAATTTCATCTTTCCTTGTGACAATATTGTCACCCACTGTAACTGAGAAGCCGTCGGTCTTGCTGAGTTTGTTATTTGAACCGAAGAGAATGGACTCTGTTTTGCCCATGTGTAATGATAGTTTGTTATCAGCGAGCCATATGCAGATTCTGCCTAGTTCCGAGCTGAGTTTTTTCAGCCTGTAACTTGTTCTTGTCAGAGACCAGCAGGGCTGAGTTGTCCACGAACAAGAACAAGTTACAGTCACAAGCTGACGACATGTCATTTGCATTAATTAGGAACAGTAGCGGTCCTAGTATGCTTCCTTGTGGAACACCACAGCTCACTGTGAGGGGGGGGGGGGGTAGAGTACCGTTTACCTCCACCATCTGTTCTCTCCCCTCCAGGTAGGATTGCATCCAGCTCACTGATAAACTATCAAAACCAATTGCTTTTAGCTTGTCAATCAGAATGGAGTGATTGACAATGTCGAAGGCCTTTTGTAGGTCCAGCATGACCATGCCGCAGTATTTGCCCGCGTCCACCTCTTGTTTGATGTGGTCGTTCAAATAGAGAAGGCATGTGTCAGTGTGTCAGCTTAAGAGTTTCCTGGGACTGGCCTCGTATTACAGGAGGTTTGTCCGGGGTTTCTCCAGCATGGCTTCCCCCCTGCACCAACTGCTACAGAAAGACAGTGACTGGGGCGCCCTCGTGGCGCATACCATAGTGCCTCGCGCACCTACGCGGCCGACCCGGGTTCGATCCCAGCTCCCGCCGTTATTTGTCGCATGTCCTCCCCACCTCTCCTCCCGTTCGCCCTCTCCTCTGTCGGTCCTGCGTGGCCAATAAAAGCTGTAAAAATGCTAAAAAATAATAATAAAAAAAAAGAAAGACAGTGACTTTGTATGGACTGAGCAGTGTCAGGGGGCCTTCATACGCCTGCAGTATGCCCTGAGTGAGGCCCCGGTGCTGGCCCCGGCCGACCCCAACTTAACTTTTGTACTTGACACAGACGCTAGTGGCACTGGGTGGGAGGGGTACTTTCCCAGGTGGGACCGGACGGGGAGAGGGTGTTAGCCTACTTCAGTAGGGCATTCAACAAGACTGAGCCTCGGTACTGTGTTACCCGCAGGGACCTGCTAGCAGTAGTGCTGGCAATTAGACATTTCAAATACTATATGTGTGGCCTACCTTTCCGGGTGAGGACTGACCACTCGGCACTCCAGTGGCTTATGTCCTTCAAAGAACCAGAAAGGCAGGTGGCCCGTTGGTTGGAAGAGCTGCAGGCCTACAACTTCAACATAGAACACAGAGCCGGGGTTCGCCACACCAACGCTGACGCGCTCTCCCAAGTCTTGTGCATAACGGAGTATATAGAATAGAATAGAAATACTTGTATTATCCCGAGGGAAATTTGACACTGCAAATCGCTCAACATTAAACATTTAGACAGAACAGGTCACGAATAAGAATAACTAAACAAATCAAATTGCCTAAGATAAGAGTAGAATAAAATAGAATAAAAATGGAATACAATATACAGTAAATAAATACAGTAAAAATATACTGAGGTCTACAGTAGGTGTAGTATTGCACAGTGCTGTTTCAAAAGTAAGAGTCCAGGAAGATGTTAACTGTCACTCTGTGCTCAGTGATGCAGTGAGGCACAGTGATGCATTGTATAGTCTGATGGCTGTTGGAATGAAGGAATTCCTGTACCATTCAGTGCTGCATTTAGGTAGAGTGAGCCTAGCACTGAACATGCTCCTCCTGTCAGCCAAGTCTGTGTATAATGGGTGGGAGGGGTTTTCCCTGATGGCCTGGAGCTTAGCAAGGCTCCTCCTCTCCGCCACCCTCGCTAGGGAGTCCAGCTCCACCCCAACCACGCTACTGGCCTTCATGACCAGCTTATCCAGCCTGTTTGTGTCCCCTGCTCTCAGTCCTCTGCCCCAGCAGGTCACAGTGTACAAGAAGGCGCCCACCACCACCGACTCATAGAACATCCTCAACATCCTTGTACAGACATTGAAGGATCTCAGCCTTCTGAGGAAGTAGAGTCGGCTCTGGCCCTTCTTGTACAGTGCCTCTGCGTATAGATAGATGGCTCTAGCAGAGGTCCTTTTTTCAGGCCCCCTGGCTCTCAAATAGGAATTGTGTTAGTGTCATGGTTCATAAGACATAGATTGAAAAGTATCTGCCTGATTTGTACAAGTGATGGCTTATTTTGTAGGTAAGAACTTGTACTTTGATATAATGTAAAGAAAACAATGTGAAGCTTGCTCAACATGACCCTATTATCTGTGTCTGGTCACCTATACACTCGGAAATGTTTTTTGCCGAACCACTGCTGCCTGGGCGCAGTGATTTAATCACCTCAAAAGTCCTGTTGCTTTTTTAAAAACAGGGCTTTTGAGGAACTAGGTTACACTGGCACACCTACTTCCAGTGAATGACGCTAAGCTAGGCTAACGGTGCGGCTGTTCCCTAAGCCTAATGCATGCACAGAGAAGAAAAGGGTATGTATCTGCTTGTCTAAGGGGTAGATTTCCCAAAATGTCCCAAAAAGTTGGCGTGTTCCTATAATGAGTTTGAATATCTGCTCCTGTGTTGTTATTAGAAGACACTGAATCATTGTGTTATTAACACAGAACAATGATTCAATGTCCTTGATTTGAGAGAGGATATGTAGAATTAAACCAGCATTGATATGGAACTCATTTAAATTTAACGGTATTGAATTTCAATGGTAATTTATGTTTGTTTTTATATTTTTCAAAAACAATTGGAGTAAGAATTGAGAAATTAATTGCAGCTTATTAGAGGGAGGATATCTAGAATTAAACCAGCATTGGTTTTGGAACTCTAAGTAATTACATTTTTAACACTTGAATTTCAATGGTGATTGAATACAAAAAATAAAGATTGCTGATTGTTGTCGACCATAGCCTGATTCTGATTGTTGTCAACCCGACCCTGATTCTGATTGTTGTCAACCCAACCCTGATTCTGAAAATAATGACTTTGACATCCCCACATGCAGGGCCGGACTGGGGAAATAATTCATACCGGGAGATATAGCGCGAAATATAGCCCCAATAAGGCCACTTTTTAAGCGGGGGGTCTGGGGGTCCCCCACCAGGACATTTTTTGTTACAAAGATTTAATTTCCTGCATTCTGGTGAATTTTAGTGCATGTGAATCACAAACTAATGAGCCAACAATTGCTTAGTACAATGTACTGTTATGGACCTCAAATAAAATTGTTGTGGCACTAGCAATGCTACTCTCTCCACCTTCAAAAAGAAAAAAGCAAGAGCACAACATATTTTTCTATTTACTATTATAATACAGTTAACCACTCTCTCCTGTAAGGGCCTTTCTTTTTCTTTGGTTTATCCCTCTCTCCTCCACCCTTTCTCTTTCTTCCACTGTCCATCTTGACATCAACGTTAATTGACTTTCGCTCTACTGTATCTCTCCCGAGTCCCTCACTACCTGGCTCATTGCCTGGCTGTTATTCTGCATCCGAGTGCCGTCTGCCATTCCATTCGCCGCCTCTGCTGTCAATCAGTTGTATCGCCTGGTCCCGCCTCCACCAATCACAAGCGGCAGCACGGCTCCATTGGGTGTGTGTGATCCGCGTGAGGGAGAGAGAGAGTCAGATAGTTCTCCAACTCTCTCCAAGTGAAATCCTGGTTGTTCCCCACCCACCTAGGTTATCTAACTATCGCGCCGCGCCGCCGCCACAACTAGAAACAATGGCCTGGCAAAAAATTAATTAAAAATAATAATAATAAAAAAAACATTTTTTTTTTTTTTTTTTTTTTATATAATTTTTTTTTTATCTGTACAGGCCAGGCCACCGGGACAGAGGTGTTGAAGATAGAAATCGAATATGTGAATATCCAATATCAAACCAACTGTACCTCGGTATATACTGCTAGTTTTAATGATTTAATTTGTCAGTGGGTGGCATTATTCATAAACCATAGCCTATAAGCATTCATATGTGGTTTAGTCATAATTTTATTCTGTCTGCTAAAAAGTACAATAGCTCTGGTTTGTGAGTGTGTGCTGCAGTTGCTTATGGCACCTCTGGGTGTACATGTATCTTTTTTTAACTCATGTGTATTGTTGGCCCTGACATAACACATCATGCCAGGATTCCTTAAATTCATATCAGTGCTCCTATCAGTGAGATAAGATCGAAGTGAGCATTTGAAATTCTAATTATTACTATTTTATAAGAATAATTTGTGTATATAATCTAATACTACTACCATTATATAATATAAGTATTATTATTAGTATAATCCTTGTTGTTATTATTATTATTATTATTATTATTATTATTATTATTATTATTATTATTATTATTATTATTATTATTATTATTATTATTATTATTATTATTATTATTATTATTATTATTATTATTATTATTATTATTATTATTATTATTATTATTAGTATTACATGAACATACAGTATGAGCCAATTTCACCCAATCATTGTCTAAAAGACAGGGATAGGCTACCCATAAAAAAGAAAGTGTTTAAAATATAAGATAAAATAATGAAAGAAAAAGGCCAGTGGGATGCATATCAAAAGACACTGGATGTGCATAAATAATTTCAGATTATTTCACAAGGCCCTGTACTGTAGAAGAAGTCCTAAATATGAACACTCTTGAAACGGAGGACACTGCCCAGGGTGGAGAGTGAGAAGTTCTGAGGACGTATGGTTTTGACAGCTGGCACAAACCGCAAGTCTCTGAACAGTGGATAAAAGCAGCTGTGACAGAAAATTCATAGACTAGGTCTTATCTGGTTACACTGCTACACTGTGTCTAGCCATCACTACCACTGCGAGTCTGTATTAAAAAAGAAAATACTGCAAATAAACAACCATGTGTTGCCCCATGCAGGCAGAACCAGCATGTCAATCTCAATTTGATAGGATATAACGTTAACAAAAATATATTATTTTCACAATATAATCTTCCTATTTTATAGGTTATCATTTCATTCTTGATGCAGGTTTCTGAGAATCAGGCTGGGCTTATTTCAGGGCGTGGTAGGTAGTTAGACACATCTGAGCGGTTGACTAAAAAAACAGCATGTCCTGACTGGAGCACATCACCCTCTGCTGGTTGTGAGACAGGAGAGGATATTATTCTCTGCTTTGTCTGGCAGCTGGGGACAATGGGTTCATATAGTCCAAGAACACTAATTCAGACTCACGCCGGCGTCGCTACCCAGGAAGCCATTTGTATTACACTTCCCCACTGCAACCGCAAGAAGGATTTAGTGTGGAGCCTCTTGATTCACAGTGCAGTTCAGTGTAGTGTAAGTGGGGCACAGCATAGCCCAAGTGCTAAACATCTAAGGAGGCACCAACACAGCAGCTGCAGTGTGTCTCTGAGGGGACTGTCCGTGGAGACATCTCACTGTGTACAGTTAGTATCAGCACTGGAGAATATGCAGAGGAATTTAAGTGGTGCCTAGTTTGCACCGTGGGGCGACAGTTGCTCAGGAGGTAGTGCAGTCGTCTGGTAATCCGGAGGTTCCCGGTTAGATTCCCGCTCCTCCCGGGCAGCGTGTCCAAGTGTCCTTGAGCAAGACACTTAACCCGTAATTGCTCCCGATGAGCAGGTTGGCACCTTGCATGGTTGCCTCTGCTGTCGGTGTGTGAATGTGTGGGTGAATGGGTAAAATGTGAGGAACAAATTGTAAAGCGTGTTGGATAAAAGCGCTATATAAATGCACCATTTACCATTTACTCAGTAATGTTTAGTGGTTTCCGCACAACTGAGTCATATTCTGGTCCCCTATATTATGCACATGTATTTATTTATTTACAAATGTATCGTGGAAACCAAAGCGTCAATACATTTACATTATGTATTTCTGCTTCTTGTGTTGATTAGAACTTGAGTATTTTGATGGATCTTTGTCCCAACAGCTCAAAGAACGTTCTAAAACCAGGTTAATGAACATAGTCTGTTGAGTCAACTTGATTCTGATGGATGTTGGGATTTAAGGCTCTTGACACAATTCCCTGGCCAGGAGATGGACACTCCCCCGATGGCACATCCATCAATATCACCCTCTCACTGCTCATCTCTCATCCAGCCCTGGCATCAGCTGTCAGTCATAATCAATACAGCTGGGACAACGGTCACACAGTCCATACAGTAATAATTTACCATATTCACCGCTCATTTCCCTTGCGAAGGTTAAGACATGTGAAAAGTAGTCCTTTTGTACTGTAAAATTACAAAATGTAACCAGTGCCATTGAGTTGCAGATTAAGCGCTGACAATATTGCTTACTGTTGCACAAACTATGTGTGCGTAACCTTTCTTTAAGCAACTGGGCCTGTATTTATCAAACTTCTAAGAATAGCAGTACCAATCTAGAATCAGAAGTGAAGTGCTTTGAGAAGCTAGTAAAGGGCTACATCTGCTCCTCCCTCCCCATCAACATGGACCCCCTGCAATTTGCATACCGCCCCAACAGGTCCACGGAGGACGCCATATCCCATGTGCTGCACACAGCAGCATCACACCTGGACAAGAGGCAGGGGAACTATGTGAGAATGCTATTCATCGACTACAGCTCGGCATTCAATACCATAGTCCCCTCCATACTCATAGCCAAGCTCAGGGACCTGGGCTTGGGCTATGACCTCTGCCAGTGGGTCTTGGACTTCCTGACTGGCAGACCCCAGGTGGTGAGAGCAGGCAACTGCACCTCCTCATCCATCACCCTCAACATAGGGGCCCCCCAGGGCTGTGTTCTGAGTCCCCTCCTCTACTCCCTGTACACACACGACTGTGTGGCTCAGCGGAGTAGCAATACAATCGTCAAATTTGCTGACGACACAGTGGTGGTGGGCCTGATCTCTGCCAACGACGAGAGGGCCTACCTGGAAGAGGTCAAGGTCCTGGCGGGATGGTGCCAGGAAAACAGCCTCTCCCTGAACGTCAGCAAAACAAAGGAGATGATTGTGGACTTCAGGAGGTCGGGGGTCAAGGACTACAGCCCCCTCAGCATCGACGGGGCACCGGTTGAGAGAGTCAACAGCTTCAAGTACCTCGGAGCCCACATATCCGAGGACTTGAAATGGACCATACACATTAACAGTGTGGTGAAGAAGGCACGACAACGCCTCTACTTCCTCAGGCGCCTAAGGAAGTTCCAAGTCAGCCAGAAGATCCTTAAGAACTTCTACTCATGTACAATAGAGAGCATCTTGACCGGCAACATCACCTCCTGGTTTGGGAATAGCACTGCAAAAGACCAAAGCAGACTACAAAGAGTGACACGTTCAGCCGAACGCACAATTGGAGGGGGGCTCCCCACCCTCCAGAACATTTACTACAAGCGTTGCAAGGGGAAGGCTAAGAGAATTATTAAGGACTCGAGCCACCCGAACAACTGCCTCTTTGAACTGCTGCCGTCAGGCAAGCGATACAGGAGTCTCAAGGCGAGCACAGAAAGACTCAGAAGTAGCTTCTATCCCCAGGCCATCAGGCTGCTAAACGAACAATGAATGAACACTACACAACAACAACCACCAAACACACATAGCACACACATCCACACGCACACACTCACTTTAAACAAACACACTGTAGCACCCACTACACACACTTTATAGCACACACCCACTTTAAACAAACACACTGTAGCACCCACTCCCCACACTTTATATTTATGGATGAAGGATTGCACTACAACTCGTACACCTTACTGTAAATTGTACCTAAAATTGTACCTCATCCCATTTCTGCTTTGCACTAGATAGTACTGTACATTAGTACACTGCATAGTTGTGTATTGTATATTATATGGTAACTCAGAACATTGTACATATGTCTATACCGAACAACTGTGACCTCATTTTCTTCTTCTAAATTCATGCTATATTATGTTATTATGTTATTTGATACTATCTTGTCTAGCACAGTCTCTGGAGCGTAACAGTAAGAAGCATTTTGTATGAAAGTATTCTGTACTTCTGTATGACAACTATTAAAGAACTTGAACTTGGACTACTCAGGTCACACAGACCATATACATTACACCTCACTATGACTGGTCTTAGATCAGCTGGTCCAGGTCCCTGGACTACTTGGTAAAAACCTTTATTACTTAATGCAACATATTATTGACTCATTCAGATTCACTTGTATGTGTTAACCTGTTGGCAGAATCATGGCAGTGGATCCCTTGTAATGAATGATTCATCACACCTGAAACGGCACCCCTACTGTATAGGTCCAATATTGCCTTTTATAATCTTCCTCAAACGTATTACTGACTCAGCATCGGCATAACATACACTGCTGTAAATTGCTCTTTTGGCCCAGCCATCCTCCAATTGATTATGATAAATGCGCACGAGCAACAGTTTAATGAATTACACTGGCCAAAGCAAATCCTGAGATTTTTCATCTGGGCACACGCTGACACACTGTAATTTTGTTTCATATCGATCGGTGCACAGTGTCCAGCTGTTTTGCGTCGTCAATGTTACCTGAGGTCAAAAGCATCTGCTGTGCTGACCTGAGGAGTTCTGGTCTGAGTTCAATGTAGCCAGTAAATGTTTTGGTAGTGTGCCAATTCAAACTAAATAGCAGTCTCAGTAGGTGAGCGCGTCCGTTGTACGTATGAGATGTGGTTCCTCTCTTATGTGTCCTCCGATAATGGATGACATTGGAATACATAATGGAGTATTATATTCTTAATTTTTTAGAGTTATCTCGCTAGTTTTCAATTTACAATCAGTTCAAAGCTTTGAAGGCACAGACTGTAATCCTAATAATACAAAACGGGACAGTACATTTCGCAGAGTATATTTTACTCAAACTGAGTCCATTTGAGCCCAAGTGAGTAAAATTTTGATTAACGGGTCTGACTAGACAATGACTAAATATTAGTTTGTATTGTTTTGTCGTGCTGTAAAAGGTTCGTTTAAATTGGTAATGATTTTAAACATTATTTAATTCTAATTTTAAACATTGTGTTTTAACATTATTATTTGAAACGATTGGTGAGGAAAGATCCATCTACAAATCAAACTCTTCAATTATGAATATGAATATAGCTACCTCAAATGTATACATTTGACAGATTTGG
This sequence comes from Notolepis coatsorum, assembly GCF_963971535.1. Taxonomy (NCBI): domain Eukaryota; kingdom Metazoa; phylum Chordata; class Actinopteri; order Aulopiformes; family Paralepididae; genus Notolepis; species Notolepis coatsorum. Next base: position 57,619,635 of record NC_140184.1, on the reverse strand, counting down.
CTTTTAAAGCCATTGGAACATTTTCAGATTTTGCTAAAATCTTCTTTACAAATGTTTGCAGTGTGGAGTTATCTCTCCTGATTGGATAAAGTGGGAAGGGATACCAGAAAATGGATTTTGTGTTTACTGCAGAGCAGAGGGACTTGGAGACCCATGTTACTGACCAAACACCAGTGGCGGCTCGCCACTAGGGGCGCTCGGGCGCCGCCCCCCCTGGTTAACCCTGGTTAAAAGAGAGATGAACAAGAATTTTTTTTTTTTGTTTTTTGTTTTATAGCCCTATAAATAATATAAACATGTTTAAAATGAATAATATTTACTCATTTTAAGTATGTTTGTGTTTCCAATGCACAATATAACGTTAATAATATCAAATATAAATAATCGTTTTCCTGAACAGGAAGTGACTCACGTTCCGTTACCGTAGCCTCATTTCTCCTAGCCTTATTTCTCTCGTCTCGGGCTAGACGCAATAGCGCTCTGAGTGCGCGTGCACGCCGTGCACTGTTTCATCGCTGTATCTGTCGGAGCCAATCAGTGCGTAACACGCTGTGCGTTGAAATATGATGTATTATGATGGAAGCCGGGCGCGATTTGAAGCGGTCTAAGCCAGCAGCATTTTGCGGAGACGCTCTCTGATTGGCCGACGTCAGTTTTTTTTTCGTAGCCGCATTTCGCGGAGACGCTCTCTGATTGGCCGACGTCAGTTTCTGTTGTAGCTGTTGTGTAACTTGTGTTGTTGTGATGCAGCTATTTGTCTTAGAGCGTGACGGCAAGTTCTTTCGACGGTTAAGCTTAGGCACTCTTTCAAAGTTGGTTAAAGGGGAACTCCAACATTTTGGGAAATTAGCTTATTTAACATCTTCCCTGGAGTTAGACAAGAAGATACATACCTTTTTTGTCTCTGTGCGTGCATTTAGCTTTGGGAACAGACGCTCCGTTAGCATAGCTTAGCTTCATCACTGGAAGTGAGGCAGATCCGGAGCCTTACAGTGCCTTACAGTGTATAGTTTGATTGATTGATTGAAAAGTTTATTAACAGATTGCAGAATACACTGCAAATACAACTCCAAAACGTTCATGTAAACATGTTGTGACCTGTGTATTCACCACGTGGAGAAATAAAAAATAATTGAATTAGACAATTACGTTTTATAAGCAAATATACTCGGAACTATTTTTTTGACAAACCACTACTCTATGAGCGCAGCCAGTGATTTCAACGTGACGCCGTGTGTGTTTACATTCTCATTCATTCAAAAGATCCAAACCGATTGAAGTTTATGGATACCATGACTTGAAATCCTCTTACCTTGACGATTAAAAGCCTCCCCAATTTAGAAATCCAATGGCTGGTATTGTTATATACCGGACGCTCTGAGCTAACCGGAGCTAACACAGACCAGGATCACAAAGCATATATAATGACTTCCTTTCTGGGGTTGTCAAATTAAAAGTGCAACATTTATAGCAGCGGAAAACGTTTATTTTGTACATTATCTAACGTTAACACGAACCTAAACTAACATTACAACTAACCTAAAGTTAGTTTAGGTTTGTGTTAACGTTAGATAATGTACAAAATAAACGTTTTCCGCTGCTATAAACGTCGCACTTTTATTTTGACAACCCCAGAAAGGAAGTCATTATATATGCTTTGCGATCCTGGTCTGTGTTAGCTCCGGTTAGCTCAGAGCGTCCGGTATATAACAATACCAGCCATTGGATTACTGTTTTCTAAATTGGGGAGGCTTTTAATCGTCAAGGTAAGAGGATTTCAAGTCATGGTATCCATAAACTTCAATCGGTTTGGATCTTTTGAATTAATGAGAATGTAAACACACACGGCGTCACGTTGAAATCACTGGCTGCACTCATAGAGTAGTGGTTGGTCAAAAAAATTGTTCAGAGTATATTTGCTTATAAAACGTAATTGTCTAATTAAATTATTTTTTATTTCTCCACGTGGTGAATACACAGGTCACAACATGTTTACATGAACGTTTTGGAGTTGTATTTGGAGTGTATTCTGCAATCTGTTAATAAACTTTTCAATCAATCAATCAAACTATACACTGTAAGGCACTGTAAGGCTCCGGATCTGCCTCACTTCCAGTGATGAAGCTAAGCTATGCTAACGGAGCGTCTGTTCCCAAAGCTAAATGCACGCACAGAGACAAAAAAGGTATGTATCTTCTTGTCTAACTCCAGGGAAGATGTTAAATAAGCTAATTTCCCAAAATGTTGGAGTTCCCCTTTAAGGTTAGAGTTTGTCTTAGAGCATGGCGATAGAACGCCAGGTAGTTTGCAGTCTGTTCGACGCGGAAATGGGCAAAGAAATCATCACAGTACTTGTGTTGTGTGGTGCTAACACTTGGCTAACAAGAAGCTATAATATGGCGGATGCAGTCTGGACAGTGGTCTGGATATACATCAACAGTCTGGGACTGTGGGACAGTGGATTATACACTTTATCAAGCCCTCCTGCCCTGGACGTTTAAACTAAACAGTGAGTCTCTCTCTCTCGCTCTCTCTCTCTCTCGCTCTCTCAACACAGCGATGCTGTGTTCCTGTGTCTCCGAGAAATGCGGCTACGGAAAGTATTGACGGTGCTTGCTGAGATGATAATAGCGCTTAAAAACGCACTGCTGTGTTGTGAACTATAACATTAATTTCGCTGCTGCTGATGCATAATGTATGAATGAATGAATGGTGAGTTGTTTAAAATGACAACATATACATGTGTTAATTATTTTATTGGATTGATCCGAGAGACAGAGAGAGAGATTGCTCCAGAGCATTTATTAATGTTACATTTTCAACTCGACCTAACGTGAACCCCCTGCGACCACCCAACAGTAGATAGTACGGGCCGCCACTGCCAAACACTCTATATCAGTGATGGCTGTCGGAAAGGAGAGATTTATTATTTTAACATGTAGACCAGTTATTTTAACAAAGAAAATACAAGTACAATTTTAGCAAAGTCTGAAAATGTTCCAGGTCCTGCTCAGCATCATCAAGCAATTGACTTTCCACAGAAGCTCTACTTCTTCAGCACCCTTAGGCTATGTGTCCACTCAAAGCCTTTTTTTCAAGGCGGACCGCTTTGAAAAAAGAAGAAAAAAAAGCTTCTAGCGTTTTTCTGGGTCTCCCCAGAGCTCGCGCCAGCCGCGGCTTTGCCCCTTCCTCGATGAGTTACATTGATGAACGCGCTCCTTTCCAAAAAAGTTTAACTAGTTTCAACTTTATGAGCTGGGAGCGCTCCGCCAAAAACGCTGCCGTCGAGAGCTCATAAAACGTGAGGCGCGGCTCTGGGAAGAGGAGCGTACCTGACGCTTCTCCAGCATAGAAATGAATGACAGAAAGGAGCTGACAACTCATAACACGTCGGCTATGGACACAAGCCCTAACTCTAACCCTAACCCATCCAACACTGAGACGTTTCAGTCAAGAAACCTTACCAAGAGAGAAGAATGACTTGCTTGCCTGAAAATGTAGGACATCAAACCATATATTCCACTTTTATTTGAGCTCACGCTGAAAAGTTTCAATGCATGAACAAAGATGGAATGGTTGCTGAATCCTCATGTAGACCTTTAAAAAGTGTATATAGCCAAGAAACTTCACGTAATTAGATGTGACTGAGAGAAGTTTACCTTTATTTGGGGAAACTACAATATATTATCCAGCATTGGAAGCGGTCGTAAATAGGGGCAAAAATCACCATCTGACTTCAAAGTTTCTCTCGTCTCCCAGCCCCGTCATATCTCCTGGTACACCATCCTGCACATGTCTGATGAAGATGAATGCATCTGTGCAGCGCCTCATTTGAGGCTTCCAGTGAGAGCGCACACTAAGCCGAAGTCAGGCCCTGATCAATAGAGGTGGGGCGGGCATGGCACAGCGTGGGCAGACAATCCCCTGGCTGAGTGCCCCCCCACCCCCACCTCCTGCGTCTGGATCTGGACAAAGAGCATTAGGCGAGTGCTGAGGACACGCGTGGGCGGAAGAAAACTCGATACACCTTACTTAGTGTACTCGTCTATAACCATCTGGTGGAAAATACGTAGAGATGGCTCGTAGGGTGTCGGCGTGATAAACGCTTCACCATGCAGATGCGGCTACTGTAACATCAATTGATTTAACTGTGGGCGATGAATTATCTTGACTCCATCATAGATGATGAATCATCTTCTCTGAGAATGCACGCTGTGGTGCTTTTATTGGTCAGTTTTTATTTTCTTTCGTTTGAGAAGATATTTTAGCTGTGACCTCTTTTATGTCAGAGGGAAGAAATGGACAGTCTTGTAAGTACCGGTATCTGTTTCAGGGCACCTGGCTAGCGCGGAGGAGGTGATGTGCTTCAGATGGCTTTATTTGAGTTAGGGAGGATTCATGTCCATGTCAGGGCCACAGAATGATCTGTCTCTTCTAGAGAAGTGATGAGTTGTGACTTCACTTGTCCAGCAGCCATATATCTGACTCCAATATCTGCCAGGCTCTGCCCGCTGGTTGGCCACCAATTTGACAGTTGAGGCGACAAGGATATTGAATATTGATTTCAGGTTATATCACAGGATGTGAAGCACTCTTTCAGGTATACAGGATGTGTTTTGTTTTAGCTTCATTTGGTGTCTGGTGTTAGTCAGTTAAAATGTAAGATACCGCAGTCATTACTTACTTTGTTGTGTGTTTGTTTTAATGGAAAACTTCTTGCAAGGAATTCAGTTAGGAAAACAGAGAGACATGCATGTACATATTCAATTCATTATTTGAATACATGTTTATTGAAAATAAACACTGCCTGGCTACCGATTACAATACAGAGATTGGCTGCTTGGTCCTCCTCCCCCAACAATTTTCAAGACACGATCTATGGATGTGTCCAAGGCTGCCACATATCAGCTTACAACCTGATGTGCAAGAGCTGATACATGGCCAGTTTGGCAAATAATTCTTGTTCCATATATATGTTGAATGGACAACCTATATCAAGGATAAGCACTTAACAAAAGTGATATGAGGAGTATGTGGAATATTGAAAATGACACACTGCTTTTCCCTACTGTTTGCCGTTATACGTAATAACTGTACAGAAAAAAGGCAAGACGAGTGATAAATGATTCCGCCACTGAAGAGGTGGATTCGTGCAGTTCATTGCCTCCATGTATCTAATGATAATTACTGATGCACAATTCCCTCTGTTGGTACTGTAAATGCAATCCTTCTCGTTGGGTGTTTTCCATCTTATTTCACACACTAACACACACTGTGATGTACCACATTGTGTAATTGCCCAAAGGTGAACTTTTGAAGATTATGACTCAAATCCCCTTTAATCCACTAAAAAAACATCAAACATCAGTGTTCTGAAGGTCCAGATTAATACTGAAAGTCTGCGTTTATTATTTTGTATAACTTGTATATTGTTTATATATATAAGATATATATCCAACGCCATCCGTTTGCACCATAGTATTCTTCGCTCGCCTCATTGGGTCCCGCCCTTGACATTGGAGGCGCCACTAGAAGAGCCCCCCAGACAGAGTTCAAGACATGTCCGGGCAAGTTCAGACTTGCCCATAGCAGGCGCATTGATTCCGGACAGGTAAATCGGCTGCGCCCTAGAAATCAGTCTGAGTATATATATTGTAGATGGCGCAAGCAGCCGGAGTGAACAGTGAAGCAGTAACCTAACAGCAGTGGAAGTAACGAGTTGGCAGTATCAGAACAGGAGAAGCAGCAGAGCGAGATCGTAATACGTCCGGTACAGTTGTACACAGACCTACCAGCGGTGTATCGTTACGGATAGCTAGTAGCTACTTAGATACGACTATAATATTGTAGAGCCATTATTGGCGCAGTATAGTGACTTGTGTAAGCGAAGTAACGTGGAGAAACGTATAGTTGAACCATCGGCGTTTGGATCTAACTACTCCCTGAAGACCGTCCTCGGGCTAGCTTCCAGTACAAACGAAGCTAGCTAGCTACCATCTATGCCATCGGGCTTTTGGATTAATAGCTATTAACCCTGCCATCGGGCACTAGGATTACAAGGACCGGTTCCGTACGAGACCCCTTTTCTTCAGTGACCACAGGATTATCCGACCATTCTTCAATTCCTCCGGAGCTTACAACTCCAGAGGGAAATCATCGTCTCCAGCTACCCCCTTGCTTTGCCCCGTATCACCTCTTCTCACTCCCTGCAGAGCTCCGGTCGAGTATTTTTTTTTTTTTTTGAATATTTTATTTTGATTTTCCATTATTCAAAACATACACAAATGACAATACTGAGACAATTACAGGACAGTAATAACAGCAACAATAACAACAACTATATGTGGGTGCCTATATACGCCTATGGTAAATGGTTGTAAATGTGCAAGATAAAGTGATAAAGGTCCCTACATATGTAAACAAACACAACAGGAAAACAGAAACAAACAACAAAAAAACAGAACAAAAAATTACAATATTTTCAGAGACATTGAGAGATACAGGATGTCCTCAACACATCTTTAACACATCTTTACCAGAATGGAGCTACTAGAGAGATCAATGAGAAGGTCATTCAGTCAAGTCGGGTGGGAGATCTCCAAGATAGTCCAGAAAAGGCTGCCAAATTTTATTGAAATGATCAACCCTGTTCCTTAGTGAATAAGTCACCTTTTCTAGAGGGATACAGCTCTTCACCTCTGAAAGCCACATCCCAAATGGCAAAGGGAGATCTGACTTCCATTTTGTTGCAATACATTTTTTGGCAATAACCAGGAGGAGTTCTGTAAGCTTGATGGAATGACTGCGTGTAAGGTTTGAGTTTGTAAAGTTACCAAGGAGGCATAATTCGGGATCAGTCGGAAATGTTATATTATGAATTTGTGATATGGCCTCACAGACCCGCTCCCAGAAACTTTGCAGTTTGATGCAATGCCAAGTGGAGTGAAGGAACGTGCCCTCCTCCTGGCCACACCTAAAACAGAGGGGCGAGATACTAGAGTTGAACCCATGTAATTTGGAGGGGGTAAAATAGACCTGATGCAGGAAATTGAATTGAATCAGTCTATATCTTGAACGGTCGAGTATTCTTAACCTAGGAAATATTCATTACCACTGACTTCGATACTCTGACATTCTACTATTAAAAGAGAAACGTGATAATTCAGTTGTATATTGATATGACGATTAAAATACTGTAAACTTGGTATCCTTGTCCCCGTGCCGTCAATTGAGTGTCTGCCATATTTATCTAACTGTACTGTCTGGCAAGTAATAATCTTTAGTAGTGGTTTAATCTAAACAATCTTTTAATACAGTCCGGGTTGTGTAGCCCCTTAGCTACAATTGGTCCTTCGAGCCGGATGGTATCAGTAATAATAATCATATTAATAATAATATGGCCAGCGGCGGACACTCTCCAAACGGCTCTCCCCCATTAGAGCGCCCTAGGCGCCAGCGTCAGCCCCCTCCCCACTTGGAGAACTACGCTGTAGATCTACCTCCTAGCTTATCTAAAAGGACGTTAAGCAAGGATAAAATTAGTAGCTTAAGTATGCCCAACCTTATCGACCTGTCAACCCCACCGGTAGAGACCCAAGCTAGTTTAAGTGAAACTGACTTAGCTCACGGGGGGGGACAAGCGGGACATGACTTGACTATGCCCATAGAACACCGCGCCCCAGAGGTGGACCTCGGGGCGCATGAACCCATAGAAGATAGAGACAGCGCCCCCGAGATGGACCTCGGAGCGCAAGAGGATAAAGAATGCGCCCCCGAGATGGACCTCGGAGCGCACCAGAGTAAAGAGCACCGCGCCCCCGAGATGGACCTCGGAGCGCGGGAGAAGACAAAGTACAGCGCCCCCGAGATGGACCTCGGAGCACGTAAGGAGACCAGGTCACCGCCAAGCCCTGCCAACTCCAAATCACCATCATCAGCGTCATCCCCAAGCGAGGCCGACCAGAGGCTAGCGCAAGTCCTGATCGCCACGCTAACCGCTTCAGCAGAAAGAGACCGCCTCCAGGGTGAGCGTGACCGCCTCCAGGCGCAACAAGAAAGTGAGCGTGAACATTCCAGAGTGAAAGAGAGACGTCTCCAAGCGCAACAAGAGGGTGAGCGCGCACGTATCCAGGCGCAACGAGAGAGTGAGCGCGAACATCTCAGACTGGAAGAGAGGCGCCTCCAGGCTCAAGAAACCATGGAGCGAGACCGCGCCAATGCACAGCGCGATGCGCAGCGCGACGCAGCCAATGCACAGCGCGAGGCGGAGCGAGACCGTCTACAAGCACAAATGATGGAGCAAGCGCTCCAGAGGGTGACTCCCCACTCTTCCACCCGGAGCTCCCGGAGATCATCACGCCACGGGTCGAGGGCACCTTCCCCTCCCCGACAAAGCTACACGGGACCCAGCCTACGGGAAGAACCTGCTTACGTTGCAGAGCAGCTAACCGAGCGACTACAAAGCCTAGCGGAGGACGAGGGAGGACAGAAAGCCCACCCGCACGAACCCATCTCAGACCAGGAGGAACAGTGCAGCCCCGGTCTCAGTCCCGACGCGCGGCGTTATGAACCCCCAACCCGTCCCAGTGGGGAGTTCGAGCCCCAGATGGCACCAAGGAATAGTGCCTGGGGGCCCAGCCTCTGGTTCCCGCCCAGCACGAACCAACGACCCCACGTAAGGGGAGACTCGCCAAGGAGGCCTCTCCCCCCACGTGCGTCCGTGTCACAGCCATCCATGGCATCCTACATTGGGACACCCACATTCCCAGACTTCACAAGAGAAGACCGAGCGCAGTATACCGAGCTGCGTATGTGCCTAGAGACAATTATGTCCGGAGTACAGGACGAGTCCTACAAGTATGCCATCCTCCTTAAGCACCTCAAGGTAACTAGAGTGCACAACATAGCGCTGGCATACTCCAATTCACAAACTCCCTATTCTGATGCCCTGGTGGCCCTCGACGCACGTTACGGACGTACATGGGACTATGTCATTCAGGAGATCCGTGAGATTGAACGTCTCCCCCCGGCTAGAGACAACCGAGCCCTGGACGACCTATCCGTCAAAGTACAGTCCCTAGTAGGGATGCTCGGGTCCCAACGAGAGAAGGGGATGTACGAGTTGTACGCCAACTCCAACGTGGAGCGCATATTGGAGAAGCTCCCCCCATTTCGCCAAGAACGTTTTCGGCGGCAATGAAACTACCGTGACCCGAATGGCCCAGAACAGTCACTCCTGGACCTTGCTGACTTCCTAGCCAGGGAGGTTAGCAGCCTAAGAATAGACACCTTCGCATGGGGTGGCTCGACCATAAAATAGGGACCGAGAATGTTTAAAGACCAAAGCAGGCCCATCACCGTGATGCACCAAGCCGAGGCGGGGTCACGGCAGACGAGTCACAACCCCCACGCCAAGGAAAAATGGAAGATTGTCTGTCAATACTGCGACAGTGAACACTGGCTGTCACAGTGCGACGCATTCAAGAAACTGACTACAGCTGAAGTAAGTCAGTGGATTAAAGATAACCGCCGCTGCTTCCGCTGCGCGCGCGGCCACATGGCAGCAGAATGCCGCCTTAAGAAGAAGTGTGGCAAGTGTGACGGCGCCCACCTCGAAGCACTGCATGAGAGCAATAAGCGCCCACCAGAAGACCAAAGTACGCCCATCACAGTGATGTACCAGGCCGAGTCGGTGTCACAACAGAAGAGTCACAACCCCCCCGCAAAAGAGGAATGGAATATTTACCCCCCACCACAGAAGATCCATTGGCCCCCCCCCTGGTGTACTTACTGCCGCAGCGGACACTCCAAGTCACGGTGCGACGCATACAAGAAACTGACCCCCGCCGAAATGGATCAGTGGGGTAAGGCTAACACGCAGGATGCCGCTTACTGCGAAACACTGCGCGAGGCCCACAGGCAAAGATTAGCTCTACAAAGCGACTCGGGAACAGAAGTGCTCCACATCGACCCCGCGAATAGTGGGAGCTCCAGAGTGCTCCTCAAGGTAGTACGAGTACTCCTCAGCCACGGGGACAAGGTACTCGACACCTACGCCATCCTCAACGACGGGTCGGAGAAGACACTCCTCCTCGCCTCCACCGCGACCCAGTTGGACCTGCGGGGCCCAGAGGAGACGATGACCCTCCGTACCATTAGTCGAGACTTAAAGACAATCAAAGGTGAAAACGTCTCGTTCACCATTGCAGCGATCGACCACCCTGAGAAGCGGTACAGCATCAACAAGGCGCTCATGAGCTACGACATAGGTTTGTCACGCTACGATTACCCCATCCCACAGCTGATGGAGAAGTACGAACACCTACGCCAACTGCCCATACCGCTCATCAGCGGAGCTACACCGACCCTACTCATTGGCTCCGACCACGCGGACCTCATTGTCCCAATCAAGGCGGCCCACATCGGACCCAAAGGATGCCCAGCCGCGGTTAAGACCCGACTGGGGTGGACGCTCCAGGGCCCCCTCTACGGACCTGCCAGCCAACCAACGTCCACACGCTGCCTTTACACCAAGGTGAGCGACACAGACAACACTCTCTTACAGCCCGTTGAGAGGCTATGGACACTAGACGCGCTGCCATTCAAGACCGAACGCAAGATGGTTCGGCCTAAAGAGGACAAGTATGCCATCGCTCTACTAGATCAGAAGACTACGAGAGTCGAGGTTGACGGAGTGTTCAGATACGCAACCCCACTCTTGAGGCGGGCGAAGATGCTGGTGAGAGAACTGTGGGCCAAGGAGCAGGGCTGGGAAGACTCCATACCCGAGCACCTAGCTACCACATGGAGAGAGTGGGAGGATGAACTTGTCTTACTCCGCGAGGTGGCCATCCCGCGGAGTCACTTCCCCCCTACCGTGCGACTGGAGAAGTGTCAGACAGACCTGCACGTCTTCAGCGACGCCTCAGAAGTGGCGTACGGATCAGTGGCCTACCTGAGGGCTCAAGAAGAGGGAGTTCTGAACTCCAGGACCATCAGCTACGCTCCAAGCGACATAGCTGACATCGAACCCATCACCCCAAACCGCCTCTTGATGGTGCGGCTGGACCCGGCCCTTTCTCATACGGTGTACAGACAGAACGAGATGAACGGCCGGAGGATGTGGAGACACAGCCAAGTACTGACCGACCAGTCTTGGGCCCGCTTCCTTCTACACTATCTACCATCCCTTCAAGCCCGTCAGAAGTGGGTTAAAGACAGGGACAACCTGACAGTGAATACCGTCGTGATGATAATAGACCAGTCACTACCCCGAGCTACGTGGCCGGCCGGCCGTGTAAGCAGAGTGATTACTGGTTCCGATGGGAAGGTCAGAGCGGCAGAAGTCATCGTCCAAGGGCGGACCTACACCAGACCAGTAGCCAAGTTGATAGAGCTGCCTGAGATCCCTGACCCCCCTGACGACGACGATAACCCACTGACTTTGTAGATTATTTCTAACTCCCCATAGCACAGTATGGAGAAGTTGACTTGACCTTAATATTAATCTGTGCCCCACATTTTATTTACTAATTAGGTGCGGACTAATTAGGGGGCGGCTGTTCTGAAGGTCCAGATTAATACTGAAAGTCTGTGTTTATTATTTTGTATAACTTGTATATTGTTTATATATATAAGATATATATCCAACGCCATCCGTTTGCACCATAGTATTCTTTGCTCGCCTCATTGGGTCCCGCCCTTGACATTGGAGGCGCCACTAGACGAGCCCCCCAGACAGAGTTCAAGACATGTCCAGGCAAGTTCAGACTTGCCCATAGCAGGCGCATTGATTCCGGACAGGTAAATCGGCTGCGCCCTAGAAATCAGTCTGAGTATATATATTGTAGATGGCGCAAGCAGCCGGAGTGAACAGTGAAGCAGTAACCTAACAGCAGTGGAAGTAACGAGTCGGCAGTATCAGAACAGGAGAAGCAGCAGAGCGAGATCGTAATACGTCCGGTACAGTTGTACACAGACCTACCAGCGGTGTATCGTTACGGATAGCTAGTAGCTACTTAGATACGACTATAATATTGTAGAGCCATTATTGGCGCAGTATAGTGACTTGTGTAAGCGAAGTAACGTGGAGAAACGTATAGTTGAACCCATCGGCGTTTGGATCTAACTACTCCCTGAAGACCGTCCTCGGGCTAGCTTCCAGTACAAACGAAGCTAGCTAGCTACCATCTATGCCATCGGGCTTTTGGATTAATAGCTATTAACCCTGCCATCGGGCACTAGGATTACAAGGACCGGTTCCGTACGAGACCCCTTTTCTTCAGTGACCACAGGATTATCCAACCATTCTTCAATTCCTCCGGAGCTTACAACTCCAGAGGGAAATCATCGTCTCCAGCTACCCCCTTGCTTTGCCCCGTATCACCTCTTCTCACTCCCTGCAGAGCTCCGGTCGAGTATTCTTAACCTAGGAAATATTCATTACCACTGACTTTGATACTCTGACATTCTACTATTAAAAGAAAAACGTGATAATTCAGTTGTATATTGATATGACGATTAAAATACTGTAAACTTGGTATCCTTGTCCCCGTGCCGTCAATTGAGTGTCTGCCATATTTATCTAACTGTACTGTCTGGCAAGTAATAATCTTTAGTAGTGGTTTAATCTAAACAATCTTTTAATACAGTCCGGGTTGTGTAGCCCCTTAGCTACAATCAGACTGTCGAGACTAGTCCACAGTGGACGCAGAACGCATATTAGAATACATACAAAAAGTTCCACTCACACTTTATATACTGGTAGGTCTCTTATTTGTAGTGGTGTATGTTAGGGCAGTTACATTCCAAAACACTCTTTAAACACTTTTGAATAATAATAATAATAATAATAATAATAATAATAATAATAATAATAATAATAATAATAATAATAATAATAATAATAATAATAATAGTTTTTTACGACTGCTTTGACACATTTTGCACATCAGAGTTTCATTGTGCAAAACTCAAAATGCAAATTGCCAAACTGACTTTCAAAACTCATACTCTAAGATACTAAATGCTATGTGTAGAGGTGGATGGCAATGAATAAGACACTGGAGAGAGTTGATCCATTTCAATTGACTATTCTTTGTTTAGTTTGCTGCATAGCATCACACATCCAGGCATGCAAGCCTCACTTCGTGTATTCATGCTTCTTCTACATACCTGTCTAGGCAGGTCACCTCTTGTGTTAATTGAGTCGTGCCCGGAGGATGTCACAGTAAAATCTTAACTGTCTACGCTAAGTCAAGTGGAAGCAAGATGGCGCCGGTCTTCGTCTCGCTCGTCATGAAGCAGCACGTGGGATGGACCACGGTGTAAACCACAAGATGGCGCCGGTGTTCAAGTCAACGCTCATCAAACAACAGCATCTGGAATGACGGCATCTGCGTAAAGTTCTAAACTCACGTTCTTCACTATATATTTGCAAAAGCCATAAGGTTGGACACTTATAAGAAGTAGTGTTCTAACAAAGGGTAACATAATAAATGTACTAGAAGGGTGAGAGAAGTGAGACAGAACCACAAGGTGTCGCCTTTGTCCATGTGTTTATTTTGTAATGTTTTTTGAAGCATCTTACTTTCTGTAGCTTAGATCCCCATTCATGCATGTATTGAAATAAGAGCTTTGAGGTTTAAAAGTGCAATTTCATTGATCAACCTATTTGATACATATAGACTAAAGCGGAATTCAGCCTGCATTAAGAAAAAAAATTGGTATCGTGACAACACGATAAAATGCTATAATAATATAATATATAATTTACAGGTGATTAAACTAGGTATAAAATATATAAATGAGTACTACTGGGTGTAGTGCTAATCAGATTACATAGTTGTAATATAATAATGTACAGTGATACATGTATGGTTGTAGTCATACTGGCCAGCAGCATAACTATTAGAATAGGTAAGGGATATGTACAGATATGTAAAATGATTATGTGCAGGTAGGTAAAGACAGGTGGATATATGTGTATATATATATATATATATATATATATATATATATATATATATATATATATATATATATATATATATATATATATATATATATATATATATATATATATATACTGTTTATACAGAATTATTGTACTTGCTATCATTCAGAGTTATATGGGTTATGCAGGTGTATAAGTAGGTATATAGGAGGATTATATGCAGACAGATATGGATGTGTATATATATGCAGTAAATATAAATATTAAATGTATATATGCAGTATATACAGCACTGTTGTACATGCTATCATACAGTATATGTATATGGGTAGACTATAGTCGGGTGGGTATTATTATGATTGATTGATTAGTGTAGTGCAGGTGTAGGTAGGTAAAACAAACCAAAGTCCCTTAGCAACGCACAGCCCCTGAAGGACATGTTAGCAGAATCCTTGAAATGGCTTCCAACAGCCAACTATGCTCTTGTCGCAGGGCTGATAAATAATTGACAAGTGAACACAAATTTATTCTAACTCTTGATCGTGACATGAAAAAGGACAAGAGACTTAGATGCTCTGTCGGTCATTGATCTGTCCCTTTTTGTTCAACCTTTCGTCCTTGCTTTGTTTATTCTTGCCAAACAAACAGGTGTGTGCATCTTAAAAGACCACGGGGTGAGTGTCAGACCGGTGCATGCATATTTAATCTTAATGTGCCATATGCCTGAGTAAGACACCCAACATAAAGCTAATTACCATGCAGGTCTGCAGGGATAAGGGACTGAAATCATTCCGGAAGCTGTGACCTCTCTATATCTTGTCAACAGCTCAGCAAAGCTATTTGAGGGGCCTGTTCTTTCGAGGAGTAGTGGTAATTGTGATAACGTGTGACCGATGATGACATAAAATGTGAAACAAAACACATATACTGTATAGCAAGTAATATCAGGGATAAAGTTGTTGTAATGGGACACTTTTACAGTCAATATCACTGAAGGTCAGTTGACGATACTGGTCAGAGAATGTTTCCATACCCAATTACAGTGCAGAAATATATGTGTACATTGCAATACACACATGCACAAAAAAAACACACACACACACTAACACATGCGCAAACTGACACACACAAATTGACAAACACTCACGCTTGCATCTGCACCTCTTTGACAGCATATTGTTCTCCTTGAAAAGTTCCCCCAGCTGGGATGCTGCGGGTCCTGTCAACAGAGGCAAACACCCTCTTCTAATGAGTCGGCCTTAGGGAGGTGGTGGACGGGGATTCTTGCAAGAGTGGATTAGTGGAAGCGATGGGTTTCGCCTCATCTCCCGAGGCCGGTCGTAACCGCACATGCAGTCTGAGTCACAATGACAGTGCTGCCAATGTCACACAAATGAGTCATGTGGGACGTCTTTACTGCAGGGGGGATAAGAAACCCCGCCCCCACCACTCACCCCCCGGTTTCGAATATACAAAGTTTATGGAAATGCCTTTGAGACCGGCTGAGTCTGACAATTAGGTAGTTTCCTCAAATCCTGAAGGTATTACATTTACATTTACATTTAGTCATTTAGCTGACGCTTTTATCCAAAGCGACAAGTTCTGTACGACAAGTCATCAGGAAGGATACAACTCTATCAGCTGAGTAACAATGTTCATCAAAGTGTTGCGTGTTACAGTGTAGGTTAGTTTATTAGGACAAGTGCATGACAGTAAGGTTAGTTGGGGTTAGATACAATTTTTTTTTTTTTTTTTTTTTTATTATTATTTCAGATAATGGTTGAAGAAGTGCGTCTTTAGTCGACGGCGAAATATTGGACGGGATTCGGCTGTCCTAACTGTGGTGGGTAGTTCATTCCACCATTGTGGGGCAAGGACTGAGAACAGGCGGCTTCTCTTTGATGACCCTCCCGGAGCTTGGATAGGATATTGTACTATGGCGGCAGATGGACTCATTTCAGACATTTATTTCACACTGATTACAGTATTGAGGAGATGATACGGTTCCAAAGGGACATTGAGTAGAATAATCGTTACAGTTGATATAATTAACTTGTTCCATCTAGAAGTTGAAAATGATTTGGCTACGCCCAATCACCCCCCCCCCCCCCCCCCCCCCCTGCGAGTCGTTTGCACAGCACGTCATTGGTTGAAGTACTTTCTACAAACCGCTCAGACAATTAAGCATAAAACAGCCAATACCTTACTGTGCCTCGCATTACAGTTCTATCAGTGGTGACATCGAGGGAAAATAAGCCTCTTGCTATGTGAGAAACAGTCCCAGCAGGCGACCCTCCATAACCACCACAACAGTTTGGGGGGATAAGGCGGCACTAATTAGTCTGACTGAAGGAGAGCTTTAACAACAACGAGAGCCAGGAGGTGAATAAATACATAGAAATCCGCAATTGGAGGGAGGTCTGGTTATATTCGCTCCATTGTCAACAACTCTAAACTGAAGCACTCTTCTGTGGAAGCATTCGAGAGACGTTCTTTGATAAGCCAGATGAATGCATCTATTAAATGTGCTGATTAAAGTAAGCTATGCTGTAGGCACCACTCCTGACTGTTTAGCTCAAAGATAGATAGATAGATAGATAGATAGATAGATAGATAGATAGAAAACTTTAATGCCATTTCAACACATGGTTGATTGGGATTTGTCTTGGTGCCAAACATACAGTACATACAGTATAAAAACATACATTATAAAAGCACACAATAATACATGCGATGCAATCCCCACAATAGAAGTATTTCACGTACCTAAAAGAGCTCAGTGTTCCAATTTAAAGTGCATATTGCCTTAAAGTGGCTGTTGGCTGGTGCTAGCCCTTATGGTACAAAGTGCCTGTGCATTAGGACTTGAGTTCAGGTGACGGACAACCTCGGGATATGTGCTATTTTTAAAACGAGATGTCCTACACCTGAGACTTTGGAGTCTTCTACCAGAGGGAAGGGGGTTAAAAAGGTAGTAAGCAGGGTGAGAGGGGTCACCGATCACCTTCTCCCCTTTCCGCCTGATTTGTGTGGCATATATGGAGGCCACAGAAGGAAGATCACAGCCAATGATTTTTGATGCTGTGCGTACAGTCCTTTCTAGTTGTCCCCTATCATGGACAGTGGTGTTTCCGTACCACACCGTCATTGAGAAGGTGAGGACGCTCTCCACAGTGGCTCTGTAGAAGCTGAGCATCGCCTCCCTGGACACACACCAAACTTGTTAAGTTGGCGCAGGGAGTGGAGCCTCTGGTGGGCTTTGCTAATTATGTGGCTGATGTTAGCTTCGTTAAAAAAGCAGATAAAAACTCAAAGCCCTATGGAATCCATCTAAAAATTATAGCATCCTTCTGCAAGCTAAAGTGGAGGTAGGTTCAACTTCTCCACTGATGTGCTTGTACATTTCGAAAGTGTGTACTCATTTAAAAATAAAACCACTTCTGAGAGCTGGGAGGCCTTTAATCATACACTCTCTGTTCCGTGAGCGTTTTCCCTAAAGCGCACGTCCGTGGCTGATGGCTCCAATGAAGCCCACCTTGCGTCACTCTAAAGAGCCTGGCAGAAGAACAAGTCTTATAAAAAGCACATGAGTCGGAAGGATCAACCAGGTTCCTTTTTCTCAGTCCATCCACTGCGTCTAATTGACTTTTCATGTTCAACCCCCTCAATGACACAGTTGGGGTAATTCCCCAATGTGAGGAATACACTGAAGAAGGTTTATGGGCGAGTACACAGTATGCAAACAACATTCTCCACTGTGAAAGCGAGGTGAAAATAAAAGGTAAAAATAGAAAATGTCGACAGTGTAGCGAGCAGGAACTGCTCCGGTGTTGAGGGCTCACAGTGCATGGCTTCCATGATGCTATCCTGGCCTTGTAAAGAAAAACCTGTTGTTCACAGGCTCAATTCATTACCAACTTAAACTCTGCCTCCGTCTGGAGGCTGATAGATAGGATTGCTGCTCATAGCTCTTTCCTGCGCCCACACACCCAAAGGACAAAATGATGGATTATTGGCCGAGGACCACCGCGCTCTTCCTCTGGGGAGAGTAACTAATGGAACGGGGGCAAGTGGGTGAGTGCAGAGTGAACAGAATGCCCTCAAGTGCAAAAATGATCTAATCTCTTATCAGCAGGCAGGAGGGAAGACCCTCCGACTTGGAAACGTATAGATTTATTCTGGATCAGTTAATATTTCATGACGGATGCAACGCTGGGGGAGGTGATATTACCTTAGAGGATCAGCTTCTTAAAACAGTGCAGATGCACTGGGTTTGTTTACTCGCTCTGTCAGTGGTCCCGAGCCATCAGTCAGTAGTATTGAATATCAGTAACATAGACAATACTAGACTTAAAAAAGTGATCTTATTTGGGAGAAAAAACAACAACGCAGACTTGAGAATTCGGTAACACTTTATAATAACACTCCAATAAGACCAATTAAGACCAATTAAGCCAATTACTTAAACACTTTCTTCACAAACATAGCCACAACACTGGTAAACAAACTACCGTCCCACTCAGGGCATTATGGGGTAGAACACATAGTAGCATACTACAAGAACCTAGGCGTCCACAAAGACGACTTCAAACTGGAAATGGTAACTACAGATGAGGTACTCAAAAAACTGAGCGCCCTCCAACCGAACAAGGCCACTGGCCATGACAACATCCCATCCAAATTCCTCAGAGACTCAGCAGCCGCCATCACCCCAGGCATCACACACATAATAAACCTCTCCATAAAACAGGGACACGTCCCCAAGGACTTCAAAATTGCGAGAGTAACACCCCGCACAAAAAGGGCAGCAAATTAGACCCAGGCAACTACCGCCCTGTTTCTATCCTTACATCCATCTAAACAAAAATAGTATACGAACAGGTCGAAAAGTACCTCATGGAAAAAAATCGAATCTACGAATTCCAATCTGGCTTCAGAACATCCCACTCCACTGACACATGCCTTCTCTATTTGAACGACCACATCAAACAAGAGGTGGACGCGGGCAAATACTGCGGCATGGTCATGCTGGACCTACAAAAGGCCTTCGAGACTGTCAATCACACCATTCTGATTGACAAGCTAAAAGCAATTGGTTTTGATAGTCTATCAGTGAGCTGGATACAATCCTACCTGGAGGGGAGAGAACAGATGGTGGAGGTAAACGGTACCATATCCCCCCCCCTCCCAGTGAGCTGTGGTGTTCCACAAGGAACCATACTAGGACCGCTACTGTTCCTAATTTATGCAAATGACATGTCGTCAGCTTGTGACTGCAACTTGTTCCTGTTTGCGGACGACTCAGCCCTGCTGGTCTCTGACAAGAACAAGTTACAGGTTGAAAAAACCCTCAGCTCGGAACTAGGCAAAATCTGCATATGGCTCGCCGATAACAAACTATCATTACCACATGGGCAAAACAGTCCATTCTCTTCGTTTCAAATAACAAACTCAGCAAGACCGACGGTTTCTCAGTTACAGTGGGTGACAATATTGTCACAAGGAAAGGATGAAATTACCTACTTGGGTTCTGTAACTGAGGGGTACAATTCCCTGACTGTATTGAATAAGTATGGTATCATTAAACCACTACTGCGTTATGTACATTACTACTGGCCATACAGTACACAGGTATATGAGATGAACACACCCACAATAACACGGCTTCACAAGAAATACTGTTTAGAAGAATATTTATTAGCAGCACGAAGATTATCTTACATTACTTATCAAGATTGAGAGTTGCGCTTGTAAGGCGAAGAATGTGCATGAATAGGTCAAGAGCGTAAGTCCATGAGCATATTACGCAGGAGATAATTAATACCACCTGTATCATCAGAATTATATATGGTACACTAGTAGATCAGCTGGAGATACTAAAGGGGTCCCTCCGGTTGTAAGCCAGCAGGGGAGAGGATTTGTCGGTAGCAGAAAGTCTGGGTCAACGAGGAATAAGGAGACTCCAGGTACAGGAGACAGTGCAAATATCCCTTGATCCGTAGACGAACAACAGCTATTCTCCGGTATGCAGTGCCGCATGGAGGAAAGCTAGCCAGCCTCAGAGTACTAGAGGCGGGCTCGACGGTGCTCCTCACAGGGTAAATCCCACACAACAGTGGGTGTAGACGATTCTCCGCTCCAAAAGCTACAGGACCAAAGCAAATATAATCCAGCCGAAAAGGGCTCTGTAGTCGTCGGGTAGGTTATCCAGTGTACATATCCACACGGTTCTCGTCTAGGGCTCCTCGGATGACGGCACCAGGTTAGGCCGCCCAGCCTGGATAAGCACACTAGCTCGGTACGATGAAACGTTGGTAATGCTGGTCACTGTAGAACGGTAGCCGCACGATACACTATACATAATAGACTATTACTTAATAATAGAATAGGTCGAACTCGACGATACAGCGTTAAACTCTGACACTTCAGCTATCAATTCGCACGCGGTCTCAAGGCTCTATTTCGGGGCAAAACGGGCCCACTTCACAGCACGTTGTATCGTGGTGCGAGGCTTCAACTTATTGGGGTAACTAATCCACCTGCGACCTATTTATACGTAAGGTGAACAATCTAGTACCAGCCTTATTTCTGTCTCGTATTCCTGCGCAGAACCGGGCATGTTGAGACAAGCCTTGGCGGTGGCTTTGAACTCGGCATTGGGGTGTATGGCCGTGGCGCCTAGGGGATCGCTTCCAATAGGAGAACGAATATTATGGTCTGTCCTGTACCAAGTAAAGGGATATTCCGTGTATATGTACAAAGAATATACAAGGGATATCAAACGATATACAAATATTATACATGGGATCTCAGGCAATAAATATATATATTCGGTTTAATCTGACCCTTTGTAACAGCCGCCTCCTAATTAGTCCGCACCTAATTAGATAAGCAGAGACAGATTAACCGTCTTGTCCACTACTCAATGTCCGTTGTGAGGAGTAGGGCAATTCACAAAGTCAGTGGGTCATGGTCGTCATTAGGAGAGTCGGGGAGCCTTGGCAACTCTATCAGCCTCGCCACGGGTCGGGTGTATGTCCGCCCCTGGACGAGCACTTCTGCCGCTCTGACCTTTCCGTCGGCACCAGTGATCACTTTGCTTACGCGGCCGGCCGGCCACGCAGCTCGGGGTAGTGACTGGTCTATGATCACGACGACTGTGTCCACTTTTAAGTTGTCCCCGTCCTTGACCCGCTTCTGACGGGCTGGAAGGGATGGTAGGGGGGTTAGGAGGAAGCGGGCCTGAGACTGCTTTGATCTGTGCTTGGCTGCGACTCCACCTCCTCCGTCTGTTTCTCTTGTTTGCTCTGTACCCCGTCTGAGGAGGGGCCGGTTCCGGCCGCCCCATCAAGGAGTCGCTTGGGGTGCTGGGTTCGAGGTCAGCTACGTCTGGAGCGCAGCTGAGGGGGGTGGAGTTCCGAACTCCCTCTTGTGCCCACGGTTCTCTCACAGGCCTCTCGCTTAATGTCAATAGCCTCTCAACGGGCTGTACGAGGGAGTGGCCGGTGTTGCTCGCCTTTGTGTGTAGGCAGCGTGTAGACGTGGGTTGACTGTCAAGTCCGTAGAGGGGGCCCTGGAGCGTCCACCCCAGTCGGGTCTGAACCGCGACTGGGCATCCTTTGGGTCCGATGTGGGCCGCCTCAATTGGGAGAATGAGGTCCGCGTGGTCGGAGCCGATGAGCAGGGTCGGTGTGGCGCCGTCGATAAGCGGTATAGGTAGTTGACGTAGGTGCACATACTTCGCCATCAGCTGTGGGATGGGGTAGGTGTACTGTGATAGGCCTATGTCGTGGCTGGTGAATACGTTGGTAATACTATACTGCTTCTCGGGCTGGTCCACCGCTGCTATCTTGAAGGAGACCCTTTCCCCCTTTATGGTCTTCTGGTCTCTTCTGATGGTGCGTATTGTCATGGTACCTTTGGCACCCCGCAGGCCCAACTGGGCTGCGGCGGAAGCGAGGAGGAGAGTCTTTTCAGACCCATCGTCCAGGACGGCGTAAGTGTCCAGGACCTTGTCCTCGTAGCTCAGGAGCACTCTGACCACTTTGATGAGCACTCGGGGGTTCCCACTATGCTGGTCAATGTGGAGCACTCCTGTTGGTCGGTTGCTTTGGATCTTCTGGAGTGGTGCCGACTCGCGGTCGTCCGAGTAGCACCGTGACTCCCAGTGTCTGCTGTAGCAGTCGGGACAGTAGGGAGCGGTCTGGTGGATCTTTGGTACTGGTGCCACCGCCTCGGCCTGGTACATTACCGTGACGGGCCCACTTTGTTGTCCTGGCAGACGCCTGTTGATGTCATGCAGGACCTCCAAGTGGGCGCCGCCGCACCTGCCGCACTTCTTCTTCAAACGGCACTCAGCTGCCATATGGCTGCGCGCGCAGCGGCGGTGGTCTTTGATCCACTGACTCACCTCGTCCGTGGTCAGCTTCTTGAAAGGGTCGCATTGATACAGCCGATGTTCCCCTTCACAGTACTGGCATTCAATCTTCCACTCCTCTTTCGTCGATGGGGTGTTGTGGTTCTTGTGCTGCGGTACTGATTCGGCTTGGTGCATAACGGTCACCGACCGGCGGTTATCATTTGATCCCCGAGGTCCTGGTCTTGGGCTTGGTCCACTCCACACGAACGTGTCCAGTCGTAGGCTGCTGACCTCCCTGGCGAGGAAATCAGATAAGTCTAGGAGGGATGCCTCTGGGCCGTTGGGGTCACGTGGTCTCTCTGCCGCCGAAAACGCTCTTGTCGGGCGGGAGGGAGCTTCTCTAATATCCTCTCTACATTAGAGTTAGCGTACAGTTCGTATATCCCTTTTTCCTTTTGGGACCCCAGCATCCCTACCAGGGACTGTACCTTGATAGAGAGGTCATCTAATGCTCTGTTGTCTCTGGCTGGGGGGAGACGGTCGATGTCTCTTATCTCTTGTATCACGTAGTCCCATATGCGTCCATAACGTTGGTCGAGGGCTACTAGAGCCGCGGTGTATGGGGTACTTGAGTTGGAATATGCCAGCGCTATATTATGCGCTCTGGGCACCTTCAGGTGCTTGAGTAGGATAGCATACTTGTACGTCTCATCGGGGACATCGGACATCATTGTCTCTAAGCACATTCGTAGCTCTGTGTACTGTGCTCTGTTCTCGTGTGTGAAGTCCGGGAACGTCGGTGTGCCAAGGTACGATGCCATGGATGGCTGGCACATCGGTGAGCGTTGGGGGAGAGGTCTCCTGGGCGAGTCTCCCCGTACGTGTCGTCGTGGGCTGGTACTCGGTGGGTACCAAGGCCCGGGTACCCAGGTGCTGTTCCTCGGGGCTGGCGGTGCGTCAAACTCACCCTTGAGTTGAGTCGGGGGTCTGTAACGCAGGGCCTCGGGGCTGACGTCGGGGCTGTACTGGGCCTCCTGGTCCAGAGTACGTTGCTGCTGGTCGGGGCTGTACTGGGCCTCCTAATCCAGAGTACGTTGCTGCTGGTCGGCTTGACATTCCTCCTCTTCCTCTTCCTCTTCCTCTGCTAGGTCCTGGAGTCTTCTGTTCAGTCTCTCGGCGTGGTCCGGTTCTTCCCGGTTGCTGGGTCTCGTATGGACCGGCCGGGGAGGGGGTTCGGAGACGTGGACAGGATCCTCCTGTTGGCGGGGTCCCGGGTCGCTTGGTCGGGTAGGGGAATGTGTCCTAGACCCTTGTCGTGATGATCTCCGGGAGCTCCGTGCGGAGAGAGGGGGTGTCGCCATGGCAATCAATTTGTCCATCATCTGCGCCTGCAGCCGGTCGCGCTCTGCCTCGCGCTGGGCATGGGCGGCGTCGCGCACTGCTTCGCGCTGGGCATTGGCGGCGTCACGCTGTGCATTGGCGCTGGCATGGGCGGCGTCGCGCTGTGCATTGGCGGCGGCGCACTGTGCATCGGCGTGGCTTCTTTCAATGTTCTCTTCCGTCTGAAGGCGTCTGGTCTCCAGTCTTATGCGGTCGTCTTCACTCCTTTGTTGCGCCTGGAAGCGCTCTCGCTCGGTTGCAGAATGTTCGTGTTCACTGAGGGCTTGCGCTTGGAGTTGCGCGTGAAGGCGCTCTCGTTGGTCTGCAGCTTGTTCGCGCTCGCTCGTCTGTTGCGCTTGAAGTCGATCGCGTTCGGTGGAGGCTGCCAGGGTGGCGATGAATGCCTGCGCCAGCATCTTGTCCGCTTCGCTGGGGGAAGACACAGGCGGAGGTGATCTGCTTCTGGCAGTGCTCGTTGGAGATCCGTTCTCCTGTCGCGCTCCGAGGAGGTCCATCTTCTGGGTGTGCGTCTCTTCTGGTAGTGGGTCGGGTTCCGTCCCTGGAGGGCTTTCTTTATCCTGGAGCTCTCCGGGGACTACCTCGTTGACGTTGGCGGGGGGTAAAGTCATGTCGGGTCCCTCCTGGTCAGTTACGTTAGAACCCACTAGGGTCTCTACTGGCGGGGTCGCCTGGTCGGTAGGGTTTTGACTTTTACTATCCGCTTTTTCCGCGTTTAACGTCTGTATAAAGCTAGGTAGTAGACTGGCAGCGTAGTCCTCTAGGTAACGAGGTGGCTGCCATCTGCGCTCCGGGCGATCTAGCTTAGGAGAACCGTTTGTGGAGTGTTCATCATTGGCCAAGTTAATATTAATATTATATTAATATTACGCTAATTACCCTCCGGCTCGAAGGACCAATTGTAACTGAGGGGTACAATTCCCTGACTGTATTGAATAAGTATGGTATCATTAAACCACTACTGAGTTATGTACATTACTACTGGCCATACAGTACACAGGTATATGAGATGAACACACCCACAATAACACGGCTTCACAAGAAATACTGTTTAGAAGAATATTTATTAGCAGCACGAAGATTATCTTACATTACTTATCA
Organism: Notolepis coatsorum; assembly: GCF_963971535.1. Classification (NCBI taxonomy): domain Eukaryota; kingdom Metazoa; phylum Chordata; class Actinopteri; order Aulopiformes; family Paralepididae; genus Notolepis; species Notolepis coatsorum. The sequence goes on along the minus strand of NC_140184.1, from coordinate 57,594,823 downwards.
AGATTGAGAGTTGCGCTTGTAAGGCGAAGAATGTGCATGAATAGGTCAAGAGCGTAAGTCCATGAGCATATTACGCAGGAGATAATTAATACCACCTGTATCATAAGAATTATATATGGTACACTAGTAGATCAGCTGGAGATACTAAAGGGGTCCCTCCGGTTGTAAGCTAGCAGGGGAGAGGATTTGTCGGTAGCAGAAAGTCTGGGTCAACGAGGAATAAGGAGACTCCAGGTACAGGAGACAGTGCAATAATCCCTTGATCCGTAGACGAACAACAGCTATTCTCCGGTATGCAGTGCCGCATGGAGGAAAGCTAGCCAGCCTCAGAGTACTAGAGGCGGGCTCGACGGTGCTCCTCACAGGGTAAATCCCACACAACAGTGGGTGTTGACGATTCTCCGCTCCAAAAGCTACAGGACCAAAGCAAATATAATCCAGCCGAAAAGGGCTCTGTAGTCGTCGGGTAGGTTATCCAGTGTACATATCCCCACGGTTCTCGTCTAGGGCTCCTCGGATGACGGCACCAGGTTAGGCCGCCCAGCCTGGATAAGCACACTAGCTCGGTACGATGAAACGTTGGTAATGCTGGTCACTGTAGAACGGTAGCCGCACGATACACTATACATAATAGACTATTACTTAATAATAGAATAGGTCGAACTCGACGATACAGCGTTAAACTCTGACACTTCAGCTATCAATTCGCACGCGGTCTCAAGGCTCTATTTCGGGGCAAAACGGGCCCACTTCACAGCACGTTGTATCGTGGTGTGAGGCTTCAACTTATTGGGGTAACTAACTGCTGTATCCACCTGCGACGTATTTATACGTAAGGTGAACAATCTAGTACCAGCCTTATTTCTGTCTCGTATTCCTGCGCAGAACCGGGCATATTGAGACAAGCCTTGGCGGTGGCTTTGAACTCGGCATTGGGGGGTATGGCCGTGGCGCCTAGGGGATCGCTTCCAATAGGAGAACGAATATTATGGTCTGTCCTGTACCAGGTAAAGGGATATTCCGTGTATATGTACAAAGAATATACAAGGGATATCAAACGATATACAAATATTATACATGGGATCTCAGGCAATAAATATATATATTCGGTTTAATCTGACCCTTTGTAACAGGTTCCATCCTAGAGGCTAATCTTTCCTGTGACAAAATGGCATCCAATGTAATAAAAAAAGTCAACCAACAAACTCGATTCTTGTACCGGATCTCCTCTCTGGTAAACAAGAATACCCTGAAGACTCTGGCAGGAGCACTCATTCAAGGGTACTACGACTATGCTTGCACCTCATGGTACCAAAGCACCTCAAAGGCACTAAAAACTAAATTACAAACATCTCAAAACAAACTAGTCAGACTACTGCTTGACCTGACTCCTAGAACCCACCTAACCCCTGCCCACTTTGACAACCTAGGATGGCTTAGAGTAGACGACAGAGTACAGCAACTTGCAATGGGCCTGGTCTACAAGATACACTACACGACCAAGGTACCCATGTACATGTCAAAATACTTCCCAAAGGTCTGTGAATACCACGATCACAACACCAGAGGGAGCTCCACAAATCATGTTAAACCCAGATTCGTCTCAAACAAGGGACTAAACACGTTTTGCAATTATGCCACATCAATGTGGAACGACCTACCCAAAGCTGTAAAGGAATGTGAATCACTACCCACTTTCAAAAACACTCTCAAAGAACACCTACGGGAGACTGCAATTCGAAACTGGCCCCCACAAACTAACCCAGTTGTACAGTAAATGACCAGGTATGGCTTTGTCAGTATTCCAATGTACAGTGAAAAATGGATATGAAAAAACGACTATACTGTACCCCCATTTATTTGTACATGTTCAACAAATGATTTGTTAAGACATTCATAAAACATCTATAAATCATTTGCAGATGCTATTGTGTGCCCTAATCTGAAGTGAAGCCTATTCATCATTAACAAATGTCTAATACAGTTCATTATTTGTTTACTTTTTCATCACCTGTTACAAATGTTGTAGACAGCTTTCGGATACACCCTTCTTTGTGACATCAAACAATGACAGAATTAGGACTATAGATAAATGCAATTTTATTAACATATAAAATACATGTGCATGACAAAGTGTAACGTGGGGGGGGGCACTAGGACCCAGGAGTACCCTGGCCAGGGATTGACATTTACATTTAGTCATTTAGCTGACGCTTTTATCCAAAGCGACTTACAAGTTCTGTACGACAAGTCATCAGGAAGGGTACAACTCTATCAGCTGAGTAACAATGTTCATCAAAGTGTTGCGTGCGACAGTGTAGGTTAGTTTATTAGGACAAGTGCATGACAGTAAGGTTAGTTAGGGTTAGATTTTTTTTTTAATAATATTTTTTTTTAATTTCAGATAGTGGTTGAAGAAGTGCGTCTTTAGTCGACGGCGAAGGATTGGACAGGGTTTGGCTGTCCTAACTGGGGTGGGTAGTTAATTTCACCATTGTGGGGCAAGGACTGAGAATAGGCGACTTCTCTTTGATGACCCTCCCGGATTGACAGAGTATGTAGACGGAAGTCTCACGCGAGTGAGACTTGACTTCGACGTGTGTTGCCGTCTGTTGAATGGAAGCACGATACATTAGCAGAGCCAAGTTATTCGTGCTACCCCACGCTTTTATTAAGGTATGAGCAGGCTAAACCCCTTTTTTGTTGGTAAATCTATTCCATCATTTCCGACCTACAACTCTTGTTGTGTAGACGTACTTGATGTGGTGGGCGCTAACGTTACATTTGAATGATGTGTTTGTTCCTAATGTGTGCTCAGTATATTGCGATGTGATGATGACACGACACACAAGGTTAATAATTATTTGTATTTTCAGGCTGTATAGGCGCAGATACAGCCTGAAAATACAACTAATTATTACCCTCGTGTGTCGTGTCATCATCACATATCGCAATATACTGAGAACACATTAGGAACAAACACATAATTCAAATGTAACATTTGTAACAGGTGATGAAAAAGTAAACAAATAATTAACTGTATTAGACATTTGTTAATGATGAATAGGCTTCACTTCAGATTAGGGCACACAATAGCATCTGCAAATGATTTATAGATGTTTTATGAATGTCTTAACAAATCATTTGTTGAACATGAACAAATAAATGGAGGTACAGTATAGTAGTTTTTTCATATCCATTTTTCAAAGCATCTACAAATGTGTTACTACACATTAAACAACATTATACCTGTTCCACCCCACAGGGTCGGTACCGACCCAAAAATGCCATCGGGCGTTGTGGACAGCGACTCCTACAGGTCGGTTGGTGCGCCTGCGCAGTAGAATCAGGAAGTGTCGGGGGCAGCGTGAGCCTCCCACGCGTTACTCCTCGCCACTGAGAGATCGAGCTGCGCAGGTGAAAAGATGCGACTGCTGTTACCTCAAGTACCGGAGGGGCTATGTATGATTTAGTCCACATTGCAGCCGGCTTGTGGGAGGCAAGAAACAGCGGTCGTGACAGGGGAGGGTTGAATTGGATGATAAGAAATTGGGATGGGAGAAAATATAGAAAATGGGAGAAAAAGTGGATCAAAAAAAATGATGAACAAATCAAGTACAAACAATGTTGATAATGAGTTATAAATAATGTAGAACAAATTTGTAAATGTTATACAAATATAGTTATAAATGATTAATAATTTACGAATGTATATAAATGATTTGTACATGATTAGTTCATTATCTACAAATACCTTATACAGGTCTTATAACTGAGTGTTATTATAAAGTGTTACCGAGAATTCTTATAGTTTTTATATGGAAGGGAGCTTAATTCTACACAGTGTTCTCAGCTCTGAAACTGAACATGTACACATATTCCTCTGGGTGTTCCCTGTGTCATCCCACTGTCTATGGAGCAGCTTCAGTACTTTGTACCTGCAATAATATTACTGAAATCATTACTCCTTGAGAGTAATGATAACATTACAATGTATCCACTGTCTAGACTGTCTGTCTATCTACATGTATCCATCCATCCATCCATCCATCCATCCATCCATCCATCCATCCATCCATCCATCCATCCATCCATCCATCCATCCATCCATCCATCCATCCATCCATCCATCCATCCATCCATCCATCCATCCATCCATCCATCCATCCATCCATCCATTCTAATAGCTACTCTCGAACAACAAAGTAGACTACAGGAGAAGCTAACTGACTTGGAGGGGAGGTCAAGGAGAAACAATGTACGTATTTGGGGACTGAAAGAAGGGATAGAGGGAGACTCTGTGATCGAATATGTGGATAAGCTAATTCGCAAAGAATTAGAAATGCCGGATGACATCAAGATAGAGATTCAAAGGGCGCACAGAGCGCTAGGCCCAAAGCCGCAAACAAATAAGCCCCAGAGAGCAGTTATTGTCAACTTCTTGAAATTCGAAGTCAAGGAAAACATACTCAAAGCAGCCTGGCAAACGAAGATGGAGGTGGAGGGACATAGAGTGTCTTTTGATCATGACTATTCAACGGAGGTGGCTATAAAACGTCAGAGCAACGTAGAAGGAATCAGGTTCCAATCACCAATGACCACGCTGAAGGTACATTGGAACGAAGGCATCAAAGTATACATCAACACGCAGGAGGCGGCGAGGGAAATGCGTCGGAGAGGATGGACGGTGCCAGAACGGGGAGGGGAGAGGCCTACACTGCTGCAGAGGATGGAGAAGGTGCGCAGATGGACCAGAGTCGAGAGACGAGAACAAGGGGAGGAGGTCAGAACGAGAGCGAGGTAGGACCTGAATCGATTCATAGACGACCAATGAAGTACAACAACGAACGATATAAAAGCACTGGAGATGGGTCTGATGAAAGAGGAGAAGGAGACGAGAGGAGATGCAGGGCCACGGCGATCCAAGGAAGAATGATTACAGAATGAAATTACTTTGGAAGAATAGATTATATGAATGCATTCTCTGGGGGTCCTTTGGGGATACAGAGGGTGAGTAAAACATGTTTAACAGGAACACAGGAACAATTAAACTAAGTGGAACCAGAGAAATATGAACTATGCAATTAGGAAAAAGCTATAAAAGTTCTGATTTGGACTACATACTATGTATACATATTATTTGATAATAAATTGATGTTTTGATTCGGGACACATATTATAAGTACCATATACTGGACTAAGCTGAAGGACCTACGGGATTGCATGTGTCACACAAATATGGGGTTAAAGAATATGAGGAAAATGTATACAAAGCTCTGACCGGGAGCTCTGGAGCCGAACTTAGATCACATGTTGTTAAAGTTAGAGGTTCTATGTAGGATTGCAAGTAACTGTCTAACTGCATATATAACTGTTTCCACTAGAGGGCGCTCTAGGCGGAGCCACTCATGATACCACCAGGTGGCGAGTATTTAAAGAGATGTCTCCTCCCCCTCTACCTCTTTCCCACCTGCCTCTCACCGAGAGGAGAGCTCTTGTACTGCTGCTTACCATGTGAATAATACTAAACCACGCCAAAGGCTAAAGATAGAAACCATGCCAATGCCTCTTGACTACATTATTGTCGCCCCATAGCCAGATTCTGTCAACACATGTTACAATTATAGTGAGCTTGGGAGAACCACCACTGGGGGAATCTTCGCCACTAGGGGGCCCTCTCACTAGGAGAGCTATTACCCCCCCCCCACCCACCAACGGGGACAAGGGGGACAGAATTAGAACCTTCAAAAACCTTGGATGCACCAAGTGTGTTTTTTTTCTTTTTTTATGTCTGGTTAGAACAGCAGTTGCTATTAACGTATATAAAATAAATGTGTGACATGGGAAGAACAGTAGAGTACTTAGAAAGGGAATATGATGCAAACTAAGGGTATCAAAATGGGGTCGTTGAATGTTAATGGAATGAACAATCTAGTCAAAAGGAAAAAGGTGATGACGAAATTCAGGAAAGAGGAAATACAGGCTGTTTTTCTACAAGAAACTCATCTAATATCTCAGGAACATGAAAAACTGAAAAGATATGGATATGAAAATATGTTCTACAGCTCTTTTAAGCAGAACCATAGGAGAGGGGTGGCCATATTAATGAAGAACTCTGTGAAATTTGAGATGAACAAAAGAAAAACGGGATTACTGTAAGAGGGGAGATATGTTTTGGTCAAGGGGAAGATAAAAGGGCAAATGGTGATACTAATAGCTAACTAACATGACCGTCTTCTTCATGGCACATGTCTTCTTTCACTGTTGGACAAATATCAGGTTAAAATTGTCTTTCATCGCTGTGTGGCCAGGCTGGTACAATTAATCTTGGTAGAGATGGAATGGCTGTAACAATATTCCACATACAACACCAGTGCAAACATAAGGGACATAAGTGCAAAAAATTAAATAACGTACAGTACACAACTCCACATACCATACAATTGACTGACCTTTGTGTGTTTATATCTATCCTGCCTTCTAGTGACCTGTACCTTGTGCCAGAGGCTAGATGATCCTGATTGCTTGCAGTGGCGGCTGGTGAATTCTTCTCCAGCGGGGGCGCTATACCAAACATTTTGCAAACATGTACCAAGCCACGCATTGGCGAATATTATCACCATTGCCATCAATCAATATATGATCACAGTCAGTCAAATGCAACAACGTTTCCAATAGCCCTACACAAACACGCAGAGCTCTCTCTCTCTCTCTCTCTCTCTCTCTCTCTCTCTCTCTCTCTCTCTCTCTCTCTCTCTCTCTCTTTCTCTCTCTCTCTCTCCTCTCTCTCTCTCTCTCTCTCTCTCTCTCTCTCTCTCTCTCTCTCTCTCTCTCTCTCTATCTCTCTCTCTCTCTCTCTCTCTCTCTCTCTCTCTCTCTCTCTCTCTCTCTCTCTCTCTCTCTCTCTCTCTCTCTCTCTCTCTCTCTCTCTCTCTCTCTCTCTCTCTCTCTCTCTCTCTCACAGATCCATCCAATAATAATCGCATATGTATATCTTGTCATTTTAAACAAGTTACCATTCATTGTCCGGGTGATTGTTGTTGTTGTTCTTACCGAACCAGCTAACTACTAGCAGAGCGTATTTCCTAGTAGCCCCTCGAGGCGATGTCACGTGCCACTCTCAGCCAATAGAGTGACTACTTCGGGCACTAGACCAAGCGCCCTCGGATATCGTATTTGATTGTGTTATGTTGTACGTACGTATTTATTTACACGTACGTATGTATTTGCCCTGTGAGTTGCGCACTGACCGTGGAGCTGAGATCGAGCGCCCATGAAAAGGGGTTGGAGGGCACTAGGCAGTTGTATCAGGCCGCGTAAACAGAACGCGGAAGGACAACTGCCTTGGGGAAAGTATTCACGCGGACGGGGGATGAATAGGACACGCAAAATAATTCTTTCTTCTTCTTTTAACCAGGGGGGGGGGGGCGGCGGTCTAGCGCCCTCTATGGACCAGCCGCCACTGATTGCTTGTGAGATGGTGTGTTGTGTGTGTATATGGAGTCCAGTGTGGGGAGTTTGCAGCCTATGATCTTTGATGCTCTGGTGACAATTCTGTCCATTGTCTTTATTGTGTGCTTAGATGTGTTTCCACACCAGACAGTAATGACAGGATGCTCTGGATCATGGCTGTGGAAAACTGGACCAGTAGACCTTGCCTGACTCAGTTTTATTTAGTCGTCTCAGGAAGTAAAGTCTCTGTTGGGCTTTTCTTTTTGTATTTGGTGGTTGGCATTGAGGAGGTCCCGTTTCAGCTTAGTGCTGATGTGTGTGCCAGGAGTCGGTTATTGTAATTGGTTGGCTGTCGTTGAGAATAGGTGCTTTTATTGATTGTTTTGTTGTGAAGTCGATGATCGTGTCAGTAGTCCTTTGGTTTGTTCTGGGCCAGGTAATTTTCCACTTTGACAGTTAACTCTGTCAAACCATAGTAGGGTCTGGCAATGGCCAACATATGGTTCTAAAGTGTTACTAAATTGTTTACTGTTTTCCTCAAAATCATCTCTATATGCTTGGTTCCAATGTACACCTATTTCCCTGATGCATGCACTGCACTCGTGGTAATTCTTCTCTCACAGTAATCTGATTTTAAAATGCTGATATGATGGACCCTTTGCATCATAGACACTATTTTACCCCCCTGAGTGGTTTTGCAGTGTGTCTCACAACAGTGCCCACAATGCCCCTCAAGTGTGAACAGCTGCATGCACACTATTGGAGAACCACTGCTCATAACTTACTGTATATCAGTCTACCCCCATCACAGGCTTTCACTGGCAATGTTTGGTCATATCAATAACTCGACTGCCAACCTGCCAACTGAGACAAAGAAACAAACATAATCTTGTGTTGGAGTTAGTGATGTGTGAAATGACGTGAAACCTGGCAATGCTCACAGAACGCAGGACAGGCGAGTTTATGGTCAGGAAATACGGCGTGTAATGAGGTCGGGTGGCTGACAGGTGTGTTGAACAAAGAAAATGTGTTAATACAGTACATCATAAATGTTCCATTAGGCCTACTGTGCAAATCTTCTATACAAATAGATAGTTATTCAAGAAATGGCAAGAGCGTGAAGTGATTTGATCTTGTATTTGGGATAAGCCTGGTTAGGCTGAATACAGGATAAAAACGGTTGCTAACACTTGTGATTGATTATAGGTCATTCTTGACAAGTGGCAAGAATGAAGAGAGGAGGTGATAAAGTGCATGTCTGGGAGAGATTTGCTGGGGTGGAGAATCAGATGATGAAAGCAGTGCCACCTACGTTGTGAGCATTTTGAGAGTCGGACTTGTTGGTTTGTTTGTTTATTTTACACATATACAAAACATTATATATATAATGTATATAATGTATATATACAAAACAAAATATTATATAATGCAGAGGCATGTGAAGGAGAAATATTTGTTGAATTCAGTTTATATGGACGGTCCAAGTGTTGGTTTGTCAGGAGAAGTCATTTCAATGCTCTTTTGAACAGATATTGTGAGGATTGGTCCGATTCCGCACGCTTCAAGGTACCAATTACCTTCGCGCACCTGATGTGAGTTCTAATCAGCTCGGTGGAGCCCTTATATACTCTGGTGTTCCTAACGTTCGGTGTCGGGTCGTTTTGGATTACCACTGGCTGCTGCTTGTTTCCTCCCGTGTTGTACCTCGTCTGTTTTTCTCCAGGACGTCTATGGAAGTCGCCGCTGTTGCTTTTCTCTGCCATCCGTTGGATCTCTGCCTCATAGACCGCTTTGCGCAATTGCGCCTTGGTGAGTTTTGGAACGTTCTTTTTTTGGATACTCTGTTTTTCTCGCATTTTCCTGGACTCTGGACCTTTCTGTTTTTTGTGTGCTTGGGTAACACTGAAGAGGAGCCGCTTGTTGTTGTTACTGACTCAGCTAAACAATACTGGACTGCCTTATTCCGTTTGCTCGTCTTGTTGACATTATCTCTCTCTCTGTTTTCCCGAGTGGATCGTCAAGTAGCTGCAGAGCCGCAGAGTCAGAGGTGCAACGCCACAGTGCCGTCTCTGCTCTGAAGACGAGATGCAGAGCCGCAGACAACTCTGCCAAGAACATTTCTCCCCTTGTGCTTTTTGTTGTTTTCGCTCATTTCTGTTTTGTAAATAAATACGCCCTGATTTTTGGCTAACTCTGAACTACCTGTCTGTGCCGTGCTGTTGGGGTTGTTTACAAACCATAACATTACGACCCGACCATGTCGACCCCAGCCGACACAGACAGAGTTAGGGCAGCGTTGGTGGTCCAGATCGAGTTAACCAACGACCACACCCAACAGTTAGGTGCGGCTGCGGCTGCTGTGCAGGACCTCCGGGCCCAGGTCCAGCCTATTCAGGAGTCTCTTAACACTCTGACCACCCAGCAGACAACCCAGGGTAATCAGCAGGCTGATATTCTGCACCAGCTACAGGCTCTCAGTGCAGCATTTAACACCCTGCTTTTAACCCCACCTGTGCCAGGAGTCCCAGCCAGATCACCACCCGCCGCCGCGACAGACCCCGCACCTCCCGACCTCGCACCTCGGGAGCCCCGTCTCTCCGAACCACGTTTGTTCGACGGTAACTTCGAGGATTGTGCCACATTCATCATGCAATGTGAGTTGGTTTTCCTTCATCAACCCAGCCGATTTACGTCAGAGGGAGCCCGAGTAGCTTACATGACTAACCTGCTCACAGGCCGAGCAGCACAGTGGGTTACTGCTTCCTGGTCTATGAGTGCTGATTTTTGTTTCTCCTACCCAGACTTCGTGGCAGAGCTCCTAAGAGTTTTCCACCACCCAGCTCGTGGCCAGGACCCAGGAGCTCGGTTGGGCACCTTCTGGCTGGGCAGTGGCAGTGTCACCGACTACGCGCTGGAGTTCAGACTGGCCGCAACCGAGAGCTGTTGGAACGATCGGGCGCTTCATCTCACCTTCCTGAGGGGGCTCAACGACGCTGTAAGGGACCAGCTCGCGACCCGAGAGGAGCCAGATTCTCTCGAGGGCCTAATCAGCCTCGCTATTTGCATCGACGGACGCCCAGACGTTCCCCAGACCCCCCGTACTCGTGACAGTACTGCTGACCGTCCTGCCCCCTCCACGACTGGTGGCCTTCTCCCCTCCCGGTCTGTGGCCGAGGAGGAACCCATGCAGCTGGGACGCACACGCCTTAGCCAGGCAGAACGGGAGTCCAGGCTCAGGTCTGGCCTTTGTCTCTACTGCGGCCGGGATGGACACGTATCTCCAATACACCTTTCCGCGCTGACGGGAAGTCCCGCCCCCCCCAGTGTTACTGTTGCTATGGTCTCCCAAGCTCTCCCAAATGTTCTCACAGGCACACTGAAACAACCACATGTCAATCGAACAACATGGATTCTCTCTTAAGGATTCCTGAAACTATTGCTATCAGTTATTTGCCCAATGCCGCTACTCTATCGAAGAGAGTTCTCCAGAAAGGCCTGAATTATTTTACTCAAGGATATATCCATGAAATTAGGATTTCGGACGGAGAAGGAGATGACAACGTCAAAGTTGATGCCAAGTGTTGGCGGTCTATGCGGAAGACACAAACGCCTCACAAACTCCACATTGTAATTCGTCAGGATACAATTGTGGAGTCCTACTGCACATGTAAAGCAGGGTGAGTATGTTAGTGGTCCCTTATTATAAAATTGTTAGAGTGAATGAAGATTTAAGCCTAGTATCTGCTAACTGCTAGCTACAATGGGCTAATCATCTAACGTTATGCTAATCACACAAATGTTGCGGTATGTAGGTGACAAATAAACCTTTGAATTTGAACTACTATAATTAGCTAGCTTACCTTTTAGTGTTGGCGCAGCTGTATATTGATGTGTGGAGTAGCTATCAACCATTTGATTGTTGCATGTGTATTTCCAGGATAAATGGACACTGTTCCCATGTCGTTGGCATTGTCAAGTCTCTTCAAGGATTCAAATGGCACAACTTTACCCACATACCAGAACAACAAAGTTGCACCAGCAAACCACAGCAATGGCATGTCCCCAGAGGTGATAAAATACAGCCAGTACCTATTAACCATGTCGTGGTTGCAAAACCCTCTGAGAAGAGAAAGAGACGGCCAGTGGTGTGCCATGTTGACACTTCTTACAGGTAAAGTGGTAGTAATACACCCAACAGATATAATAAAGTGAACAAAGTCAATGAGTTACAATATCAAAAATAAATTTTATTAGTAATACTCTTTATAAGTTGATGTACATATAAAATTAGCTCATGAGACATCAATGTCAATGAAGAGAACACAATCTTAGAAGAATTCAGGATTCAGAAAATAGCATAGCACTGAAACTGCCCTCACCAAAATAATCAGTGACCTCAGACTAAACTCTGATGAGAATAAGGTCTCCATCCTTATAGTGGTATTCATAAAAAAAATTATTGGAACAAAATATTACAAATTAAGTTTTTTATGACCTTGAACGTGATGCAATCTTTTCATGCACTGATGTGCCAACTCTGTCAGTTACCTAATAAGGCAGAAGGGTTAAAACATACATCAGAGGGAGGAAATTCTATGTTAAACTAGGAGGCCACGTGTCTGAGATATATGACAACAACTATGGAGTTGCACAAGGGAGTTGCTTAGGTCCTTTACATGTTACTGCTGGGTGATATCATCAGAGGACATAATGTAGGTTTTCTATCTATAATTCTAATTATCGGCCCCAAAACAAAAGAATAAACGTTAATAAAGAACCTGGGAGGACTAACCCCTTGGATCAAATCTGAGGTCACAAGTCTCTGGGTTATCATAGATTCAGAACTGAACTTCAATTTTCATATTAACAAAGCGACCAAAACATCGTTCTTCCATCTCAGAAATATAGCAAAAGTACGACCAAGTTATTATTAATATATGCAATACATTTAATACAATATTTTAAATATTTACAGACTTCCAGCTGTAACAGAGGAAGTTCTGTTCCATTAGGGGCTCTGCTTGGCATCACACTGCACTCCCTCGCGTATTAGCACGCGCACTGAATAAATTCCACAAATGTACCTTTAATACCAGTATTAGTCTGACCACACCCCTCATCAGCTTACCTTCATAAGCAGGTGTGTGGTCACCTGCTCTCCTCCTTCTCGCTTTCACCACAAGGAAGTGCCTCGGTAGTACCCCACTTGACGTGTTGTTAGTTGAAAAGAGTTGTGACGGGTTTACATTGTGCTTAATTTTTTCTTCTCTCACATCTGTTGTACAAGAAAAAGTTGGGTCATAATGTATTCCGCGGAGAGTAGACCCGCTAGACCTACTCTTCACCAGCGGTTCTCCATTCTCGCCTTCGTCGTGCGCCTCGGTGCTGGGCTGTTGCCACTCTCGTGGTTGCCGACCCAGCCCGGGAGACTGCCGGTGGATAGTTTGCCTCACCGAAGAGCCGAGGGTTCGGTGCCGTCGCTCCGGCGATGGCCTGATCTTGACTCTGGTTCCTCTGGTTCTGGGGAATCGCCCGTTGGTGAACGGGGGGTTGTCTTGGAGCCAGAGGATTTGCGACGCAAACTTTTCGCGTCTGCCTGCTCACGTCGCAAGATGGTGGCGTGCAGGCGCGAACGGCCTGGGTTTGGGGAGCTGCTGGAGACCAGCGAAGATGCGTCCGGCTCTGGATTTCCAATGGAGACTGAGGACTTCATGGACGAGGCAGACAGGTTTTTGTATGAGGGCCCCGTGGAGGAGAGTATCCCTCCTCAGGAGACCCCGGAGGGGGGGGAAATGGCTCCATGGGGCGCCCTGTTCGAGGATGTCGAGGAACCACCTTGGCCTCATCAGCAGGATGCCCTACTGTCGGCCACATCAGACTGTGGCTCCTTGACCAGTCGCAGCCTGCTGTATGTGAGGGATGCGGGGTTGGTGGAGGAAGGTTCGCAGGGGGAACTGCGGGCCTTGTTTCCCGAGCTCATGGCGGTAGCCGCCGCCGCAAACGGCGTGCCGCTGCCGCTGCCATTGCCTGCACCTGTCCCTGATGACCTCATAGGCCATCCCTGGCAGCGTCCCCCAGTGAGAGGGGTGGACGTTGTCTACCCATTTTTCCCATCGATGGGGGCCTATGTTCGTCGGGGTCAGGCGGTGTCCAACATCATGGGACTAACTCCTGCCTACGTACCAGTTACGCGGATGTCGGGGTTGGTCAAAGGTATGGGGGAGGGCGTGCCTCGGCTTGACAGTCCGATGGCCGCGCTCCTCTGTCCGGATATGGTGTGGGAACCCCTATGCAAGCCGGTCCTCCAGGGGAAATCGGCTAGGCGATTGGCTTATTGGGGTGACCAGTCATTCATCGCTGGTACACAATCGCTAGCTGCGGCGTCTAACATCGCCCACCTGGCTAGATTTGTATCGGGGATAATGACGGGCGGCACGGATCTGAACGAGGTGAAATGCGATCAGATCACCCAGGCTGTTAAATGCTGCACTGAGAGCCTGTAGCTGGTGCAGAATATCAGCCTGCTGATTACCCTGGGTTGTCTGCTGGGTGGTCAGAGTGTTAAGAGACTCCTGAATAGGCTGGACCTGGGCCCGGAGGTCCTGCACAGCAGCCGCAGCCGCACCTAACTGTTGGGTGTGGTCGTTGGTTAACTCGATCTGGACCACCAACGCTGCCCTAACTCTGTCTGTGTCGGCTGGGGTCGACATGGTCGGGTCGTAATGTTATGGTTTGTAAACAACCCCAACAGCACGGCACAGACAGGTAGTTCAGAGTTAGCCAAAAACCAGGGCGTATTTATTTACAAAACAGAAATGAGCGAAAACAACAAAAAGCACAAGGGGAGAAATGTTCTTGGCAGAGTTGTCTGCGGCTCTGCATCTCGTCTTCAGAGCAGAGACGGCACTGTGGCGTTGCACCTCTGACTCTGCGGCTCTGCAGCTACTTGACGATCCACTCGGGAAAACAGAGAGAGAGATAATGTCAACAAGACGAGCAAACGGAATAAGGCAGTCCAGTATTGTTTAGCTGAGTCAGTAACAACAACAAGCGGCTCCTCTTCAGTGTTACCCAAGCACACAAAAAACAGAAAGGTCCAGAGTCCAGGAAAATGCGAGAAAAACAGAGTATCCAAAAAAAGAACGTTCCAAAACTCACCAAGGCGCAATTGCGCAAAGCGGTCTATGAGGCAGAGATCCAACGGATGGCAGAGAAAAGCAACAGCGGCGACTTCCATAGACGTCCTGGAGAAAAACAGACGAGGTACAACACGGGAGGAAACAAGCAGCAGCCAGTGGTAATCCAAAACGACCCGACATAAGGGCTCCACCGAGCTGATTAGAACTCACATCAGGTGCGCGAAGGTAATTGGTACCTTGAAGCGTGCGGAATCGGACCAATCCTCACAATATCTGTTCAAAAGAGCATTGAAATGACTTCTATCTATTTGTATAGAAGATTTGCACATGTATATTATTATTATTATTATTATTATTATTATTATTATTATTATTATTATTATTATTATTATTATTATTATTATTATGATTATGATTATGATTATGATTATGATTATTATTATTATTATTATTATTATTATTATTATTATTATTATTATTATTATTATTATTATTATTATTATTATTATTATTATTATTATTATTATTATTATTATGTCAAATGGGCCATAGTATTGCATCCATAGCTATAATATAGAATATAGTTCTGTATCATTAGGGGATCCGCTCGGCATCACTCATGCACTGTCCTCGCACTGAATAAAATTCCACAAATGTACCTTTAATACCAGTATTCGTCTGACCACACCCCTTGTTAGCTTACCTTCATAAGCAGGTGTGTGGTCACCTGCTCTCCTCCTTCTCGCTTTCACCACAAGGAAGTGCCTCGGTAGTACCCCACTTGACGTGTTGTTAGTTGAAAAGAGTTGTGACGAGTTTACATTGTGCTTAGTTTTTTCTTCTCTCATAACTGTTCAAAGGAAAAAGTCATAATGTCTTCTTCGGAGAGTAGACCCACTCTTCACCAGCGGTTCTCCATTCCCGCCTCCATCGTGCGTTTTGGTGCGGGGCTGCTGCCACTTTCATGGTTGCCGACCCATCCCAGGAGGCAGCCGATGGGTAGTTTGCCTCTCCGAGGAGCCGAGACATCGGTGCTGTCGCTCCGGCGATGGCATGATCTCGACTCTGGTTCCAGGGAATCGTCCGTTGTTGAACGGTCGGTTGTTTTGGGTCCGGAGGATTTGCGACGCAAACTTTTCGCATCTGCCCATTCACGTCGCAAGATGGTGGCATGCAGGCGCGAACGGCCTGGGTTTGGGGAATTGCTGGAGACCAGCGAGGATGCGTCGGGCTCTACATGTCCAATGGAAACTGAGGATTTCATGGAAGAGTCAGACGGATTCTTGTTTGAAGGTCCTGTGGAGGCGAGTATCCCTCCTATCCAGGAAACACCGGAGGGGGGAGAAATGGCTCCTTGGGACGCCTTGTTCGAAGATGTCGAGGAACCACCTCGGCCTCATCAGCAGGATGCCCTGCTATCAGCCACATCAGACTGTGGCTCCTCAATGGGTCGAAGCCTGGTGCATGTGAGGGATGCGGGTTCGGTGGAGGAAGGTCAGCAGGGGGAACTGCAGGCTTTGTTTCCCGAGCTCATGGCGGTAGCTGCCGCTGCAAACGGCGTGCCGCTGCCGCTGCCATTGCCTGCTCCTGTCCCCGACGATCTCATAGGTCATCTCTGGCAGCGTCGCCCGGTGAGAGGGGTGGATGTTGTCTACCCTGTTGTCTACCCATTTTTCCCCTCAATGGGGGCCTATGTTCGTCAGGGTCAGGCGGTTTCTAACATCATGGGACTTGCCCCCGCCTACGTACCAGTTACGCGGGTGTCGGTGTTGGTCAAAGGTATGAGAGAGGGCGTGCCACGGCTTGATAGGCCGATGGCCGCTCTCCTCTGTCCGGATGTGGTGTGGGAACCATTATGCAAGCCGGTTCTCCATGGAAGATCGGCTAGGCGATTGGCATATTGGGGTGACCAGTCATTTATCGCTGGTACACAATCGCTGGCTGCGGCTTCTAACATCGCCCACCTGGCTAGATTTGTATCTGGGATATTGACGGGGGGCATGGATCTGACAGAGGTAAAATGCGATCAGATCACCCAGGCGGCAGGAGCTGTCCTGCACCTTACCCAGGTGCTGGCCATAGCCTCGGGGAAGACGCGCGCCCTGGCCACCCTGACCCAGCGCCACCTTTGGCTGGAGCAGGCTCGAGTGCCGGATAAGAAGAGAACCCCTCTTCTGACGGCCAGCCTCTCCGATGCTGGACTGTTTGGGAAGGCCCTGCAGCTGATGACCTCAACGTGCAGAGAGATGGCAGAGGAGAGATCCGTTCTCCAACCCCATTTTCCGCCTCCCGTCCTTGCCGGTGGAGTCAGAAGGCTTCCACGACGTCGAGCTCCCTCCGCCGTGCCTACCACTGCCTCCGCCGCCGCTGCTGGACCCTCCAAGAAGGCCAGGAGAAGAGACGGCGCTTCTGCTACCGCCGGCCCATCCACGACCGGAGGAGACGGTACGGAACGTCGAGATGAGCAGACAGTTACCTACCGTCCCTCCGGGGCTCCTCGGGCTGGCAAGACTCGAGCGGCGCGAGGTGGCAGACGCCGCTAAAAGTGACTTTTCCCTCTGTGTCCCCTCTCCTCTACACCCTCCCCGGCCCCTCATGATTATGTTTTTGTGCCGTGGAAATAAAGTATTATTGGCCAAACAAACTGTGTGTTTCTTCAACAAATCATATGATGGGGTTGCGTAAATGTGAATCTGCGGGTCTGGAGGGTTGTCCTGACGTGACTCCTATTACAAACAGGAGCCGTGTACAGGGTTTCCCCCCGTCATTTACGTAAGGTTGTGGCGTTAAGGTGTCGAGTTAGAGCGTAGGGCTTGCGGGTCTGCTACGCTCGATTTATGTGTAAACTTGAGTCAGTTGGTCACGTGACTCACAGTTGGCATGTCTTTTTCATAACTACGACTCATGTGGGAAGGCTTCTGGGAAAGTTCGGTCTGTACTCTCTGACAAAAGGAGTGACTGGATGTAAAAAATGAACAGTTTTTTACTCCCAGCTGTGCAGTTGGGTTCATACGGTTGATGCTTCTTCTTTATTATTATAAAGAGTTGGATGAATCTATATGAATTGGAAATGGGGGACCCTGATGGAAACAAGACTAACGTCTTTCTCAGGTCTGCATCCCCTTAACAATTGTATGTATTGAGCCGTACTGTATTGTACCCATTCTGCAATCTGTTAAATAAAGTTTTCATTCATTCATTCATGGAGTTGGTTGCCCCTCTTGTCGTTCCCCTGGGCGCCTTGGGGATTCAATAAGATGGTCTACATAGCCTATTATTGATGTGGATATGCCCGACGCACACATAGTGGTAGCTCGGGATGTTCTGCTGGACATTAAGCAACTGACTGGCGCGCCTTGGTTGCTTGGGGTTAAAACAGCGTTTTTATAAAGCAATTGGGATGGGGGTTTTCCTCTTCCGACGACCTGTGTGGTTGTCGACGGGTTCTCGTTCATATCAGGGGATGATAACGGAATGGATCTGGACATATGTAGAAGGGTCTCACGCCCTGGGGGTGGGCCACCGGGCGCGGTTCGCACCGAACGTCTGGGTGGCGCCTTCTTTTCATGTTTAAGATCAACACGCATATCTGCCCCTTCTCCTGGAGTTGGCATGTCGGCGTAGTTAGGGCACGGGACTGGTTCTGGTCACGCTGGTCCGGATCAGTTAAACCCGTTGTCCGCCGGGGATGCAGATCTGCTGTTCTGGTACCTTGAGGGACTTGGGCTTTTTTCAGGGGGAAAAATGCTAGGTCGGACCGGGTGTCACAGGGTTAAGCGCTATGGAGCCCTTGTTGGGTGCATTGTATTCTACACTGTCGTAATGGCTTACGGCCGTGCCAGCCTGTACACGCCCGATCTCTTCGGATCTCGGCCGCCACGCAGGTTGGTCTTGGTTAGTACTTGGTTGGGTGACCTCCTGGGAATACCAAGTATGGGGTGTTGGGGCTGGTTTTCCATTCTTGCGCTCTTCTCTTACGCATGGCGAAGAGGGGTCTGTTGGAGTGGTCTTTGACCTCCTCAGGGGACCCTGTGCTCCCCGTATCACGGGCCCGGTCCGAAGTAATGTTTTCGTTGAACCGTAGGCCCGGGATAACCCTGTTGGAAACTGGAACACGGGTACTGCGGCAGTGCCGCAGGTATGTTTTGGAGTTTTTTTCCTGAGGGGTTATAGGACCAACCACCGCATAGGGTAACGACTAGGTGGTTGGTTCTCTGGTGTGTTGGAGCAGTGTCAACTCCCGGGTTAACCGGTTGAGGGTGCCCCTGCACGTTCATGACGTCTGCCAATCGTGTCAGCCTTCTCTGCCTCAACCCCTCTGGGTGGGGTTTTTTAAATGGAGGCTTGGTCATGCAACACCGCCAGCATGCGCCCCTTCCGCCGGGGCGGCTGTGTTCAGCTGTCCCCTCTGGCGCCTGTCTCGTCCGCAGTCTCCAGGCTCGGGTTAACAGCCTGTTGCCTGGTTTTCCCCGGTGCGCTGCCTGCTTCCGTTGGTTAACCTTTTTTGTGTGCTTACGGCCATACTGTCTGCCTGTTCTGCAGGTTCAGTGTGCCAGGCGGTGTACTATTGGGGGGACAGGGCCCGCTCGGCTGAGGGGCCTTTGTCCGAATACGCTGGCGATGTGGGGGGCGGGGTCACTAAGTGCCCACCTGGTGGGGTCTTGATGCTGGCATCATGGACTTCTCCGGGCACCCGTTCTAGGGGGTCCAGTCCCTTTGGTGGGTCTGGGCCTTCCTTCGCGCTCCGCTGCTACGGCCTTGCCACGGGGTTGGGTTTGCCCTTGACCCCGTGTTTCTGGGGGCAGTAACGAGGTTGTTCCCTCCGTTCGTTCCCGGGTGGCATGCGGGTTGTGCGTGTAGTCGTGGGGTCAGGCCACGGCTGCTCACCCTGTGCGTTGAGTTGCTTGAGTGCCTCTTCGCACGGTCGGGTCCATCGCCCTTCCGGGAAACCTCTAATAGGGGGGGTGCCCTCCATTAGGGGGGGTCGGGGGAGCTCGGCCCTCCCTGTTCTGATGGTCGTGGGGGGCTTTCAGCGGGGTGTATTTGTCGGCCGGTGGCTCCGCTCGGCCTCACTATGTGCATGAGTGATGCCGAGCGGATCCCCTAATGATACAGAACGTTAGGTTATGACTATAACCAAGTTCTGTTAATTAGGGGTGACGCTCGGCATCCGACGCCGCTGCAGCCCTTGACCTCACCTTGTGGTGAAAGCTTGGGAAGGAGGAGAGCAGGTGACCACACACCTGCTTATGAAGGTAAGCTAACGAGGGGTGTGGTCAGACGAATACTGGTATTAAAGGTACATTTGTGGAATTTTATTCAGTGCGCGTGCACGTGCGAGGACAGTGCATGAGTGATGCCGAGCGTCACCCCTAATTAACAGAACTTGGTTATAGTCATAACCTAACGTTATAGCCCTGCAAACAAGGAGACCGACCCCATTGGTTTAATGCGTGGCAGCACATAGCCATATCCCGTTCCCAGCGTGACAGAGAAAGAGTTAACGCTGGCGCCATTGAGTAAAGATGGGAAAAGAGCATAGCAGTGAATGAGTTAATGATGAATAACACCATTTCAGAAAAAGTCAAAGATGTGGAGCTTATTGGGGTTTTATGGATATGTTGAGAAAACACTAAATGGGAGCAGGCCGTTTGACTGCTCTTGTGTTAAGCCACGTTTGAATCATCCCAGCCTATCAAATGCAATTTCTCCTGAGCCCTTGTGCCCGATGCTGTAATTATAGCCGCTTAACTTCCCTGCGATATGCAAACAAGGCAATCTTGATTGCTCTAATGATAATAATTTTCCACTTAGCTAGATCGGTAATCATTATTTCAGATGTTCTCCATCCAATAAAGACAATGTTTTCTGCTCTCTCAATATTTTGAATCTGAACCAGATAAACAGTAAACGTAGCTCTTGATGTGATGATGCACTTGAGAGAAAATAAATATGGGTCAAAGTTAAATTGGTGTGAAAACAGGAAGCACCTCAGATGAAAGCAGGTATGTAACAAGAAATCTCCATAAACAGATATCTGCCTATTAATACAGAATATGTAGGCTGGGACAACACACCACTTCTATTTCTAATGGTTTCTCCTATTCTTCTAGTTTATCTCATTTTATTGATGTTGGTGTTCGAGGAACCAAGACCAGATCATTTCACTCTTGCATGCTGTAAAAAGTATTCCTGATGTGTCAAAGAATCTGAAATCGGACGAGATTTTGATATCGGAAGTGTTCTGATTTCTGTTTGTAGTCTGAGTATTGACCAATCACGTTTGAGTGGGGATGGCACTTGAGAAGTAGATGGCGATTTCTACTGGAACATGCTTTGGTTGCATGCACAGTCTATCCACATTAGCCGAAATGCCGTTTGGATCTAAAACACCTACAAAAAGTATTGATGTTTGTGTTTTGTGTGGAGAAACGTTTGACTCATGTAATAAAAGAAACAAATAGCTTTCAAAGACGAATTACACAATTGCCTTTGAAAGCATTATAAGAGTTAGTTGCTAATCGGACTGTAAACAAAGACCGGCGCACGGAAGAGGAAGTCTTGGTCCGGATATTAGCCGTGAGTGTAGGAATCGGAAGCAGCCAGCAGCTACACCTGAAGCACCAAAACATTAGTTGTTGCCCCAAGAGGCTAAATCGAGTTGATGGCTGATGAGTTCCGAGATTGTGTAACGACTAGAATAAATCCAGAAATATAAAACAAATGAGGCATGCTAGGGTATTGAACAATATTGAGTCAGAATATATAGTCCATCAGTACACATTTATCAGTTCCGTTCACAGTAGACCACTTTCAAGATGAGAGTGGTCATAATGAGATGATGGGTTATGCTTGGATCCCTCTGGGCCGTTTAAGCTGAATTAAATTACCACTGCTGCCCTTATACATCAGTTTATTAATAACAGGGATTTTCTCAGTCAGTTGCTCAACCCCTCTATGCGTCCTGAATATGTGGTAAATAGGAGTGCGTTAGAGGGCCTGACATGGAGGTGAGGCTTGATTGTTACTACCATGCTGAATGCTGAATAAGGGTCTACTGTATTCTCTTCAGTATATTTACCCACCTGCATCATGTTGGAAGTGGAGAAGAAGTACACAAATACTTTCAAGTAGGGAATAGTAACCTGGTAAAAGTGAAAGTAAATGTATTAAAGTACAGAGATTTGATTTCATACTGTGAGTGTTTAAATGTGCTACTAGAGCACAAGCATGTTAGACCTAAACAATGGTGTGCTTACACAGGATTACATAGTGATAATTATTTTAATTATCATACACTGCACCATCAAATTAAGTTCAGATCAAACTGACAAACTAGTTTATACTAGTTGTCAGAAACCATTTTTAGGTTCAACTTTAGGTTGAAAAATAGAAAGTTGACGAGCGAGCAAGCAGCCATTTTCTTTTTGAAAGCGGGAGCAGAGAAACAAGGACCTCTCAACTACCAGCGCCTTTATCCAATCTGGTGCATTCCAAGTAGGGAGGCGATACATGCACATAACATGTAAATAACATTCAAAATAATAATTCATACAAGAATTGTAGCCCAAAGTGCTTCACAGCAGTGATGGAGACACTGGAGCTGACATGAAGACATCATTGAGGACCACCTCCCTCTTTCCCCCTTAGTTTTCATCCATCACATGTTTACAGAAAACCACGGCACTCTGTTCATTCCCCTCACCATTGGTCTGTGCCCTCTGTGGCCACAGAATGCATTCAAATGCTTCTCCATGAGAGATGTCTTCAGTTTCCAGCTCTGGGAAGTGTTTCATATTTGATGACACAAATGAAATAACCTACACAGAATGAGCCGAAGTCGTCTGGCCGCAGTGGCTTTTATTGCATCCTCTCAAAGTTGACTGGCTCATCATAGAAAAGCCATGTTAACCACTAACTGCAGGTTTGAGATACATGTGTAATAATGTGAAACATGTCAGGGATAATCAACGAGCAGGTGTGTGTTAAATGGTTTTACGACCTGGAGGCGAAGAACCACCTGATGCGCAGTGGAACCATTTAACGCACACCTACTCGTTCATTATTCTGCTTGCATGGTAATTTACAAGACAAAAACAGACAATGACCCAGAAAGCTTATGTTAGTAAGCCTTTCTGTCAATAACTTTGGCTATGGTTAACAAACAGTGAATATGATCTGAAAGTATGTTTGACAAAAAGGCTACATAGAATATAGTTTTTATTACATAAAATGAATATTTTTAATTAATTAATTAATTAATTTGATTGGAGGCATTCCATGAGTGCTGATATTCAGTATAACAGCACTACTATACTGTATGTATCACTCCACCGCACATGTGTTCTATTAATAACTATTATTACAGTAATATAACTATCTATTCATGAGATTTAGCACACCTCAGCAACATTGTTGCAAACATTGCCCCAGAGACACTATAATAGAGGTAGTCTAACCTGTTAAGCCGTAAGGTCCCCCAATTTCTTTATCATAAATCGATCAATAGAGATCGTATTCGATGCCCAATTATCATATCATGCCACACTCATTGGCTACAACCCTGTCCAAAGATTTTCTAGATCGCCAAATTATTGACGGAGCTAGAGCCCCGGGAGTCGGGGGTGGTAATGTGTACTTTTGCGTACTTTGGTGCACGCCTCACATATCGGCATTTAACTCGAGAACCGCTGAACGGATTTTGTCACCTGAAAGGGCAATCGACAGGCAACAAATAGGGTTTTAATTCTATCTATAGTATTAAAAGAAATGCACACCCGAGCCGCTAGAGGTTGGCAAAGTGGCATTGCATTAGCAACCAATGTTCAGAGAATGTAACACGGAATCTTACAACAAACTGGATCATATGATAATGCCTTAGAATAGTTTGGGATTTATCAAAATGTATTATAATTATTTGAAGATTCCTTCCATGTGTTCGCAAACATGTTATTAGGACGTCTTTTTTTTATTTTTGCAAACTAATCAATGTCAATGGGGAGCAAAATGCCACCATTTAAAAGTTGTCACAGGGACACAGAAACTTGGTGAGTGACTTCTCAAGTGGGTTACATAGGCATATTCGCCCATATCTTGGAAACTAAGTGAAGTATTGCTTTAATCTTCACAATCAGACCCACTATACTAGCTGGCTGCATGTGGCAACAAGCAAACAGATGATGATCCGAATGCTTTTAAACTAATTAAACTCACCACCACACATTACATTTCACTCTAAAAGCGACTTGCATGCATGGCTAATTAACAATAATTGCTTATGGTACCTCTAACTAACAGAGGTATATAACGTTATACACAGTAAATTTCGCAGAGTAAACTTTACTCAAACTGAGTAAAATTTTACTCAGTTTCAGTCAAATGTACTCGGTTTGAGTGAAATTTACTCTGCGAAATTTACTGTGTAGCTGATATGATACGACTTGCTACAAAGGGTGATCGGTAACATGTGGGCTAACGTTAGGTAACGTTTGGATGGATGCTAATTAGCTAAACTAAGCACAACGCATTGTCGAGATTAACATTAGCAAGAAGAATACAAGCATAGTCTTATTTTCATTTAGTTGTGGACACTAGCGAACAAAGTCTTTCTTTGTTGCAAAATGATAGTTAACATTCTTAATCTTGGTTGCTAAAACATTAGTTATGGAAAACAATAACTTTCTTACCATTAGCTGCATGGTGCTGACTTCAGTTGCTGCTTAAAATCAGCTGACAGACGGGCAAACATGAGGCGAGATGCTCGGTTTGCGCTAGATTTCTATTGGCTAATGGGCCCGTCAGTCGAAGAGGGAGGGTGACGCGTCGCGCAAACAGAAAACCATGCACCTCAGACAGACAGGCATTCAAATATCTATTTTTATTTATAATATTATTAATTGTTCAAATGATTCTTGATGAGGACCATGGGCATTTCCCTTTACAAAAAATAAATACATAATAATAAAAAAAAAAAGGCACTTTGGTCATCAAGGGGCGCATGGGCAAACCCCCCCCCCCCCCTTTTGCACGAGCCTGATGCACACATATGCTATAGGTCTGTAAAAAATATTGTTTGATACATATTCGCCACTAACGCAGGAGATGCTGGTACCGAGCCCAGCTCTCGGTGTTGCTACCGGCTTGGCCAGTCGTTAGGGATGCTCGATATTGGCTTTTTTACCGATACCGATATACCGATACAACTCTTAATTTCCGATATCGATATCAACCGATACCGATATATGCAGGGTTTCCCCCCACAAAAAATGGAATAATTTCAGGTAATTAACATTACATATCTCTTGTTGTGGAATTAACACAACAATATGCATACTTTTGACAATAAAAAAAATCTTAATTTGTTCTTACTTGCTTGCCTGGGTAAATAAAGGTTATAAAAAAAAAAAAAAAAAAAAAATTGAAAACCGATACCGATATTTTCCGATATCACATTTTAATGCCGATATCGGCCGATAATATCGGTAGGCCGATAATATCGGACATCCCTACCAGTCGTCATACTAACACAATTGGCAGTGTTAGAGGGTGGGAAAGCCGGTGGGTGGGGATTGGACGTTGTGGACAGCGACTCCTACAGCAGAATCAGGAGGTATCGGGGCAGCATGAGCCTCCCACGCGTTACTCCTCGCCACTGAGAGATCGCGCTGTTCAGGTGAAAAGATGCGACAGCTGCCTCCTCGTGTACCAGAGGGGACACGTGATGCAAGGCTTGGTCCTCACTGCAGCCGACCAGTGGGAGGCATAGTCTAGCAACGTTCGAGACAGGGTAGGGGAGAATTGAAGGGTGAATTGTAGAGGCGAAATTGGGATGGGGAAAAAATTGAAAATACGGAGAAAAAAGCGGATAAAAAAAAGAAAGAGGCCATAATGTAAGACTTCATGTTTCTTATCAATTTCATCCAGTGAAATCTTAACTCAATCAGCGCCGGAGCGATATGCGTGATGTGTTGTTAAAAGGCCGACGCTCTAAAGCAGTGGTCACCAACTGTTATGGTTTGACACCGACCCCAAACGCAACGACACAAGAGAGTAGGATTCAGAGTTGCCAAAAACAAGGGCTTGTTTATTAAGACTAAATAAACAGCACAGACTTGGAAGAGTTCAAACAGAGACTGGAATACAAGCAAGGATGAATGTTGCTGCTCTGCAGCTTCTCCCGGGATGGTAGTCAGGGGAAGCAGACGCTGACGTCTGAGCCGCTCTGCAGACTTCTCTCGGCAGAATCTCCGAGGTGGTTGCGGGACCGAGAGAGAGAGAGGGAGCGAGTTAACTCAGAGTGCAGGTGGAACAGAGCAGGTGAACAGGAGAGGTGACTTGTACCCGAAAACAGAGTTATCCAAGTGACTGAATCTTCGGTGTAAATACACACTGTGAGTAACGTTCCAAACACAATCTCAAGTGATAGATATCTTCGGTGCAAAATAAACACTGTGAGCGAAGTCCCAAAATACAAATCCAATGTGATAATATCTTCGGTGTGTAAACACACAGTGGGAGATGTTAGGCCAAAATATTATCCCAATGAAACAATCCAAAAAAGGCTAAACGCTGGGTGAGTGACTGTCTGATAAAAAGCTGGAAATCTTCAGTGTTATATAAACACACGAAAAACGGAATTGGATCAAAGACAGTCATAAAAAACTCACCCAGGCGTTGTGCGTAAAGAGCGTTGGAACAGAACGGAGCGAGCGCGTCGCCACGGGGAAAGGGTGTCCAAGAGGAATGCTTCTTGAATATCCTGGAGGCAAAGCACAGGGAAACAACAGCAGGCAGCAGGAACGGCGAATGCAACTGAAATATCAAAACGATCCAACAAACTTGAATGGGGAAACGGGGTATAAATAATAAGGGAATGCTTAATTGACAAGCAGTGACAGCTGAGGGATGTGATTGATAAGCGTGTGGACGGGGGAGAACCAATCAACGGGGACGGGGACTGGGACCCGGTGAGGGGGCTGGACGGCACCTGAAGACACCGGGCACGACAGGAGGAGCTCCACCCCTTGATGGTACCGGAGGACCAGGCGATGTGGGGCTCGTGCAGCGCGAGCCAGGGCCTGCCCAGGACCACAGGGACAAGAGGAGAGCTGGTGACGAAAAACTGGAGCCTCTCAACATGGTCACCAGCAACG
The DNA here is from genome assembly GCF_963971535.1 of Notolepis coatsorum. Taxonomy (NCBI): domain Eukaryota; kingdom Metazoa; phylum Chordata; class Actinopteri; order Aulopiformes; family Paralepididae; genus Notolepis; species Notolepis coatsorum. The sequence continues at coordinate 57,568,080 of NC_140184.1, read as the reverse complement.
GTGAGAAGGACTGGACAGGTGCGTTGTGTGACGTCAGCCAGGCGGCGATGATCCATTGCGAAGACCTCCAAGGGCCCCTCGAGGTCCTCAAGTGGAATGTTGGCCCGGGTGGCAAACCCAACGTCCATGAAACTCCCATCAGCACCAGAGTCCATGAGTGCACCCACCGTCGCCCGCTGGTCCGCCCAGGCTAGGGTGACGTCCGCCAGACGGTTGGGTGGTGCACGGGTGGGGGAACAGGAAAGACGGCTCACCAGGATCTCCCGGGGTCTCGGCGAGCCTGGTCCTCTTGGCCGGGCACGGCAATTGGAGACACGGTGTCCACCCCGGCCACAGTAGAGGCAACGGCCGGAGAAGAGCCTGGACTCCCGTTCGGCCGGGCTAAGGCGGTTGCGTCCCAGCTGCATGGGTTCCTCCTCGGTCACGGCTCGGGAGGGAACAAACCCACCAGTCACGGAGGGGGCAGGGCGGTCAGCACTGTAGAGGCGGCCGCCGGGAAAGGGGGCCCCTGAGCGGAGGTCGATGGCACAGTCGTAAGGCCGGCGAGGCGGAAAGACCTGAGCCCTGGACTCCCTGAAAACCCCCTCGAGGTCGTGGTACTCGGGGGGTACGTCTGGGGTACAGAAAACCTCCTCGAGGTCGTGGTCCTCGGGGGGTACGTCTGGGGTACTGAAATCCTCCTCGGGGTCGTGGTCCTCGGGGGGTACGTCTGGGGGTCCCCGTCGGGTTCTCTCACGTCTTCTCTCCTGGAGGCGTCTGTCGATGCGGATGGCGAGGCTGAACAGGTCCTCGAGGGAATCAGGTTCCTCCCGGGTCGCGAGCTGGTCCCTGACTGCGTCACTGAGCCCACTCATGAAGGTTAGGCGAAGTGCTGGGTCGTTCCAACCACTCTCCACCGCCGCCAGTCGAAACTCCAGGACGTAGTCTGTTACCCCGCCGCTCCCCTGTCGGAAGGTACCCAACCGGGCTCCAGGGTCCAGACCACGGGCTGGATGGTGGAACACCCTGCGGAGCTCAGCCACGAAGTCTGGATAGGAGAAACAAAAATCTGCATCCATTGCCCAGGAGGAAGTGACCCACTGGGCTGCCCGGCCTGAGAGCAAGTTTGTCATATAGGCCACTTGGGCCCCTCTAGAAGTGAATCGACTAGGTTGATGACGGAAAACCAACTCACATTGCATGATGAATGTGGCACAATCCTCGGGATTGCCGTCGAACAGCCGTGGGACGGAGAGACGGGGTTCCCGAGGTGCGGGATCGGGAAGCGTGGGAACTGCTGGGACTGCGGGGAATGCTCCTGAAGGAAGTGAGGGAATTAAAGCGTTAACGGTGTCGCTCAGCGTGTGAAGCTGAACGAGAATACCTGACTGTTGTCCTGCCAGAGCGGCCAGGGACCCTTGAATAAGCAGGACTTGCTCTCGGAGTCCCTGTACAGCAGCTGCAGCCGCATCCAGCTGTAGGCTGTGTTCCTTGGCTGACTCTAACTGGACTGCCGCTGCTGTGCTGACTCTCTTGCGGGCGCAGACCGCGCAGGCCAGTACGAACCCCTTGACGTCGTTCCTCATGGTGGGCCACCAGAATCGACGAGCCAGGAAGGAGAACGTGCGATGAACGCCCGGGTGGCAGGCGAACCGGCTGGTATGGCCCCACTGGAGGACCCGGGACCGGACTGAGTTGGGGACAAAGAGACGATGAACCGGTACATTGCCTGGAGCGCGATGGAAGCGTAGGGCACGCCTTACCACCCCCTCGATGCCCAAGGTGACGACTCTCTCTGTGTCGGCTGGGGTCGTCATATTGGTTGGATCGTAATGTTATGGTTTGACACCGACCCCAAACGCAACGACACAAGAGAGTAGGATTCAGAGTTGCCAAAAACAAGGGCTTGTTTATTAAGACTAAATAAACAGCACAGACTTGGAAGAGTTCAAACAGAGACTGGAATACAAGCAAGGATGAATGTTGCTGCTCTGCAGCTTCTCCCGGGATGGTAGTCAGGGGAAGCAGACGCTGACGTCTGAGCCGCTCTGCAGACTTCTCTCGGCAGAATCTCCGAGGTGGTTGCGGGACCGAGAGAGAGAGAGGGAGCGAGTTAACTCAGAGTGCAGGTGGAACAGAGCAGGTGAACAGGAGAGGTGACTTGTACCCGAAAACAGAGTTATCCAAGTGACTGAATCTTCGGTGTAAATACACACTGTGAGTAACGTTCCAAACACAATCCCAAGTGTTAGATATCTTCGGTGCAAAATAAACACTGTGAGCGAAGTCCCAAAATACAAATCCAATGTGATAATATCTTCGGTGTGTAAACACACAGTGGGAGATGTTAGGCCAAAATATTATCCCAATGAAACAATCCAAAAAAGGCTAAACGCTGGGTGAGTGACTGTCTGATAAAAAGCTGGAAATCTTCAGTGTTATATAAACACACGAAAAACGGAATTGGATCAAAGACAGTCATAAAAAACTCACCCAGGCGTTGTGCGTAAAGAGCGTTGGAACAGAACGGAGCGAGCGCGTCGCCACGGGGAAAGGGTGTCCAAGAGGAATGCTTCTTGAATATCCTGGAGGCAAAGCACAGGGAAACAACAGCAGGCAGCAGGAACGGCGAATGCAACTGAAATATCAAAACGATCCAACAAACTTGAATGGGGAAACGGGGTATAAATAATAAGGGAATGCTTAATTGACAAGCAGTGACAGCTGAGGGATGTGATTGATAAGCGTGTGGACGGGGGAGAACCAATCAACGACGTCTCTGGGAAGAAGCGTGTGAAAGGGGAATGCAATGATTAACAGAAAACAATTGGAAAACAGAGCGAGTAGGCTTAAAGGAACAGAGCGAGTGGGTGAGCAGCGGACCAATCATCACAGTACTTCAAGAAGCCCGTGGTGGGGAAAGAACCAAACCTTACACCAACCTGTCGATCGCGATCTGAGACTTTCCCTTTAGATCTTTCCCTGAGAGTCCACATTACAGTTCTACTTTTGTTTTGATGTGAAAAGTGATGCTGGATAAGATGACTGCACTTAGCACTGACTGAGAAAGTACATATTACAGTTCTACTTTGACAAACATATTTACAATTAGCATTTTATAATGTTAATATGAGAGTCCACAATCCACATTACAGTTCTACTTTTGTTTTGATGTGAAAAGTGATGCTGCATAAGATGACTGCACTTAGCACTGACTGAGAAAGTACATATTACAGTTCTACTTTGACAAACATATTTACAATTATCATTTTATAATGTTAATAATATGAGAGTCCACATTACAGTTCTACTTTTGTTTTGATGTGAAAATTGATGCTGCATAAGATGACTGCACTTAGCACTGACTGAGAAAGTACATATTACAGTTCTACTTTGACAAACATATTGTTAATAATATGAGAGTCCACATTACAGTTCTACTTTTGTTTTGATGTGAAAAGTGATTCTGCATAAGATGACTGCACTGCATCAAAATACGGAGAAAAAAGTGGATACAAAAAAAGAAAGAGGCCATAATCATGTAAGACTTCATGTTTCTTATCAATTTCATCCAGTGAAATCTTAACTCAATCAGCGCCGGAGCGATATGCGTGATGTGTTGTTAAAAGGCCGACGCTCTAAAGCAGTGGTCACCAGGGGTGCAGTCGTAATATGGGCGAAGGCCAAACGCCCGCGCATGCGCGCTCCCGCGCACGCGCGCGCGTGCACGCGCATACATGTTCCCTCTGTTGCGCACAAAACAGATGATACACCTTGTCTCATCCTTCCAGTGAAGTCGGGAGATCAAGCAACCCCCCACCACACCTACAGGGCTTGTATTTGGTTGTCGGTATCCTATTATTATGCAAAGTCTAGGTGATAAGTGGCGCGACGAGTCATTTTATCAACTAGACTTTGCATAATAATAGGATGCGCGCACTTCGGCCTCAGTGACGAAGGCCAAACGCTGTTTGACCGCGTTTGCCCAGCACTGCACCCCTGGTGGTCACCAACCTGTCGATCGTGATCTGAGACTTTCCCTTTAGATCTTTCCCTGAGAGTCCACATTACAGTTCTACTTTTGTTTTGATGTGAAAAGTGATGCTGGATAAGATGACTGCACTTAGCACTGACTGAGAAAGTACATATTACAGTTCTACTTTGACAAACATATTTACAATTAGCATTTTATAATGTTAATAATATGAGAGTCCACATTACAGTTCTACTTTTGTTTTGATCTGAAACGTGATGCTGCATAAGATGACTGCACTTAGCACTGACTGAGAAAGTACATATTACAGTTCTACTTTGACAAACATATTTACAATTAGCATTTTATAATGTTAATATGAGAGTCCACAATCCACATTACAGTTCTACTTTTGTTTTGATGTGAAAAGTGATGCTGCATAAGATGACTGCACTTAGCACTGACTGAGAAAGTACATATTACAGTTCTACTTTGACAAACATATTTACAATTAGCATTTTATAATGTTAATAATATGAGTCCACATTACAGTTCTACTTTTGTTTTGATGTGAAAAGTGATGCTGCATAAGATGACTGCACTTAGCACTGACTGAGAAAGTACATATTACAGTTCTACTTTGACAAACATATTGTTAATAATATGAGAGTCCACATTACAGTTCTACTTTTGTTTTGATGTGAAAAGTGATTCAGCATAAGATGACTGCACTTAGCACTGACTGAGAAAGTACATATTACAGTTCTACTCTGATAAACATATACAATTAGCATTCTATAATGTTAATAATATGAGAGTCCACATTACAGTTCTACTTTTGTTTTGATGTGAAAAGTGATGCTGCATAAGATGACTGCACTTATAGCACTGACTGAGAAAGTACACATTACAGTTCTACTTTATAAAATGTGAATTGTAAATATGTTTGTCAATGTTAATAATATGAGAAAGTCCACATTACAGTTCCACTTTTGTTTTGATGTGAAAAGTGATGCTGCATAAGATGACTGCACTTAGCACTGACTGAGAAAGTACATATTACAGTTCTACTTTGACAAACATATTTACAATTAGCATTTTATAATGTTAATAATATGAGAGTCCACATTACAGTTCTACTTTTGTTTTGATGTGAAACGTGATGCTGCATAAGATGACTGCACTTAGCACTGACTGAGAAAGTACATATTACAGTTCTACTTTGACAAACATATGTACAATTAGCATTTTATAATGTTAATATGAGAGTCCACAATCCACATTACAGTTCTACTTTTGTTTTGATGTGAAAAGTGATGCTGCATAAGATGACTGCACTTAGCACTGACTGAGAAAGTACATATTACAGTTCTACTTTGACAAACATAGTTACAATTAGCATTTTATAATGTTAATAATATGAGAGTCCACATTACAGTTCTACTTTTGTTTTGATGTGAAAAGTGATGCTGCATAAGATGACTGCACTTAGCACTGACTGAGAAAGTACATATTACAGTTCTACTTGTTAATAATATGAGAGTCCACATTACAGTTCTACTTTTGTTTTGATGTGAAAAGTGATTCAGCATAAGATGACTGCACTTAGCACTGACTGAGAAAGTACATATTACAGTTCTACTCTGATAAACATATACAATTAGCATTCTATAATGTTAATAATATGAGAGTCCACATTACAGTTCTACTTTTGTTTTGATGTGAAAAGTGATGCTGCATAAGATGACTGCACTTATAGCACTGACTGAGAAAGTACACATTACAGTTCTACTTTATAAAATGTGAAATGTAAATATGTTTGTCAATGTTAATAATATGAGAAAGTCCACATTACAGTTCTACTTTTGTTTTGATGTGAAAAGTGATGCTGCATAAGATGACTGCACTTAGCACTGACTGAGAAAGTACATATTACAGTTCTACTTTGACAAACATATTTACAATTAGCATTTTATAATGTTAATATGAGAGTCCACAATCCACATTACAGTTCAGTTCTCTGACTGAGAAAGTACATAATACTTGGACGTTTTAATGTTGGACCAAAGCATTGCATGTAATTAGAATACAGGCAAATAAAAGTCATTAAGTTTAAAGTACAATCTTGGCTGTCTTTTTCTCTCAACGCTACAATAGGTTGATCTTGCCTTTACCAAGGCAGAGGTCAGGGATCTTGGGCTTAAAAAGGTTGGTGGCCACTGCTCTAAAGTATAGGAATACGTGGCAGTGTTTGCAGGGCTATAACTATATTCTATATTATAGCTATGGATACAATAATATGCCCCATTTGACATCACCTATCTATTGTTCAATATGTGAAAAAAGAAATGGCCATCTTATACCGTGGTGAATATAAGTATGGTTTTAGAGCGGTCTAGGGTAATTCCCGAAATGCTGAGTTATAGCCGTATACGTCAATTCCACTATAGACATTGCCGTGTCTTACCTGTACACGCTATTATTCCGAAATCAAATATATATCATAGGTATTATGTTCCATCATGAATGCATGAAAGGGGGGGGGGGGTTGCGGCCGGTATTGCACTTTGGCATTCTCAGGATGATTCCCCATGTTAACCCAGATGTCTGTGTGCCTGTAATGAATGGAGATATCGAATAAAATAAATAACGATGAAAACCCGACTATACTCGGGTTTTCGGGGGTCCTGGCGCTCAACGCATGGTGAGATAACTTGACTATCATCGGGTCTGGCGTCCAAAGAATTAATATCCCTTGGATTTCCACAGACATGCAGAAGTATGTTTCCTACACATTTTATGCAGTGAGGTCGAACTTAAAGGTGCAGTATGCAACTTTTCTTGAGTATACATTTTGGTTATATAGTCCTTTAATCTTGAAGAGTATGACTTCTAGATAAACAATGTGCTATTTTAATTGTTCTCACCCCACATAACCAAAATGACATCACATCATAAATCAAGCTCTCTACACTGTCTGACATCATAACCATGTCACAACAGCAGTTATAATCAGGGCTTGACATTAACTTTTTGGCTCACTAGCCACTGTGGCTAGTGGTTTTCCAAAGTCACTAGCCACTCAGCATTTTCACCAGCCAAAAATCCCCACACACGCCGATCATAACCCAACAATGGTAATAATGTGATTATTAAAATGGTCATGTGAAAATGGGCTCCAGACTAACCTTTTTCACCACCGTGATGAATGAGAGACCTCCTCCAACGTACAGTTTCTATGTCAAATGTATATACACTCTTTTCTGCACACTTTTTGTATCACAAACAGTACTGTATTTGCAAATCTGGTATGTCATAAATGTATAGATGTAGCAGTACTGTCTATCTGTATGTCGTGTGTGTCATATATGTTATGATGAATTGAAAATGGGGGACCCTGATGCAAACAAGACGAAAGTATTTCTCTGGTCTGCATCCCCTTAACAATTGTATGTATTGAGCTGTACTGTACCCATTCTGCAATCTGTTAATAAAGTTTTCATTCAAACAATCAATCAGAGAGAGAGAGAGAGAGAGAGAGAGAGAGAGGGAGAGAGACAGAGAGAGACAGAGAGAGAGGGAGAGAGACAGAGAGAGAGAGAGAGGGAGAGAGAGAGAGAGAGAGAGAGAGAGAGAGAGAGAGAGAGAGAGAGAGAGAGAGAGAGAGAGAGAGAGAGAGAGAGAGAGAGAGGGGAAGCGCGCGCGTAGGTTCTAGCTTGAATCAATCGATGAACAATGTCACCGTTGGAACGTTTCATTATAAGCGTCTTGCAAGTTGCAACGCTGGTTAAGATATGAAAATACTTGCCAGTACTGTAAGGATGGTTGTAGGCAGCTGTGTTCAACGAGCCCGCCAGCTTATGTGTATTGGCGACGACGCGACTCAGTGTGAAAATAACTTTGAAGAGAGGTTTCAGGTTTCACATGGCTTTTTTGTTTATTCCATCATTCAGCCAATCAGAGGCAGACCAGGACTGGTCTTTGCATAATGAAGGCAGAGATTAAATTTTTTTTAGAATGCACATGGCCAGGGAGAAAAAGACGCTAAACACACACACATAAACACACACACATACACACAGACAGACAGACCACTAGCCACTGTGGCGGGTAGAATGACAGAGGTACACGCCACAGGGGAATTCTACCCGCATCTGGCGGGTGGGCAGGTGCCAATGTCAAGCCCTGGTTATAATGTATATTTTCATCAATACATTTGTTTACTAATAGGTTAACCTCTTAACTCATTCCCTGCCAACAACGATTTTATAAATGTTTGTCCGCCAATCGTTGAACGCCAACCACGTATATATACATTATTTGATCGTTATTTCTTTTATTCGCTATTTCCATTCGTTATCCATCCAGGCAGCCTGTGTTACCATAGGGAATGAGTCTGATATCGCAACAGTCCAATACCGCCGCCTGGTGGTATGCGGCCGATGTTGCACCTCCTTTGAGACTCTGTGTATGGGGCTGTGCGTCGATGAAATTCCTCCTGGCGGACTTTTGGATCAAGGGCTTCAGCCGATCACATTGAATAGTTTTCGGGACCCCCGATTCATTATGCTGTGGTGGTTTATGTCGTGAGCCAAATGGACATACGATCTACCAGATAGCAATCAAATAATTGGAATATTCTTTTTGGAATCCCACCGGCCACAGGTAAGAGCAATTTAATGTAAATTTCAGCTTGATTGTGCCTTGTTTTCATAGCCATCGCCCTGATCAGCGTATGGGGTTGTACTAACGAATGACGTTATTGACAATCAATTCATCAGAAACGACCCCCCCCCCTTTCATGCATTCATGATGGAACATAATACCGATCATATGCATTTGAATTTTTAAATGTAGCGTGTGTAGGGACGAAATGCCAATGGATTTATTATAATACACACATACATACATCAGGCTATTACTAGCCTCCCAGGAATTACCCTTTAAAAGACGTATCTGAGTTGATAGCACCACCTATTGCACATGTGATCAACCTGTCCTTGGCGCAGGGCATTGTCCCAAGCGACATGAAACATGCCAAAGTCATCCCCCTTTTTAAAAAAGGGAATAGGTCTGACCCCAATAATTATAGGCCCATCTCGATTCTCAGTGTCACCACCAGTTTTAGAAAAGGTAATTCACGAACAGCTCTATGAATATATTACAGACTCAAATGTTTATATAAATTTCAATCAGGTTTTAGGAAATCACATTCCACCGATTCTTGTTTACTTTTTTTAACTGATTTTATCAGAGCTGAAATGGATGCTGGCAAACTCTGTGGTATGATTTTAATTTAAGTCAACTAATAAAGAAACTTGAACTTGAAACTTGAACTTGAATTGACCTTCAAAAGGCTTTTGACACCACAGCCTTCTTTTTAACAAACTGTCAGCCCTTGGTATGAGCCCCGTCAGCCTATAATGGTTCTCCTCTTATCTCTCCGATAGAGACCAATTGACAGACATCCATGGCCATCACTCATCTGCCCTACCAGTGACTTGCGGAGTCCCTCAAGGGAGTGTCCTGGGCCCGTTATTGTTTTTAATTTACATTAACGATATGCAAGCTGCCTGTAATGTGAACCTGTATCTCTACGCGGATGACTCTGCTATCCTTTCCTCCGATAAGGATGTGGACAAGCTACAGGCCACTCTCAGTAAGGAATTCTCTACCATAAAACATTGACTCATTGACAATAAATTATTTCTGCATATGGCCAAAACAGAATACATCATCTTTGGTTCCCAACCCAGGCTGCGGAAGCTGGTCTCGCCCAGGATAAATCTCGAGGGACAGCTTTTTGCAGCAAAAAAGTGTATAAGCTATCTAGGTTGCCACCTAGACAGCAGCCTGAGCAGGGAATCCATGGCTCTCAAAACTATGAGCAAGGTGAATGACAGAACAAAATTTCTGACCAGGAAAGCACATTTACTAGACCCTGAAAGTCTTCGCATTCTGGCAAATTCTCTTGTTTCTTGTTTCTTCGACTATGCTATCTGTTCTTGGTACGGAGGTCTGACCAAAGTTTTAAAAGATAAGTTACAGGTTTCCCAGAACAAACTCATCCGATGAACTAGCCTCCAGAGCACATGTTGGCAAACAACACGTCCAGTTGCTGGGCTGGCTCCCTCTGGAAGCCAGGTCCATTCAACTTCAGCTCAACATAATTCACAACATTTATAATAATAGGGCCCCTTCTTATCTTACAAATTATTTTCAGTGGAACAGGGACATGCATACCCATAACACCAGAGCCAGCATTGCTGACCTGCGTATTCCAAGGTTCAAAACTAATATGGGCAAATGTTCTTTTAAATTCTGGGGAACCACAAATTGGAATTTGCTACCTTCACAGCTAAAATGCATCAGTAGCTGGCACAATTTTAAGAAAAAAGTAAAATATTGGCTCCTCAACAATGTCCAAAACTAGATTTTAAAATGCATGAAAATGGTGTCTGATACATTGTTGCCTGTGGCTACGTTTGTACTGCTTTTAAAATGTTCATGTCTATGTAGTTTGTCAAATTGTTATTTATGGTCCTGTTTTGTATTGCTTGTCTGTCTGAGACCAAGGACCACAATGGAAATAAGTCTTGACTTTTTTGTGTAGCATCATTGACGTTTTTCTGGAATCTTGTATCTTTAAAAATGTCTAATCAAAATAAATCAAATCACCCTAAACCGCTCTAAAACCATACTTATATTCAACACGGTATAAAACGGAAATGTATGGATGGCATTTTTTTTTCTTTTTCACATCTTGAACGATAGATACTCTATGTGAAATGGGCCATAGTATTGCATCCATTATAATATAGAATATAGTTATAGCCCTGCATACAAGGTGGCCGACCCCATTGGTTTAATGCGTGGCAGCAGATAGCCATATCCCGTTCCCAGCGTGGCAGAGAAAGAGTTAAGCACGGAGCCTTATTTTCAGAAAATCTGCCTAAAATACATACTAATTAAATGGAATATGACTCCACTTCTACAAGGTCCATTTGTATGTTCTTGGTATCTCGGGACATCTATGGACCTCAGTGAATGTATTCCCAGTGTCAGAAATATTGTGTCTATTACTAGGCTTGACATAATAATTGTGATGAAACAAAGGAGAATATGAATTATGATTTGTCTTTGCATCTTTGACAGTGAATAACACCATGCTAAAAATGACCAGACATGAGAAACTGCCACTGATCTCGTTCAGTACCTTCTTGAGATCACGTGTTCAAAAATGCTAAGGAAATTAATAAAGGAAAGATGATTAAACAGAAGGTTTTGTAGATACAGTACTGAATTATCCCATCCGGACCAATGCAATTTGAAATATTATTATAGAATATAGAATTATATATATATTATATATTAATATAGAGACAAGAATTTTGATTCCCTTATTGATAAAGCAAATTCTGGACTCATTCATTTTTTCCTATTGGTTTCAGTTAAACAAGTTATCACTCAATGTCAACAAATCTAACTTCATTATTTTTAGAAATAAGAACAAAAAAATGTCAGACAGAACCATCTGTGAAGTTCTTAGGTGTCAATATCGATGAGAAACTGTGCTTTAAGAATCATTGTGAAATTGTTTGCAAGAAGGTTTCAAAATCGTTCGGCATTATAAAAAGATTAAAATAGAGCACATTACTAACTTTGTATTACAGTTTAATTTATCCTGACATCTCTTACTGCAACACTTACCCTTCTTACTTACAAGTAGGGATGTCCGATATTATCGGCCGACCGATATTATCGGCCGATATCGGCAGTAAAATGTGATATCGGAAAATATCGGTATCGGTAAAAAAAAAAAAAAAAACAATAACAATTTTATTTTTATTTTTATTTTTTTTTAACATTTATTTAACCTTTATTTACCCAGGCAAGCAAGTAAGAACCAATTCTTATTTTATTTATTGTCAAAAGTATGCATGTTGGTTTAAAATGTTCATTTTTACTTTTTTAATGATCATATTTTGCACAGATAATGCTTACATTTAGAAAGCCTTTTGAATGCATCCAGTGAAATTATTAGTTACCTGAAATTATTCCGTTTTTTGGGGGGGAAACCCTGCATATATCGGTATCGGTTGATATCGGTATCGGTATCGGAAATTGGAGTTGGACAATATCGGAATATCGGTATCGGTAAAAAAGCCAATATCGAGCATCCCTACTTACAAGCAATCCATAGAGCTCAGAAATCCTTTGTAAGAATTGGAACCAACTCTTCTTATTTAGCCCCAACCAAACCATTATTTAAACAACTGCAACAATACTCACAATTTATGTGGTTAACAAGTACCAAGTATCTGTGTAGTTATCCTATAGGTTTAAAAGGGGAGGTCGCTTATAAGCCCTTGGGCTGTTTGACATTTCCTGCACATTTTAACTGTTCTTCTTTTACTTATTTTATTCCAGAATGTATGTTTGTAAGTGCAAATAATAATAAACAAATAAACAAACAAATAGCAGGCCTATAAATTACTTTATTATAGCCAATTTGCACATGTATGGATTGGGCCAAATCTTATCTTTCAAATGGCCGAGTACAATTTGGATTTAGTATCACCAGGTGTGCATGAAGAACAGATAATGAAATCTACTGTATGTACAGTAGGTTTTTTATTCTTGCCAGAGCTCCGCCATTTTGAAACTGATTTGAAAACGGATGGTTGCTAAATGCTCAAAATAGGGGAGACAAACGAACTGCGCTCCAATCAGTGGCGGCTCGCCAATAGGGGCGCTCGGGCGCCGCCCCCCTGGTTAAAAGAGAGAAGAACAAGAAATATTTTTGTTTTTTGTTTTATAGCCCTATAAATAATATAAACATGTTTAAAATGAATAATATTTACTCATTTTAAGTATGTTTGTGTTTCCAATGCACAATATAACGTTAATATATCAAATAAAAATAATCGTTTTCCTGAACAGGAAGTGACTCACTGCATTTCTCCTAGCCGTATTTCTCTCGGCCCGGGCTAGACGCAATAGCGCTCTGAGTGCACGTCACTGTTTCATCGCTGTATCCGTCGCAGCCAATCAGTGCGTAACGCGCTGTGCGTTGAAATATGATGTTTATGATGGAAGCCAGGCACGATTTGAAGCGGTCTAGGCAAGCAGCCTTAGCAGCGTCTAGAATTTCCGTAGCCGCATTTCGCGGAGACGCTCTCTGATTGGCCGACGTCAGTTTTTTTTTCCGTAGCCGCATTTCGCGGAGACGCTCTCTGATTGGCCGACGGCAGTTTCTGTTGTAGCTGTTCTGTTGTGTAACTTGTGTTGTTGTGATCATAGGTTGTGATGCAGCTATTTGTCTTAGAGCATGACGGCAAGTTCTTTCGACGGTTAAGCTTAGACACTCATTCAAAGTTGGTTAAGGTTAGAGTTTGTCTTAGAGCAGGGCACCAGGTAGTTTGCAGGCTGTTTGACGCGGAAATGGACAAAGGGACACAGCTCTTCACTCACACTCTTGTTGGCTAACAACAAGCTATATATGGATGCAGTGTGCCGGACATGCATGGACAATGGACATCAACACAGTCTGGACAGTGGAGTGGATATACTTTATCAAGCCCTTCTGCCTGCTGGACCACTGTGCGTTTCAACTTAACAAGGTATAGTTGCGATATCTCTCTCTTGCTCTCTCTCTCTCTCTCTCTCTCGCTCTCTCTGTGCGCATGCGTGTGGATGGTGGAGCGGGTGGTTTGAGTGTGGTGCTGCCGAGAGTTTGCGGAACGCGTGAGTCTTCTAAACTTTTCCTATCTTTATGTTGTTTTGTCAAATTGTGAATTAGACTGTAGTTTATTTGACTGGTTGTGTGTTGGTGGTGAGCTGGTAGCGTTGTCGGTGCTCGCCTGGGCAGCTGTCTGCTGTCACGGTGACAATGGACTTCGCGCGTTTGACCAGGAAACATGGTTTTAAGGTCTCGCCGGCTTTTCCGTGTTCAGTAGAGACCTGTAGTCTCGCTGTTGCGAAAGTAGTAGGCGCTCCGACCGTTAAGTCCGCGGCAAGGATGAATGGTGGTGTCGTATTTTTTCTCGATGATTTGAGTAAAGTAAATTGTTTGATTTTGGATGGTTTGGTCATAAATGATACTTTTGTCTCGGTTATGCCGCTCACAACACCGGCCAAAAAGGTGATGTTGTCAAACGTTCCTCCGTTGGTGGGTGACAAGCTTATATTGAGGGAACTCACCAGGTTTGGGAAGATAGTATCTCCATTGAAGAAGATGTCTTCGGGGTTTAAAGCACCTGAATTACAACATGTGGTTTCTCACAGAAGGCAGACGTTCATCATAATGAACAAACGTGATGATGAGTTGGATCTTAATTTTAAAGTAATAGTAGATGGGTTTGAGTATATTATTTTTGCGACAACACAGAACATGCGTTGTTTTACGTGCGGAAAAGAGGGGCATCAAAGACAAGCGTGCCCTGGGGAGGGGCCAAGCAGGGTAAATGATGGGAAGAGCACAACGAGGAAAGAGGGAGCAGCTTGGGGTGTGGTTCAAGGGGTTGAGGGGGGGGGTAAAGGGGAAGAGGGGTGGAGGGGAGGTTTCTGAGAAGGTTATTGTACCAGATAGAAGTGATAAGGAAAGGGAAGGAGTGGGTAGTAAGGCTGGGGATGAGGTACGGGGAACATTGGGTGGAGATAGAAATGTGGGAGGGGGGGGTGGGGTAGAAGAGGTTAGTGTCAGCCGGGACACGTTGAATAGCCAGGAGAAGAGTGGAACTGTTCAAGGGACAGATATTGGGGATGGGAATGAGGGGGGGGGGTCGTGGTGGAAAGGAGTACGGAGGATGGAAGTGAACAGGTGGCTGTAGTCGGTCTGAGGGGACAGGGTGGGGGGGCTCGTGTTGACAGGGACACGATAAACAGCCAGGAGGAAGATGGACCTCTGGAAGTGCAGGGGACAGTTGGTGGGGATGAGAATGAGGGGGGGGGGGTCGTGGTAGGGAGGATTACGGAGGATGGAAGTAAACATGAGGTGGAGGTCATTGAGCTGCAGGAACAGGGTGGAAGGGCTGGGATCAGTGTGGATGAGATGAATGGGCAGGAGGAAGGTGGGACTGTTGGAGGAACAGGGTCAAAGGACTCAGGTGGGGGGGTCAGGGTGGAGGAAGTAGAGGATATTGACATGGGGGAGGGAGACGACGGGTTGATGGTTGTTAGGCAGAAGAGAAAGCTAGAAATAGTTGAGTTGTCAAGCTCTCAAGCTAAGAAGGCAGATGTGAAGGAAGTACTCAGCGGTACACAGTGCTCACAAGAGAGTATATGGTCGGAGATGGGCGCTGATGAGGATGATGAGGTTTTTGAGGGCGATGCAGCTGATACGGGCATTGTGGGCTATTCATTGGAGAAAATGAAAGGTTTTTTACAGGCGACAAAAAATAGGAGGGGAGTAGAGGTAACTGATCATTTTCCTGACAAGGCGTTGTTTATTGAGTCAGCGAGGAAAAATATGAGGTTTCAAGGAGACGGTCGTTTTGTTGAAACAGAGATGTACAGGATGAGAAAAATTTTACAGAGGGTACAGCGGGACCTCAGTAAGGGTGAGGACGGAGTGGACTCAGTGTAGTTTTGTTGTTTTTTTGTTTGTTTTTTATTTATTTTATTTATTCTTAATGGGGGGTGTTTTTAGAGTGGATTTTGTTTGGTTTGTTGTATGGGGCAAGGGACATGGAGAGGGTGTTTTTCTTTGCTCCTTGACCTCACTGTTTTTCTTATCTCAGGTCCCAATTGAAAGGACTGGTGTGTTGTCAATTGGGGATGGACATTTTAAGGTGTCCCTTTACCGGTTGAGGTTTTTGGTGCAGGGGGTTAAGAAGGACCTCAACAAAGAAGATGATGATGGGGGGGAATTGGTATAGTTTTGTTGTTTTGGTGATTTTGTTCACGTGGGTGTTTTACTTTTTTTTTTTTATGAGCAGTAATTTTAGAGTGGCCACGTTGAATTTGAATGGGGCAAGGGACATAAAGAAAAGAGCTCTGTTATATGAAATGATCAAAGTGAAAAGCATTGATGTTATGTTGGTGCAGGAAACGCATAGTGATATGTCAAATGAAACAGACTGGAATACAGAATGGAAGGGTGAGGTGTTTTTAAACTCCCTGACCTCAGTGAGTGGGGGGATTGGCATTTTATTTTCAAAACGGTTTGTACCTTTGTCTTATGATATACAGTCGAAAGTGGGGGGGAGACTGATGGTAGTAACAGCCAAGTTTGAAAAGCGTACTATGGTTTTTATTAATATGTATGCGCCCGTGGTTGGTTCAGAGAGAGCTTTGTTTTTAAATTAGCTCAATGACACTCTGAGGAGTTGTAATTCTGATGATTTTTTATTTCTGGGTGGTGATTTTAATTGCAATCAGAATAATTTTTTAGACAGGAACCATTTTGAACCTCACAGAGAATCGCAGAGGATTTTAAATCGAATAGTAGAGACGCATGATCTTGTGGACATTTGGAGAAGGTTAAATGACAACAAGAGACAGTATACTTGGACTCATGTTAGAGAAAATGTTATTTCTTTAGCTAGGTTGGATAGGTTTTATTGTTTTAAACATCATTGTGGAGTTGTTAAGATGTGTAAAATTATGCCGGTGGGTTTTACTGATCATTTGTTGGTTTTAAGTGATGTTTTTATTTCAAGGGTAAAACCAAAGAGTGCTTATTGGCATTTTAACTCCACATTACTGTGTGATGTTAATTTTAAGGAGACTTTTATTTTTTTTTGGAAAAGGTTTAGGGGTGAAAAAGAGGATTTTTTTTGTCCCTGAGGCAGTGGTGGGACTGGGGGAAAGTTCAAATTAAACAGTTGTGTCAGCAATACACTCTTAATGTCACACGGGGCATTACAAGGTCAATGAGGGATCTAGAGGCTGAGATTGAGGGCCTTCAGAATATGTTTGAGCCCATACGGAGTCAGGGATATTTTGAGGTTCTAAAATCCAAGAAAAATATGCTTAAGGATCTGCTAGGCATGCAGGCACAGGGTGCATTGGTTCGGTCAAGGTTCCAAAGTGCTAACTTGATGGATGCACCTTCCAGTTTTTTTTTGGTATGGAAAAGAAGAATGGGCATAGACGTTTTCTGCACACTTTGCGTACGGCTGAAGGACGAGAGCTAATAGAGGACGGAGAGATTCGGCATGAAGCTGTGAGTTTTTATTCACGGTTGTATAAGAGTGAATATAAGGAGAATGAACCGTTGTTTGCTTCTTTTTGTGAGGGTCTTCCAAAGATCTCTGAGGAAGAGAATACCGGTCTTGGGGACCCTCTGGGTCTGAATGAACTATACAATGCACTGCAGGGAATGGAGGGGGGGAAAGCCCCTGGCATTGATGGACTGACCATTGAATTTTACAAAGCTTTCTGGGAGGAGATGGGTGAAGATCTGCTGGAGGTGCTCAATGAGAGTTTTGAGGAAATGTCATTGCCTTTGAGCTGCAGGAGAGCGGTGATAACTTTGTTACCCAAGAAAGGAGATCTGCAAGACATTAAGAACTGGCGGCCTGTTGCGATTCTCTGCACGGATTACAAGCTTCTGTCGAAAGCCCTGGCCAACAGACTCAGGGAGGTGGTTGGGGAAATCGTACATAAGGATCAAACCTACTGTGTGCCTGGCAGATCCATTACAGACAATGTGTCTCTAGTTAGGGATGTTTTGGATGTCTCTAGTTCTTTGGGTTTAGATGTTGGTTTTATTTCATTGGACCAAGAAAAAGCTTTTGACAGGGTTGAGCACCTCCATCTTTGGAAGATTTTGGAGCGTTTTGGTCTCAACCCGGGTCTTATAGCGATGATCAAAGTTTTGTACCGGGACATTGAGAGTGTATTGAAGATAAATGGGGGGTTGAGTGCTCCGTTCATTGTAGAACGTGGGGTTAGGCAAGGGTGTCCATTGTCTGGAATGTTGTACGCTATTTCAATTGAACCTCTACTGTATAGGATACAGGCTGGAATCTCCGGTCTGGTTTTACCAGGTTTGAAAAATGCGCAGATATTATCTGCATATGCTGATGATGTTTTAATCCTGGTCACACATCAAAAGGATGTTAAGGTTCTAGGGGAATGTGTTAGCGATTTTAGTTTTTTAACAATGGCAAGGGTAAATTGGGGAAAGAGCGAGGCATTAGCAGTGGGGAAGTGGTCTGGTGGTTTACCAGTCTTGTCAGGGGGCTTAAAATGGAAAAGAGGGGGTATCAAGTATCTGGGAATTTTTTTAGGTGATGAGGTAACAGTAAAGAAGAATTGGGAAGGGATAATGGAAAAGATGAAAGGAAGAGTAGATAAATGGAAGTGGTTGTTGCCAAAGATGTCCTACAGAGGAAGGGTGTTGATAATAAACAACCTAGTGGCCTCTGTACTATGGCATCGTTTGGCTTGTATGGAGCCACCTAGTGGATTGTTAAAAAGCGTGCAAGCTATTCTAGTGGACTTTTTTTTGGGACAAGTTACACTGGGTACCTCAGGCTGTTCTGTTTTTGCCTAAGGATGAGGGGGGGCAAGGGTTAATACATTTAGAGAGTAGGATGGCTACTTTCCGTCTTCAGTTTGTACAAAAGTACCTCACTTATGCAGGTAATATTCTAGTGTGGAGGAATGTTGCAAGTGTGATTTTAAGGAGGGCAAATGGGTTCGGTGTTGATGCTGGTTTGTTTTTAATGGATGGTCATGTGTTAAGTTTGTCACAACTGTCTCCATTTTACAAAGGGGTTTTTAAAGCATGGAATTTATTTAAAAGAAAAGTGTCTGAATCTGCTCTTTCATTGTATTGGTTGTTGGGAGAACCTCTTGTTGGAGGGGCAAGATTGGATGTTACGGACAGTTCGACACCAGGACTCAGACATATACTGTGCAAAAACGGTATACTCACGCTGGGGAAAATCGTGGATATAGCTGGGCCAAGGTTAGAGGATGGTCATGCTGTGGCTAAACTGCTGGGTCTGAACTCAGTTCGAAAAATGGATTATATTTTAAAACGGTGGGCTGAAAGACTGTCGTTGGAAGATTTCGAACTTTTGAGGATGTACTGTGCGGGGGAGGAGATCCCAGATGAAGAGGACCCTTTTCCTGAGGTGGAACTGTATACTGATATTAATGGTTGTTCTGGATGCTTGTTGGATGAAACAGGTTCGAAAGGACTGGATTTGTATACTGTCGGTGGTAAAGTTATTTACAACTGTTGTGTCAAAGCTCTCAACGCGGGAAAGCTAAATGGGAGAGAGGACTCTGTGTGGAGAAAACATTTTGATGTGGACTGTGTTTTAAGTCCAGGATGGAGAGCTTTGTATAAACTCCCATAAAAAAAAAGGACTGGGGATTTACAGTGGAGGATTCTCCATGGTGCTGTTGCTGTAAATGCTTTTATTTCGGTTGTGAATCCTAATGTTTCAAATGAATGTCCTTTCTGTGGTTGTGTGGAAAATATTTTCCATTGTTTTTTAGAGTGTGGGAGGCTTGAGTTTTTATTTGATACATTAAGAATCCTGTTTTTGTCTTTTAACGTGGAGTGGTCCGAGGCTGTTTTTATATTTGGAGCTGGGTACAGAAGAAGCAATGGTTTTAAGTGGAAACTGTTAAATGTCCTGCTGGGTGAAGCAAAATTGGCAATTTACCTTACAAGAAAGAGCATAATCGAGGGTGAAGTGTTTCAGGAGTTGACCAGTGTGTTTTCAGCATTGGTAAGGGCAAGGGTCTGGATAGATTTTAGGTTCTATAAGGAGATGAAAAATGTAGATACTTTTGTGGAACAGTGGTGTTATGAGGAGGTTATTTGCTCGGTGGTGGATGACTGTTTGGCCTTCTGTGATGTTTTCATGTGAATGTACCATAGGCATTTTTTTTTGTGTGGTTTCCTGGTTGTGTTGTTGGAGTTTGTGGTTGTTTTTCTTTTCTCTCGTTTTTGGTTTTGTTGAGGTGTGAGTTTTTTGTTTTGTTGTTGGTTGTTTAAAGTGTAGTATTGGTGTGTAAATAAATAAAGTTTTTTTATAAAATCAAAAAATCTCTCTCTCTCTCTCTCTCTCTCTCTCTCTCTCTCTCTCTCTCTCTCTCTCTCTCTCTCTCTCTCTCTCTCTCTCTCTCTCTCTCTCTCTCTCTCTCTCTCTCTCTCTCTCTCTCTCTCTCTGTCTCTGTATGTTGCAGACCTGCAGACATGGTCTTTAGGAGATCCTATGGGGACTCGAAGAGGCTTAAATCAATCCTTGGCGATTAACCGCAAATCAGAGCGGGTGGAATGGCTCCACTCTGCTGTAATCAAGTTTACCTTTTGTGTGCCTCATTAATCTAGTGAACCCAGGCCTTTCACTGTAAAGCACTTTCTGTTGTCTCAACGTCTGTTTTCAAGTAACCTTTTTGTTGTTGTCGTTGAATCAACTAAAATAGGAAACAATGTAAACTTGCTATTCCCTCTCTTGTCTCTTGCCTCTTGCCTCTTGTCTCAAGTTATATTTTCTAGTAACCTTTTTTTGCATCGACTTGATTATTATATATTTTTTACAGTGTTACTTCTCCTCCACGCCCGTTCCTCTGGGTGTGAATGGAAGACGGGCCACAGATAACGTGTGATGACGGTGATGTGTGTTATATATTCCTGCTCTGTGTGTTATATATTCCTGCTCTGTGTGTTATATATTCCTGCTCTGTGTTATATATTCCTGCTCTGTGTTATATATTCCTGCTCTGTGTTATATATTCCTGCTCTGTGTGTAATATATTCCTGCTCTGTGTTATATATTCCTGTTCTCTGTGTTATATATTCCTGCTCTGTGTGTTATATATTCCTGCTCTGTGTTATATATTCCTGCTCTCTGTGTTATATATTCCTGCTCTGTGTGTTATACATTCCTGTTCTGTGTTATATATTCCTGCTCTGTGTGTTATATATTC